>NW_025766985.1:735000-1211638 GCF_003918875.1 Haliotis rubra | reverse complement strand
TTAAAGCGTTGGCTCGTCACGCCGAAGACCCGGGTTCGAATCCCCACATGGGTACAATGAGTGAAGCCCATTTCGGGTGTCCCCCGCCGTGATATTGCTGGAATATTGCTAAAAGCGGCGTAAAACCAAAGTCAGTCAGTCGTTTCTTGCATTAGAGTCGAGGTTGGAGCGTAAATGTACACCAGCTCGTTTGCCTTTGCTTAAAGACGAATACGCGGCCCACTGATCATACTACATACAGAACAAATACTGATAGGTATAACAGTAAGTGTTTCTCTATGCATCATATTTATACTGCATCATAAAAAGTTGCCACCTACCTCTCACGTGATATCTGCTCCAGTGACACCCAGATGACCTGCAGCTGTCTACAGCTGAAGAACAGCTGATGAACATGCGCCAAGTGTATACGGTGGTAAAGTGTGTCAAGGTGCCTGGTTTCTGGAAGTGTTGTGAATGAATGGTGTAGATAAAACAGTGTGTGACTTTACATTATATTTAATCTGTCACTTGACAAAAAGGCATAGAATAGTAAAATCACGATTAGGCTGAATCATAGGTACGTATTCCCACAATTTGCAATTTTGCACAAAGCTTAATGATAATCGTGTGTTCATGAATCGTCATCAAACAGTGATGATACCAGATGCTCGCGTATCCTGCCGCACTGATGGCCCTCGTCACAAACACATGCAAGGGCTAGTCAAGTGTTGCCCAACTGCGGCAACTTATGGTACAAGTCAGGGAATTATATCGAGCATAATGTTTCATTCTGATTTTGGAGTTACCCTTAACGTATTTACTGGAAAACCTTTTCGAAAGCTTACGTCTGAAACCATAATCAAACATCTTTTAATAAGATTAGTTACACGCTCTTTGAAATCTCCCCCAAAAGACCTTGCTCAACACTACCTCAAAAGTGGTGAAACGTGATTACCGAAGGCTGCGGCTGTTCGAATAATATTGGGCGGCACAAAGGGAAAGTTGAAAGATATACCATTTCTGCGGTTCAGAAAAATGACAAACGGGTTTCCGATATTATGAACAACGCCGCATGCCGTCGCACATGTGACAAAATAATATTTTTATATAATATATCAGGCACTAACACATATTCCAGCTATGCTGTGTTTGTGGTTATATACATAACAAACCAGTGACAGATATTGTGAGCTTGCCGTCGCGCGTACGATATACACAACAGCCTTATATTCCAATTATGTGTCTGCGGGTTATATATGACAATCCAGTACCGATATTATGAGCATGTCGTCGCACGTACGTCATAAACGGCAGCTATAATTAGCACCTACACATATTCCAGTCATATGTCTGCGGGTTATATATGACAATCCAGTACCGATATTATGAGCATGTCGTCGCACGTACGTCATAAACGGCAGCTATACTTAGCACCTACACATATTCCAGTTATGTGTCTGCGGGTTATATATGACAATACAGTACCGATATAATGAGCATGTCGTCGCACGTACGACATAAACGGCAGCTATACTTAGCACCTACACATATTCCAGTTATGTGTCTGAGGGATATATAAGACAATCCAGTACCGATATTATGAGCATGTCGTCGCACGTACGTCATACTAGGCAGCTATAATTAGCACCTACACATATTCCAGTCATATGTCTGCGGGTTATATGTGACAATCCAGTACCGATATTATGAGCATGTCGTCGCACGTCCGTCATAGTAGGCAGCTATAATTAGCACCTACACATATTCCAGCTATATGTCTGCGGGTTATATATGACAATCCAGTACCGATATTATGAGCATTTCGTCGCACGTGCGACATAAACGGCAGCTATAATTAGCACCTACACATTTTCCAGCTATATGTCTGCGGGTTATATATGACAATACAGTACCGATATTATAAGCATTTCGTCGCACGTACGTCATAACAGGCAGCTATAATTAGCACCTACACATATTCTAGTTGTATGTCTGTGAGTTATATATGACAATCCAGTACCGATATTATGAGCATGTCGTCGCACGTACGCCATAAACAACAGCTATATTTAGCACCTACACATATTCCAGCTATATGTCTGCGGGTTATATAAGACAATCCAGTACCGATATTATGAGCATGTCGTCGCACGTACGACATAAACGGCAGCTATAATTAGCACCCACACATATTCCAGCTATACTGTGTCTGCGGTTTATATATTACAAACCAGTGACCGATATTATGAGCAAAGTCTCTCTCACCCAGCATCCAGATCAACCTAGTAGAATCACACAACAAGCTCAAGTCCTGATTGGGAAACCGATCGTACAATAGTAGAGTAGTTTTAGCTATACTATTTTCTTGACAAACAGTAAAATACTGAATGCGATTCACCTTTCTTATGTTCTGCGATATTAACATGTTCTGCGTTAACACCGTTCTCAGTAGCTGTGGAATATTGGTTTGTATTTTTATATACTTCAGAGTTGGCCCCGTATATGTAGCATTTAATACCTTATCTGTGGAATGAATATAGAATATTACGACTAACTTACCCTCCTGTCCTAGTTAACGTGGTCAAATGAATCTTCGAACGTGAACACTGCCGACCCACTGTTGGTTAACTATGGTGTCCTATAATTGCCATCGCGTGGCGCGTAAAAAAAGAACTACGTCGTGGGCGACGTCGCCCACGACGTCGTATAAAAAAGAAATACACAAGAATGATCTACGACAAAAATACAAAATCGACGTCGTCCACGACGTCGAAGGCGACGTCGCCCACGACGTAGTTCTTTTTTTTACGCGCCACGCGATGGCAATTATAGGACACCATAGTTAACCGTCTGGTGTACTGTATTCACGCTGGTCTATAAGTGTACAACATGAACAGCCGTGTAAATCATAGTTGCAGTTTCAGTAACACGTGCTTCTGAAATACTGTCCGTGATAGTCTGTGCATTAAATGAATGCGTAACTCTCACACAATTTACATACAATTATGTATGGTGTCGCTTTCATGGGAACTTTTTATCTACGGTTATGATGCTTGCTGTGAAATATACGATCAATTTCCCAAGTCAACATACCAACCTGAAAGTTTTATGACTTCTGTCACAATTACGTTAAGTGAGTGAGTGGGCGAAGTTAGTTTTATGTCGCTTTTAGCAATGTTCCAGCAATATCACGGCGGGGGAACACCAGAAATAAGCTTCACACATTATATCCATGTAGGGTATCGAGCCTGGGTCTTCGGCGTGACGAGCGCACGCTTTAACCACCTGGCTACCACACAGCCCCAAATATGTTAAACTCAGCTGGCTGTTCGAAACAAAACCGGATCCTAACAGACAAGTATAAGCATGTAGTTTACCGGTAGATACCGACATTCATAAAGTTGGATATATACTCTCTCAAAAAAGAAACGCATATAATAATTTGAACTAATTTGTTTTCCTTATTATGATACATTGTATTGGTTTAAATAATCAACGAAATGCAATGAAACTTCGCATAGGTAATGTCCCAATATCGATGTTTGGTAGAACCTCGGAAAAAGGCACATAGAGGATCACACAAAGTCGCTTGGCGGCACTGAGGTTAGTACCTAGTGTGACGACCATTGCGTTCAGTACTGCGCGACATCGGCTCGGCATCGAGCCAGTCAGTCTCTGGATCTGATGTTGCTGAATTGCAGTCCACTCTGCCTGTGGTACATGGGCGAGTTGTTGAAGGGTCTGCGGCTGTGTGTGGTCACGTGCTGTGTTTGGTCTGACATTATCCTGCTGGAACAGCTCCCTCTGACAGTTGAGAATAGGAAGCAGGTGTGGACGAATGATGTCAGCACAGTATAGCGTTGCGCAGTCAGATCACCAAATCACTTCCCTTCCCGAATCGGTCAACCTGGGGGACGCAGGCCATAGGCCCCCACTGCGGGTCAGAAAATCGATAAACTTGGCCCCGGTTTAGTATCCACACCCCCTACTATATAACATGTAAAAGTTCATCACAGAAATACGGTGACATTATCGAAAACCGGACAATTACGCACACGTCAACCGATATATCATATTTTCAAGGTCTCACAAGTATCAAAAGCTCTTGTCCATATCTCCGATGTGTGTAGGGGGCATATGCATGCTCTTTCCGTGGTGATGCATTTGATGTTTTGTATTAAATCGCCGAAGACCGAGTTGCTGTGCCAGAAGTATACAAAAATAGGTCGTCAGCCCTTGACTTCACTACCTCCGACGATCTGATCGGCTAACACATTACACTGAATGAATGGATTATTTTGTGTTTCTTTAAAAAATATCTTTATTCGTTTTTAGAATTATTCTCACCAAGATAAAACATCAGACCGTGACATCTTGGATGAAAGACGTTTGAGTTTCCCTCTCATTTTCACACGTGCATTTGTTGTCATTTTATTAACCAAATTGATTGCGTTGACGATCTAGTTTTGTATACTTTACATGTTATATAGTAGGGGGCGTGGATACTAAACCGGGACCTAGTAAATCGATTTTCTGACCCGCAGTGGGGGCCTATGACGCAGGCGTCGGCAAAACATTCATGGCGGCGTCTGTACACTCTCATTCTTCCATCGCGTCTTTCCAACAGAAACTCGATTCATCGCAGAACCAGATTCGACACCAATTAGCCATAGTCCAGACCCGAACGGTGGTGCAACACTGAACACGATATTGTCGATGTAGCTGACGTAGCACAGGGCCAAAGAACAGTCTTCGTGCTCTCAAACCCGCCTCTCGAAGCCTGTTCCTGACAGTCTGTGCGGATAATTGTCGTAATCCGGGTATGTTTGCGTGAGAAGCCCGATAGCAATAATTCGATTGGCGCAGCTGAGTCGTGGCATTTTTAATTCTTTAGAAACTCTCAAATAAAGTGACTAAACAAAAATCAGTGATCGATCTTTTATACTCATCAGTGACACGATGTGAGTCCCAAGTTTCATAATGTGTTCTGTGACATGCACCAACTCAAAATCACGCGGTTACATACAGGTATTTCATGCTAGATGCGTTTGGATATGATGTTTTCACATAAAAACATAAATAAATGAAACTTGTTTGTAAAATCATCCCTGTACCAACTCACGGATGGATCAAAATTCCAATTTTGTTGTGCGTTTCTTTTTTTTGGAGAGTATATTAAAGTAAAAGGTAGCACCGCACTCATCAATATTCAGGCTTTAGGTAATCGAATATGAACCAGACAATCCAGCTATAGATATCATGAGCATCGATCCCAACCGTCAAACACGCAACCGCTCCACTCGTGTTAAAACACATTAAGGTTTGGCTGGCATCAAGCATGCTGTGATCCAGATCACTATGCTAGTATTTGATACATCTCCGTCCAGATATATTTGTGAAACAGGACCATATATGTACCATTCTATATTTTGAAAACAATACAAATTCCAGTTTGGTAATATCCGAATATTGTTGACCTTCATCATCATCATCAGCAGCAGCAGCAGCAGCATCAGCATCATCATCACCTTGTAAGAATGTTTATCCCTATTGCCAGTCATCATTAGCATTGATATCCTTTAACTGTGATATATATATATATATATATATATGTATATATATATGTATATATATCATTATTTACTCAGGTTGTCATCAAATTAGGTAAAGCATTGGTTGCTGAAGATCAATTCTAATCTGGATCTTCATAGGTCCCATTCAGGTTAAGCACTTAATAACCATAACTTCTTTAAGAATGTTAACACTCATCGCCAGTCATTGGTATTAACTATGATATAGCTATGTCACTTCTCATTATTTACAAAGGTTGATATTAATTATACAGTATATCTTTAATCCGTGTTTGGTTATGTAAGCTTTGACCCCGAGACGAAAAAGGAAGGTGTAAACCCTATCCTGGCTAGTATTAGGCAGGTGCTCCCAGACATCACCACCACCACGCTACTATTATAATGTGGTACTTATAATCTTTGAAGGGCATTTAGAAGTGGAATGCATAAGAAAAGCAAGATTTATGGATGTCAGCTTCTTTCTTGTGAATAACACGACGATTCGGAGTGTATGCTTACTCCTTCACCTGATGATGGAGCAAGCACACACTCCGAAACGTCGTGTTATTCACAATAAAGAAGCTGACATCCATAAATCATGCTTTTGTTGTGGTACTTATAGCTTCTTTTATATAACTCTCTACAAAACGTAAATATGTATGATGTATGAAGCGCAAGCTACGGTCTCAGTGTCATTACTTCCTTCCGAGAACACAATCAGTCCGGCAAGCGTTGTGAGATACGTGGTGAAATCGTTAAATATGCTACGAAATCTTATATCTTGCATGATTTGTGTTGTGTAACGTTGCAGGTTCTGTTTTATATAACGTTGTGTTATACACCTTATGTAATTTGTTTGTATACACCTTATGTAGGTTTTATGTTACACAAGTCGTGTTAAATGTTAATTTCCATGCTTATACAAATTAGCTTCCTTCATACAAACGCACACACATACTTCTTCTGACCACCCCCCATGGTGAAGTGAACATGTGTAAGAGATGTGTATGATGGCTCAGCTTGGGTAGATCACATGACCGTGTCACAGGTAAAGTTAAAAGGTATTCTTCTTCTTTAAGTGACATTTAGAAACTGGTATGATGAAGTCGAACACTTTTGTACTAGATGCGACGTTTTGGTGTAGACCCTAGCACCGTTATCAAGTGATACGCTACATTATGGACAATCTATAATCACAAGAACTACCAGTAATGTCATCACACTGTATGTACATCAACGTCTTCAATTCTATAACTCAAATATCCATCATGTATATATTCTCCTTGTACATAATGTTGTGTATCACTTACTTGTGTGGGGTCTTACTGATTATGCTATCGCGGTATCAACCTTTGCTTGGGCAGAAGACCACTAGATAGACTAGCCAGCCTGGATAGTGGTAATGTTGTTGATCATTTAGGAGTGTGTCCATATAAATAGAAACGACACACCCTTTTGCCCTAGGAAGTCTCTGGTGGTAAGAGCTGGTTTTGGTTGGTTGGTGTTGTTTAAGGGCGCATTTCGCTAGAATTGGAGGTATACAGCGTGGCCTGTACACAGTCGAGTGTGGACCAGACAATCCAGTGCTTGACACCGTGCGATACTGTAAACAGTCGAGTGTGGACCTGACAATCCACTGCTTGACACCATGCGATACTGTAAACAGTCTAGTCTGGACCTGACAACCCAGTGCTTGACACCGTGCGATACGATGACATAGCATATGAATCAGATAGTGGTGATAGCAGGTGTTCGTGAAAAGGTGAGCGTATCCTCATCCCCCCAATGGCACCCACCATAAACACATGCACAAGAAACACGTGACAGCGAATATATAAAAGAGAAAACATGCTTACCATTCCAGTCAAATGGTACTTAAAACATCCTAACATGATCAGTTGTAAACAAGTAAACACATGATTGGTTCCCCTGCTGCTTGAATAGTACTTAAAGTACTGTAAAGCACTATTGGCATGAATACTGTTAGCACCCATTTAATGCTTAAAGGCAAAATTAAGTGTGACACATAAACACAGTCAGTTTTGATTTTTTACTGCCCCGAATGAAATGTTATTCTTTTTAATTCATACATGCAGTTTCAAGGTCATGTTGACTTTCAAAGGACTGTCGAAGTTGTGAAGAATTCCTTCCTTTGAACATGGGTAGGAGGGCTCCACAGACAGAAGCGAGTATCATGCAAAGGCCTGCAAATATACATCAGTAAGAAAAGGGGAATTCATTGTATATATCCAGGCAAATGACAGAACATACATGTGCCGACATTAGTGTTGCACTATCGATGCTCATGATGTCAATCACTAGATTGTCTGGTTTTAACTCGATAATTTACAAATGGCCACCATGTAACTGGACTATTGCTGAGTGCGGCGTTAAACAACAATCAAATAAACAAAGGTATAGGACAAGACTTCCTCAAATTGTCCTTGAGGACATCGGACGATGCCATGCCGTGCCGCGCTATGATATTGCTTAGTGTGGCGTAAAACAACGAACGAACAAACAAAAGCTTTCATGTCTACTTGGCTGTATTTCCTTCAATGTCACTGTGATTTAGAGGACAAATGTAAAGGCAGTGTCATTATGTCGCTATACAATAGCGACTCGTACTCCTTTTTCGATACGTCCAACATATGCGTCTTCCTACATCGCCAGCGGCTGAAGGGATGGTGTAAATCCAGCTAGGGTCCATGTAGGTAGTGAAAGTAATGTAAGTCCCCATGGTTCCTAGTATGGTGATCTACCTTCAGTTGTTGGTGATCTACAGCCCGTGTATTATATTGTATTGTCTTCTTCAATTAAAATCGTTTAGTTTGACAGGCTAGTTTTATGTTCTCATATGTGATATTCTAGTATTTGTACTGTCAATCGTCTACAGGTTTTACTCTCCAAAATGCTTTCATTTTTGATTGTATAAATTGTTTTCGTCACGATATGGCTGAGATATTGCCGATGTGACGTTAAATATTAACTCACTCACTCCAACATATGCGTTTAGAAGGAATGTGTATCTGGTCCGTTTTAATATTTAAAAACAATAAACTATCAGTTTATTGGCATTTTACCTGCAAACACAAAAGTGTAGTCGTACACTCCACTAACTTCAAAGATGGTACCTGAAACATCCATGCGCAGTTGGTTACACAAAAATGATGTCGGTTCAGAGACAAGCGATAACAGAAGGTAAAGCAACAAGGGGTCGTGATTGCTGTAACCCTGAGTTCATGAACCTATTTTATATCATTAAACGTTGAAATACCATGTTTGAATGTACACGACATGTTCTGGAATGTAAATACAAAGGGCTGGAATATTGCACACCACAAACCGAATGGTGAAGTCATCACTCTTCTCCATCACATTAAACGTTACACAATAAACATGACTACATCGCTATCTACTAATAAACTACAATGGTTGATCACCACAGCAACACTACTTACTTGCAAGGGGAGCTCCAACCAGGAATCCAATTCCAAAAGAAAACATCAGCATTCCGAATCCAACTTCTATAGCAGACAGTCCAATAAGGTCTATAGTAATAGGACTAAGGAGTGAATTTGGTCCTCCCATTTGCAGTCCAAAGATTGCTGCATATATGCATTGTAGGTAGAACTGATTCGACATGAGAGGAAATAACAAGGTTATTAACCCTCCCATGCCAAGCATCCCCATATGGAGAAGGTAGTAACCAATGGCAGGGTCTGTGGCTGCAAACCCTGCCAGAATCTTGGATATAACATTCATAATGCCCATGATTGTGAAAAGAGTACTAGACTCGGTTGGTGAATTTCCTTTAGAAGCTGCATAGTTGGGCAGATGAAGATAACAAGATGATTCTCCTATAGACCAAAATAAAATGCTTACTACATACACAATAAATCCACTTCGCATAGCAATAGAAAAATGATTTTGTAGCAGTTTATATTTTCTACTTTCCCCAGACGGTGTTGTGTCAAGTACATGAGCTCCGTTATCATCGACAGCCTGACTAGATGACTTTTGGATTGTCCATTTGGACTCGATATTCTCTTTGGTGAACTTGTTTGCTTCAGGTTGATGTTTTTCATCAGTGTCTTCATCACCCATCAATCGTTTTGATTCACTTTCAAGCGCCACTGATGAATCACTACCACACGGTTTGGTTGGATCCTTTGTACACCTGATAGGAAGCTCTTCAAAAGATTCGTTTGCTGTTTCAGCACTTTTGCTGTCCTGATCCCTTATGATAAGCCCAGCTATGCATATATGGAATGACAAGGCCCCTAAGATGAGTATTGTCCCACTTAGGTAATATGTCTCAAGGAGGTATCGGATCAGTGGAGCTCCTAGAAACATTCCACATCCACCCCCAGACATAGACACAGCAAAGGCTATTGGACGCTTCTTGTCGAAGTAGTGACCAGGAACGGATCCGGCAACGTTGACACTCAAGGCAAATCCACAACCTGTATTAAGAGAAACCTGATAAAACTGTATTATTGTTACTTGGCTGATCTGTTATCTATCATATGCACGATATATTGAATGACCTAAACCTTATGAAAGTGCCCGAAATGTACATAGGAAAGCTGCTCATGTCAACCTAAGTAAACGTATCAGTACATCAACCGAAATGACCAATAACATGAGAGGGATTTACCTGAAATTAAGCTATATGTTCCAAGAAGGCCGGGCACAGTTCTGGTATAATGACCAATAGCATGAGAGTGATTTACCTGAAAGTAAGCTATATGTTCCAAGAAGACCGGGCTCAGTTCTAGTAAAATGACCAATAGGATGAGAGTGATTTACCTGAAAGTAAGCTATATGTTCCAAGAAGGCGACACAGTTCTAGTAAAATGACCAACAACATGAGAGTGATTTACCTGAAAGAAAGCTATATGTTCCAAGAAGGCCGGGCACAGTTCTAGTAAAGGAGGCTGCTGTGAGTCCACTGAATGTGATCAAACCTCCCACACATGTTGTAACCCTGGCACCAAATTTGCGGTTAAAAATACCCACGAATGGACCTGGAACCAAGACATTGTAAACTGACAAAGTTGTTGTTGTGGCGGGCGTATATTTAGCTATATGTGTTGTACTGGGTCAAGGGTTTAGGGTAAATTAAAAAAAAACATGTCTATATATCGACATAAAATATATTTCGATCAGAACCTTTATAGACAATGAAAAATGAAAACGAGTCTTGATACCCTATGCTTATGTGGCTGCAATTACATGAGGTCGTTTAGTATTTTAAATCATCAACAAGCAGTCACTAGTTTTTGTCGCTACTCATTACATTTGAGTAAATATACATAATGCTTCAACATATGTACCCAGTAAAGTGATTGTTGCGTTCAGTGTAGCTCCTACCCATGACGTCCTGGTCAGGTCGCTGTCAATTTCCTCTAAGATGGCGCTGGTCATGGCTCCCACATTAAAAATCAGCATGCCCACGAGAAACTGGATTCCAAAGGCTGCCGAGAGCACCACCCAAGAGTAGCCCCGATCTATGTTGGCCCCTTGTACAGCCATGACTGTCAGGCCTTGCTTCCGTCACTGCCAACACAAGTGGAACATTGATGATCATGATAAGATGAGAGCACCACCCAAGAGTAGTCCCAATCTATGTGGGTCCCCTGTACAGCCATGACTGTCAGGCCTTGGTTCCGTCACTGCTAACACAAGTGGAACATTGTTGATCATCATACCATGAGAGCACCACACAAGAGTATCCC
This sequence comes from Haliotis rubra, assembly GCF_003918875.1. NCBI lineage: Eukaryota > Metazoa > Mollusca > Gastropoda > Lepetellida > Haliotidae > Haliotis > Haliotis rubra. The sequence continues at coordinate 1,200,345 of NW_025766985.1, read as the reverse complement.
TTATCTATATGGCTCCTCTTTACAGTCATGATGTTTGAGAGACAATGTCAGGTCTTTGCCCGTCACTGCCAACACAAGTGAACCAGTTTTGATCATTCCAGCATGTAAAACTATTACAATTCCTACAGGAAAACCAGTGGCTGATATAATGATAGCCATCATCACATCGACATGTCGTCGTCGTTGTGTGACAACGCAATACCAACTAATTCATCGAGTCTGACGTATGCTGCAACAGACATCTATTGCTGTAACAACTCGGCAAAATGCATACAATTACCATATAAATGGGTGAAAGATGTACTGTGTTTCTAAATTTTTATGTTCCCTCTAATTTGATTAGGAGCCGAGCGCTTAGGTTCACCTTCATGCAACCGTGACAATCACAAACAATATTGAACGCTAGTCATCTGGAACGCATTATTGTTTATAGGAAAGTGGGCTTGCTATCATAGCACATTCAGAAACGTGGTCACGTTCAAGAGAAAACCTAACAAATAATACTAAGTTTCTATACCAATCACTTACATTATTGAAGGATTACTATAGAACATGGGCAGAAGGGCCATTTTTCAAAAAGAAGTGATCAAATCACGCTGGATGAATAGTTAATTTTATCTCAACCCCATTAGTGGTAAAATATGCGGAACTATTTTTTTTTCACAACACAATGCTTAATAACATGATTCCAGATATTTTGAGTTATAGGTCTGGCCGAAATAATTGATATTCGGAAATATCGTCAATAGGATATATTGATAATGTTTATCGATGTGAAAATTGTGTTATCGATAATATTGTATTTCACGTTGGTCATAGAAAAGCGTTTTAATTTTCTCACAGAATATACAAAGTTAGGTTTTTATTCATGGTCTGCTTCTAAATTATGTTCAGGACACTGTTTTCGTAATAATCCGAGCAAAAACATGTTACCACGTACCAGTGTTGTGAAATGTATTCATTTCTTTCAGACATTTTGCTCAAAGTTATGTCTTCGATACTTATCGATAACCGATTGATTTTTAGTTAACGATTATCGATCTCTGTGAACTATCGATAGCCAGTTGAACTTCTCACTTCACTTAGTGTGGCTTAGAAATATTGGAGACATATACTCCACATTTCAATCCGTCTCCATTGTCTCCTATTAGAAGTTCAATGATCATTCTGGTGTTCAGTCAAACTATAAACTAGTCCAGTTTAATTCAAGGTAACGTGGCATACATCGAAAAGGCATTAGATAAATATGATAGATGTGCGAAGTATACCCCCAGAGACGACACAGACTTTGGGTACCTAGGGAGAATGCGCGAGTTTGATTTTAGTAATTTGAATTATGTCAAAACGTGTCAACTCATTGGATACTATACTGTAACAGAAGTCGCACAATGTTTCTGACGAACAAGAATCACTGTATTGCCCCTGACGAAACTGAATCAGGAATCAATGAATCATTGGTTCGATCCCAGGGTCCTCTGATCCTGCTACGGCTAAGGGACAGCACTCTGTACATGTCCGCCGCTCCGCCTTTTCCACAATCATTTAGGGATACCAATGTGACGCTTGGAGAAGTAGAAATTACCAAATATGCATGGTGATGTAACATAACAAAGGGAAAAATCTAGCCAGAGTTTAGCCCCCCACAGTGTATATAATAATGAGAATATTTATAACGCTCGTTTTCCAGGCTAGATAACTTGCTCAAAGCTCAAAGTCTGGTTATTATGACCCCGAATAACCCGAGCTGCCTGTTAGGCGCTAGACGGTTAATAGTCTCACGACTAATTTCACCGGGTACCCATTTTCTGCTGGGTGAACAGAGGCAATTTTGAACAAACTCACTTGCCTAAGGTGAGATCACGTGTGCTTCTTTGTGGGGCAAGGCTAAGTCAAGCTGTCACACACGGTCACCCATTCAAGGACTCTCCGCGCCCAACATTGCTTAACTTCAACTGGTTGCGACCTGAGCGCTATGCATGAGAAATTACCCACCTGACTTAGCGCTGACAACAGTACTCGCATGTGTGTCCATTGAAGTGAAAAGAAGCGATCCTTGACATAGTGTATGAACTAGTACTAGATAATACATACCCTTCGTGTTGTATAAGCAGCAAACACAGTATCATTATTCACTGTCCACAGGTTGGGCGACTGACTATTATAGTTACCTGCTGTTGTGAAATACTCCCAGGCGATAACCTAGATATAGCTTCCAGTGGTACAATGCCGGCGTCTCATCGTATGTTAAACAAACACGTGGTAGGTGTTCACCATGACATACCAAGATCAGCGTACGGTTGATAATATTCGTTGAAATGGGTCATTCATTGTTATACTTTAAGATATCGTTCAAAATATTTATAGGGATAAGGACATTGTGGGTGAGCCTAGAAGTTAATATAGTATTTATGGCCTGTTCTGCCTCATATCCTGTGTTAGACCGAGTTGACCGTCTGACCTGGATGGCATGAAGGCTTGGATTGAGTGAGTGAGTTTAGTGTTACGCCGATTTAGCAATATTCCAGCAATATCACGGCAGGGGACACCAGAAGTTGGTTTACACATTGTACCCAGGTGAGGAATCGAACCCATGTCTTCGGCGTGACGGGAGAACGCTTTAACCACTAGGCTACCCCATCGCCACTAGAACGCTTTGAAAACATTAGTCTCTTAGACAGTGTAATGACATGTGCTTAAAGGTTATGATAATAGGTCAGTATTCATCAGTAATCATATCTTCTGACTTAGCCTTAATACCTAGCGCAGTGTCTATAGACTACAGAGCGACACTGTCCTACTTAACACAACAGGAAGTATTTCCAGAGCGAGTATGACACTAACTTCATACGGGCGGTTATGGGCTGGGTGGTAACTGCAGGTAACGTCTGTTTTGATCTGAGACTGCTGGAGGTATGTCGTGGCCTGTCATGGCTTGACGCATAGATGCATAGGTTCCAACACAAACATTGCACATCTGCAGTTGAAGGTAAGGCCCTAATCGTTAGCCTGTAGATCATGCCCATGCACTATTACACTTAACACTGAAATTGCTTGGGAATGGTCATCCTGACCCATTTTACGAACACGTGCTGGCATTAATAGTTTTCAGTTTTGTAATTTTCACAGCTGATTTGACAATCACCCCACTGGTATCTGTTTGTGACTTACTGACTTACTGAGTTTGGTTTTACGCCGCTTTTAGCAATATTCCAGAAACATCATGGCGAGGGACACCAGAAATGAGCTTCACACATTCTACCCATGTGAGGATTCGAACCCGGGTCTTCGGCGTGACGAGCCAACGCTTTGACTACTCGACTACCCCACCGCCCAGTATCTGTTAATGATGAACAAGACTGGTTATTCTTTTGTGCTCACATTGTATATTAATATATAGTTGAATCTTTAAATATACATTAATCCGACATTTTCATTAATCCGACATTCGTTAATCCGACATATATCTCTGCAACCACAAGTGTCGGATTAACGAGAGTTGACTGTATTGTCCCGTGACATCTGCACGTACACGTTTCAGATGAATCTTCTTGTACAAACAGGGCTTGTAGTGATGTGTCTGGTATATCTTGCAGAAGCAGTTTTCATTCACGTATCTTAAACACATATATAAAACAATGATTGCTTTATTCCGCCATACACTACCTCTATTGCTATCATGATTGTCTATTCTGTTACGACACAATCATCGTAACAGTAGACACAATCATCGTAACAGTAGAGACAATCATCATAACAGTACACAATCATCGTTACAGTAGAGACAATCATCATAACAGTACACAATCATCGTTACAGTAGAGACAATCATCATAACAGTAGCGACAATCATCGTAACAGTAGAGACAATCATCATAACAGTAGATACAATCAAGTCAATCATCGGAACAGTAGAGACAATCATCATAACAGGAGAGACAATCATCGTAACAGTAGAGTGAGTGAGTTAATATTTAACGTCATATCGGCAATATTTCAGCCATATCGTGACGAGAACATTTGACATTTAAATCGTAACAGTAGAGACAATCATCATAACAGTAGAGATAATCATCGTAACAGTACATACAATCATCATAACAGTAGACACAATCATCGTAACAGTAGAGACAATTATCGTAACAGTAGACATAATCATCGTAACAGTAGAAACAATCAAGTCAATCATCGTAACAGTAGAGACAATCATCATAACAGTAGACACAATCATCGTAACAGTAGAAACAATCATCGTAACAGTAGAGACAATCATCATAACAGTACACAATCATCGTTACAGTAGAGAAAATCATCATAACAGTAGACACAATCATCGTAACAGTAGAGAAAATCATCGAAACAGTAGACACAATCATCGTAACAGTAGACACAATCATCGAAACAGTAGAGACAATCATCATAACAGTAGACACAATCATCGTAACAGTTGATACAATCACCGTAACAGTAGAGACAATCATCAACTCAATCATCGTAACAGTAGAGAAATAATCATAACAGTAGAGGCACTGTCATCATGATAAGAGAGATAATCATCATAACAGTAGAGACAGTGATCGTAACAGTAGAGACAATGATTGCCACAGAAGAGTGAGTGAGTAAGTATACTTTACACCGCTTGCAGAAATATTCCAGCAACATTACGCCCGGGGACACAAAAACGTTCATAACTGTATAGATTATAATGATAACATTAGATATATTTATCGTGACAATAGAGTCAATCATCATAACAGTATAAATCAATTATCGTAACAATTAAGGTAATCATCATAACAGTGGAGACAATCGTAACAGTAGCGGCAATCATCGTAACAGTACGGATCTTTGATCCTGTTTCTGTTTAGTTATTCAGTCTATAGCCCAATTCATTACTGCTCCGCACGGGCTGTTTTTCAAATACTCTTCTCCTGTCCATATCTCTCGCCTTGTCCTCCTACCTATTCACATTTAGCTGTTTTGATATTCAGGGTAAACACATTCATGTACAATGTACGCGTCAATAAACAGTCGTTCTGCTTGACGTGGTAATCATACCCGTGTTGAATCACTGTAGAGCAAGAATATTAGCGAGGCACGTCCACTGCACCCTTCTATTTACAAGGAGGAATTTGTGACGCATGCAAACCATGACTCGCTTTTACCTGCTATTATTGTGTACACATATCAAGTACGCGACTTATATTAGGTGTAGAGAATGTGGACTATGTCCATCAAAGATTTCAGTGGTCATGAACTTTGCGATTGAAACAGTACCTATATATAACTTGCTTATTCGAGATTTATTTTGAGTACGATTGTTTATAACTTAACATACTAACTAGTTTGATTGTTCAAAACAAGGGTAAACTGTGAAATGCACAATGCCATTTTAGAAAGCGGTCAAATGTAACATTTGGGATTACACTTTCTTAGTAAAGTACAGATTCCAGTACTCTTTTGGGTTGAGTCCCATCCGGGATTCGAACCCACACCCTCAGAGTCAGGCACCTAATCGCCAGCACACTAAGTGGAAGGCGCGATGGCTGAGCGGTCTATGCGTCTGACTTTGTGTGCTGGCGATTAGGTGCCTGACTCTGAGGGTGTGGGTTCGAATCCCAGATGGGACTCAACCCCCAAAAGTACTAGAATCTGTACTTTACTAAGAAAGTGTAATCCCAAATATAACATATGCTACAAGGGAAAACCGTAAGCAAGGGTCATTGTGTACAGCAACTGCGATAAAGTATAGGTTTTTCCGTATAGAGGTACGTCCCTGAACGTGTGTGGCTTCACATTACGGCTATGAATCAGATATGTACACGTGTAATACCGAACGTCTACCAGGAACAAAAAAGCGTAATATTTTTCATGTCCTATGAAACGACTAAGGAATCGACCTGGTGACAAGTGGCTACTCAATGGGTAGCGTGTCATGCTAGGCAATTATCCATCAACACTAATGAACGTCCTTGTATGATGGGCAGATTAGGATGGATGATATGAGCAGATTTGGATGGATGATCGATTTAGCGGACCACCCTGATTGTCCAGATTATTCTCGGTCGTTGACGCTGTATATATTTCATGTTCGTGCCAGTAGTGGTTAGGTATTGGTGAGTCTTCACAGTGCCCCTTGCAATATTTGGAGGTATATACATTTTGTATACGCTGCTGAAAATATGTAATGTTGATAGGAACTCCAGTGAGATTGGAACCTAAAAAAGATCTAGACTTCTTTTGTTTAGAGCTTTTGTAATACAGAGTTAGTCGGATGTGAAAACGTAGTTCAGGGACCATGAGACAAACTAATGTAAGTATGTAACAAACTTGTCTCACCAAATATATAGCATTCATTTCAGTTACTCTTTAGTTTCATATTACCTTGGATACACAACATGATGCAGGCCGATTCTGATAAACAGACCATGACTCCCGCGGAAGTTATCAGACGGAACTTTGTAACACTGAAGGAGGACCTGCACCCAGAAGAAGTGATTGACCACATGTGGTCTTCACATGTCTTCAGTGACACGGAACGTAGGAATTGTCAGGAACAAGACGGAAAAGGAGCACAGACTGAAAAGTTGCTGGAGATAGTGATTAAAAAGGGACAGAAAGGCTATGAAGAATTCTGTGCTGCGCTATACACGACCCACGAGCACCTGAAGGAGATGTTGGACAATACAGCGAAAAGGGGAGGTATACATTGTGAAGATTAGTGCTTTATGGTAACAATTGGAAACCATTTAGGACAAGGGCATTGATGCAATTAAACCAAACAACGACCCCTAAAAGAACAAACAAACAAACAAACAATACTCACTATATTAATGTGTTTGTAAGACCATGGAAAGCATGATTATACTTAAATTAGTTCGGAATTTTCTGCCTTTGTAATGATTGACGTTTGGATGTCAAGGGGAACATGGTACATATAATGCCAGCATTCGGTCCCCTTTTACGATTGAAGGAACTGACAGAACGTATTTGAAATGGCGTATATTGCCAGAATTCACTCCCCTTTTACGATTGATGGAACTGACAGAACGTATTTCAAATGGCGTATATTGTGTTAGAGTTCACCCCAACCCCCCACCCCCTTTTTGTTACGTTTGACGGAACTGACAGAACGTATTTCAATAGCGTATATTGTGTCATTCATCTATCCCTTTTGTTCAAGGTGTTTCCAGCTTGGTGCTTGTCAGTGAGACAGAGGTACAGGAACGTATATCTGTGATGGAACAGAGGATTGCTGTTTTGCAAAAGGTAGACAGTGATTTGGGAATATGCCTGAGGGGATTGTTTGGGCAGGTTTTCATTTGAATAGATGTAACATCACAAACATTATGGAAATGGTTGTTTGAGTGGCCGTGGGATGTATGCGTGGCACAAATATGAGTAAAAAGCTGATCCAGGTACTGCAACATTCTGTTGAAGGAACTAGATGATGCAAGGCAAGAGGTACAACATAGTAAGGTTGAACATGAAAGAGTGGTCAACAAACTAAATCAACAGCACGAAGAGCAGAACACAAAGTTAAAGAAGGAGATTAAGCAACTCAACACCAAGCAGAAATCAGGTGAGAGATCATGGTACAAGAATTACATACAATACGTGCTTCTCATTGTTATCAACGCACTGTACACAGGACTGAAATTGACTTAACATGCATGTGATAAGTTCAACTAATGCACATAGAAGGGGAAAATGTAATGGTATATTTTCTAATTTCATTTCAGCTCAAACAAAGTTAGAAAAGACGAAATACAAAGAAAAAAGTATGTCAAGGAAATGTCTCCATTTACAGCAGGTAGGTAGTGGTTCAATCTCTGTTATTAACTTGTTTCACTGAAAGTCGGAAATTTCTTTGAACTTCAGAAGCACGAGTACAAATTCAACTATAATCTGCATCTGATTAAGAATATTGACAGTAAATATGATGTGGTGTCAGTGTGTCTACATCATCCTTCGTTTGGGTATATTATGATTACAGCGAAGATGAATTGCTTAATTTCAGGATTTGAAAGAAACTCGGAAAAAACTTGAGGCTCTTACCACCATCAATACGGACGGAAAAAAAAGCGAAAAGACTACCTCATTAAAACCTCCAGGTTCGTCTTTTCAACTTACAGTGATATGTCACTACATAACTTTATTACCTATCACCTGTACATTGTTGTTATTTGTTTTTAGCTACTACAGTTGAGGAAACTGCCTGTGTTCTACAAACGTCTCCAGATTGTGACACAGGACAGCTGCTGCTTTTGCCATGTCTCCATGCCGCCTGTAAACCTTGCATTGACCAGCACAACCAGAAGGACATTGTCTGCTCTTGTGGGCGAGACATCAACTTGGACAAGGAACGTACAGCAGTCGACTTCGTGAGGAGAAATGAAATTGCTCTTGCAACAGATGAACACGAATGTGAATTTCTCACAGGACAATGCACCGAGAAAGTTGTAAGTCATTGTAAGACGTGTAACATCTCCATGTGTGCTAACTGCACCGACAAACACAACACGACAAGAGCAACTTCAAAACATGCTGTAGTATTGGCTGAGCAGTTTAATGAAATGCCGATTCGGGAACGACTACCTCTCTCGACGTGTTCAAATCATCCTACTAAGATTGTCAATTTTTTCGATGAACAATGCGACACATCAGTTTGTTCTGTGTGTGCAATAGGAAAACACAAGGACCATGGCATTAAAGATCTTGATGAAACATTTCAAGAAACTAAAGTGCTTCTTCTCAACAAAGTAGATCAGCACAAGGAACACCTGCAGAAGATACAGACTTCTTCTAGACAGGTACAGAGTCGGATGACAGAGCTGGAGGATAGGGCTCATCAAGTGACGAAGGAAATAGCTGACGTACACACTGACCTTGCTCTGCATTTAGTGAAAAGGTTAAAGTTTCACAATCAGCAAATTGAGAAAGAAGTTGAGAAGCACAGGCGTAATCTTCTGAAGGATATGGCATGCCTTGGAACCACAGAATCGGCTGTACTGGCTACATTAAGTTATGCTGAAAGGGCCATGGCGTCTACCACATGCGCCCAATTCATGGGTCTCTTGTCTACCATTGTTAGCAAGATTGACGAAGATTTACTCCGCCCGTTTCCTGAAGATTCGGTCAAGACAAAGGCCTTGACATTCACTCCTACAGGACATAAGGCTCTTCGCGAGATGGTTGCAATGTTTGGGAGAGTCAGCACGTCTGACAAGGACGTAGATGATGCAGATACCATGCCGACCATAACAGGTAATGCACATTTCCATGTGAGTGAGTGAGTTTAGTTTTACGTCGCACTCAGCAATGTTCCAGCTGTATGTCAGCGGTCTGTAAATAATCGAACCTGAACCAGACAACCCAGTGATCAACAGCATGAGCATCGATCTGCGCAATTGGGAACCGATGACATGTGTCAACCAAGTCAGCGAGCCTGACCACCCGATCCCATTAGTCGCCTCTTACGACAAGCATAGTCGCCTATTGTGGGAAGCATGGGTTGCTGAAGACCTATTCTATCCCGAACCTTCACGGGTCACATATCCATGTATTTCAGTCCATTTATACATTATACTCATGGTTAACAAAACATCATAAACATGTTTTACTCATTTTATTGCATAAAAAACCAGTTGGACACAAAAACGTTTTTAAAGAATACCCTTTAATAATATCTATATTTACTACCTTTTTTGTATTCACCAGATTTACAATCTCAACTTGCCATCTTCAAGGATCAGGAGAAGGTAAATAACTAAAACATGACCATCAACATCTCAAAAGTTGTAATTTCAGATGCATTGTCTCAGTAACTATTAGTAATAATTATAATTAGTGTGGGTTGTTGAAGTGCCATAATTTATTCATCATTGTTGATGTTCAACTGACACCGTTGTGGTAAGCCATGTAGGTTTCAGTTCTAGTAAAGGCACTGACGTCATGGTATTAGTGCACGTAGATTATATAATATTAGGTCATGATTTTGTGCACCATTCCTTACACGTGGGTCACTGTTAAAGACCGCCTTCGTCTAAGCAAAAGCCATTTTCATATAAAACTGTGTTTCTCTTTTTACGCTCGGCCTTTGAAACGGTTAAGAAACCTGCAATGGAGGTTCACACGTCCTTAACAGACCATCTGGAATCACAAGGTGAGATTGTTATTCATACAATGTATAAAATGTGACGTTCTACTGTTTGGCATGATTAGGTCTCCTCGTCAGTCAGGAAAAAGGCCAACGTACGAGGTGTCGTTGCAGTAAACTAAAACCGGAAGTAAACTGATTTTCTCTTCTTTCTTTTCTCTAGGAATCTACTTCCTGGATCCCGGAAAGCTGGACTTCTCATCAATCCTTCATTGTATGTACATTTGGTGTACACGGTGGTGTAGTGGTTAGCTTGCTGGCTTCTCACGCCAAAGGCCCGGGTTCGAATCCCGGTGGAGACACCAACATTTGTGACCTGGATCTTATGCTGTGTTGTGTCCCTGGGCAAGGCACTTCGTCCACATTGCACTCAGTCCACCCAGCTGTTCAAAATGGGTACCTGAAAAGCGGATGTACGGACCTATGCGGTCGCGCTTAGCGCTTAGTAGCAGCTTTGAAAGTACAATTCCGTCAGGGTAATAATGTAACGCCAGAGAGCAACGTCGTGTTGGATTCTAGGCGCAAAAATTAGCATTATTATTATTACATTTCATTTCTCTTTTTGCTGTCATAGTGAGTCTAATATTGCTCGGTAATCGGGTTTCATACTCTCATACTCATGTTGTAATCATACGTAAATTTCATTCATGTTTTCTAGGTATACATCTTAAATATGATAGGGACATGGTCAACCTGGATAGAACCCACATCAACGCAGAAGGAGACCTGGTCAACAAAAGGCTGAATGCCACACCTGCAGAGGAAGACAGACTGAAGAACTACTGGGGGACATGTAGTAGTGCCCCCCTCGCCCGGACTGGTTGTCTGCAGTACTTCGAGACGGAGGCAAGGGTTGGCCTGGACAAACCACTCAATGCGAACGTCCTCCTCTTTGAGGTTGGTGTCTGTCCTAAGGAAGAGAGGGACATAAAGCACAGTATAGAAAATCGTCCTCATGCTTACTGTTTGGACGTCAAATCCTGTATTACTCACGAAGGGATATGCAGGGCAATCAGGAAGGAGGGAAAACGTGTGTTACATCTTCCTGACACCATACCCAACACAGCAGGGGCATCAGGCACACTACATTACGGTATCGTCTATGATGACGCCAGGAAGAAGATTGTCTTCATTGATGTGAAGGAGAACAAAGTGATGTCGACAGTAGACCAGGTAGACTCCAGTCAACCCTTGTGGCCGATGTTCGGGGTGTATAACTCAGAAAAGAGCCTTATCAGCATGAGACTTGTCGTGGGGAGCGACATTAACATGACAGAGGAGAAGAAGTCAATGATTGTCAAGGCACTGGCGTGATGTCGTAGTACAATACTGGTGACCATAATAATGGTTATAGTCACACGAAGACTGTGAGATACTCATCTCTCAGAAATATAGCGCTTAGAAGTAAATGAGTGACTATGTATCAAAACTTTACACTTAATATAGATTCGCGAATGGCTGCCAAGCTAGATGTTTCTTACTGATTGCTGTTAAGCTTTTGTAGGTATTATGTTACATTTACTTTGCATCTTTATCATATTTATTTCCATAGAATAACATACAATATGTTTATCTTTTAGAATACATTTCACATCAATACACAGTCACAAATATCCATTCATACTATGGATACAACCCAAACCACCTAATTTTACTCATTTTTCATGTGTCACAACTCCAGTGGCCGATGTGCGCTTTGAGTTTTTTTGTCATTTTCATGTTTTACAAAAGACATATTTAACCTATCATAATTAATCATGTTGCAGCTACATGCTTGGCTTGGTTTGGCCTTTTTTGTATGGAAAAACATTATGTAAAAAAAGGTCAAACTTTGTCACAAGGTTTGATGTCACTACCTATACAGCACACACACAAACACACAAATTGCAATAATGATTAGTCCCTGTACTGTCCTCTAATTCTGCTTCATGTTTGCAAGCAATGGCAGTGAGGAAACATGGCTGTAAAACACAGACACACATAAATCATTTTTTCTGAAATGTATCGCAAAAATGTGTGTACAAAATGATATCTGAGATTTGTGCATGTCCTAATCGTTACGGTGGCTACCGCTGAAACCAATTAATTTTGTGAAACCAAACAACGTCAAGTACCTTAGACAGTAGGGGATATCATTTAAAGCCATGAGCTCAGTAAACTTTGGGTACCAGTTATTGTTATAAAACCGATATTGTCAGTAGCTGAAGAAGGACACGGCTCTGGTAGGACTGTTAAGGTAGTGACATTTTATACCATCACAATGTCACTTTATGTTCTCGTCACGATATGGCTGCAATATTGCAGATGTGACTTTAAATAATAACTCACTCACTCACTCATTCACAATGTGATTGCCGTAACATCTTATTATCTTTTAAAGTAAACATATAACACTGATTATTATTTAAAATGTCACTACCGTAACAATTAATGCCAATGTCCATGCTATAACATTATCATTTTCCTTATTTAATGAAAATTGATTTATCTGTTTATGTCTGAAATTTGTAGTCCAAGTATGTTTAGTAGTAGAGCTTCAAGTAAGCATAATATAATTCATATTCTCATTTTGAATTGTGTTCTACATATTACTCTATATTTGCAAATCAGAAATGTAAGTAATTGTTTGGCTTGTTGGCCCCTTTTAAGCAATAAATGCAAAATTTCAAAACTCATAAGCCATGTTATGTTGTAAAACTAGATATTTTAATATCTAGGTACTTAAAATGAATATCATCTTTGGATTTGTGTCATCCGTTTATGTTTTGTATATTCAGAATAGTCATGGACGTAATCAGCAATATTTCAAAGTTAAACAAGGATACATAATTTACAGTGAGTGAGTTTAGTTTTACGCCGCACTCAGCAATATTCCACCTATAAGGCGGCGGTCTGTAAATAATCGAGTCTGGACCAGACAATCCAGTGATCAACATCATGAGCATCGATCTGAGCAGTTGGGAACCGATGACATGTGTCAACCAAGTCAGTGAGCCTGACCACCCGATACCGTTAGTCGCCTCTTACGACAAGCATGGGTTACTGAATTTACAATTTTTGCCGAAATGAAATATGCACTCATATATATGTATATCCAATAGTGATAATAGCGATTGAATAGACTACAATATGTTTATCTGACATAATGTCTTCAGTAAATAGATTATGGAGAGATGACCAGATAGTATAGATATATCCCTTACTACATGCTTGAAGTTTGGAACTTGTTCTTTTATCTTCTGTGTAAATATTACTTGTTTCACAACAAGACATATCGCATTTATGTTTTAACATGACAACAATTACAGAATAGATGAACAATTGTTTCAAATTATTTTGAACAGAATGTACATATTGGAGTGTCTTTTAGTTCGACCAATTTTATGTAAGATAAAGTTTGTATGCATAATATATAGAGGATATTATATGAGTGCCCAAGGTCATACTATGTTTACGACACGAGTGCCTAAATGTTGGTATTTCCCCAGAGAGAGGATATACCGATACTTAGGCACGAGTGTCGTAGACATAGTATGGCATGGGCACGAATATAATATTCTGTTTATTACCGAAGTCGTCAAATTGAGGAAAATAAACCCAAATCTACTTTCAAACAGGCTGGCTACCCGCCGTCGTCACAGAAGAAACGTGACGTCATAGTATTGTTCATGACGTCACGTCACCATGACAAAGTGATATTTTGCCCTAAATCATCGTATGAAAAATATCAACCCCGATATGTTCGCCCTCGTAGGTAATAACATATAAGATCTTTATCTGTAACCATCTCAAATTGTCACTTTTTGTACATCTATTTGTCATCAAGTTTCTTAACAGTGTGTTATACTGTGTTTCAAAGACTCTTTCCATCTTTTTAACGGCATACGATTTATTGTAATTGGGGTCTTTAACACTTAGACTAAGTCTGGATATCCTGAATGGTAATATTGGAGAAAATAGTAGTTTGGGGGAAGAATAATTCGTCTCCAAAAATGGGGTCACGTGGTCTCAGATTTGGCGGCTGTTGTGAATTTGCTCTGAGAAACAAATTCTTGATATCATATTTCAGGTGAGTTCTGGACACGGTTTTGTGGTGAATATACCCGTTCATTGTACACTCTAACCTATTGGAGAATATATGAGTATCGATATTGTTGCATGGAGGGCTACAATAGGATGTTTAAATCCTCGGTGCAGAAGTCCACATGTGATACACCCCGGTATAACGCTACCCAAGGGGACACGTCCAGTGTTGGGACTTGTTCTGTTGACTATGACTCTCTTGCTTGTTGCCTGAGATGTAGAGTCCAACCCAGGTCCTCCCAAATCCGTTCCTAACATAATGCAAACTCGATTATCAGTAGAGAATGTATCTGGCCATTGTATACCAGGAGAATAACAGCAGACCACTCTTAATGACCCAGCTACACAGCTCGCCCCTCTGCAGGGACAGGTGACAAGCATGAATCACAAGCTTGATAGGTTTGCTCTAGATTACATCCAGCGTCTGTCTTCTCTGCAAGAAAAAACGTTTTGCTCTGAAACAATGTTACTGAAATAGAATTAAAAACAGATCAGATAGAAGCACAATCCCGCAGATCCAATCTTATTCTCCATGGTTTACCGGATAGAAGGGAGGAAACTTGGCAGGAGAGTGAGCAGTGGCTGAGAGATTTTATGGCAACATCACTCAATATAGAAAATGCATCTTTACTGCACATTGAGAGAGCACATATATTATTTTCCAAAACACAGTCCAGGCCACTTATTGTACGGTTTACCCTTTTCAAAGTCAAATGGGATGTTTTTTTTATGCTGCAAACAAGTGCCTTACAGGAAATAAAGAGTTTAGAGTGTCAGAGGACTTTACACAGAGAGTTCGCGATACGAGATCACAGTTGTTTCACTATAGGAAATCTGCACGAGATGAAGGCAGGACAGCTTTCCTCAATTATGACAAGCTTGTAACTGATGGGAAAGTTTTTGTCTATGATGACGGAAATCGTGGCAGTAAGCAAATAGGTCAAAGGCGTGGTAGGGTTCCACGAAAAGTAAACCGACCCTCTGACTCGTCTCATGTGACGGGGGGCGGTGGGGTAGCCTAATGGTTAAAGCGTTGGCTCGTCACGCCGAAGACCCGGGTTCGAATCCCCACATGGGTACAATGTGTGAAGCCCATTTCTGGCGTCCCCCGCCGTGATGTTGCTGGAATATTGCTAAAAGCGGCGTAAAACCAAACTCAGTCAGTCAGTCTCATGTGACGGCCAACTTGACACAATAGGATTCCGGTCCTGACTTAAGTTCTTACAAAGATTCCTCTAATTATTTGGGCTCTACTGGGATTAACAGGGATGAACAGGGATGGATGTCACAATAATACCTCCCAGTCAAACTCTGATTCCCTACCTGTTGACAATACATCTTCACTGTTGTGCAACGGAACTGGCACAATAACTGATAATGATATGAGCAATCTGCTGTCAATCAATCTTTATTTACAGTACTGAAGAGGCCGTAGGCCTATAGTACATATAACATTCAGTAGCAGAGGGTGCAATATAAATGAATATAAAGTAAATAATATCACATCTGCAAAGCAGAGGATCTCATATTCATGGCATGGTATATATACATTGCAAGGTATTTTGTGGCTGTTTGATTTTGGGATGCCATGAGGGTATAGAATTTGTGTATTCGGGGGTTCAAGTAGATATATTTCTTTATGTATTCTTTTCTGATATTTGCATACAATGGACAAACAAGCAAGAAATGATATTCATCTTCTAACTCCTGATAAGTACAATATTTACACAATCATTTTTCCCGTGGTATCCCTAAATGCCTACCTTTTTCTATTAGAAGATCATGGGAACTATATCTGAAACGGTCTAGTGCTGTTCTGAATTTCTTAATATTAATGTCTAGAAGATATGTTTCTGTGAGAATGCATGATTTCAATCTGCTGTCAATCACGTCTACTGCCGATGATGTCACCTTGGTGAATCCAACAAGCAGTACAGGCATCTGTATGTGGAACATAAATGGCTTAAAATCGAAAGTTAAATATATCGACTATATCATTACATTCTTCCGCCGTGATGTTGCTGGAATATTGCTAAAAGCGGCGTTAAACCAAACTCAGTAGGTCATTACATTCTGCAAACAGTTTAATATTTTTTGCTTAATAGAAACAATGTGTACTGTTGCATTAGATACCTTGCAAGATATATTTAATGAATATGATGTATTGGTTTGTAATGCCAAACGAACTGCAACTAAGGGTCGGTTTTCAGGTGGCATAGCTATGTGAATAAAGAAATGCATATCCTCGCTGTATGAACAAGTGTACTGCCAGTGGAATAATGTTCTATCTTTCAGAAATGCCAATTCGACATCCTCCTTGCAACTGTTCTTGATATTCACCTACATGCACCCTGAACATTCTCCTGTCTATGACTGTCTGACTGACTGAGTATGCTTTTACGCCGCTTTTAGCAATATTCCAGCAATATCACGGCGGGGGACACCAGAAATGGGCTTCACAAATTGTACCCATGTGGGGAATCGAACCCGGGCCTTCGGCGTGACGAGCCAACGCTTTTACCACTAGGCTACCCCACCGCCCCTCCTGTGTATGATGTGACGTTAAACATTAACTCACTCACTCACTCCTGTGTATGACAATAGAGTTGGGACTGGAATTGACAAGTTGGAAGAACAACTCATTGTTTGATGCAGAGTGCTGTCACTTAAATCTAAAAAATATATGCTGTTAAATCGGTTCAGGTCATTCAAGAGTGACTCTAACTTAAAAGATTATTTCTCCTCAAAATCTGAATTTGAAAATATGTGTAAAACAAAACAAAATCTGCACAAAATACATATGAGTCAGAAATTAAACGAAGCTGCAAATATGAGTGATTGCAATGAGTTCTGGATGACTATTAAGAAATAAGTAACGAACGACAGGGTGCTATAACCACTAACGTTTGGTTTCAAAATTTCAAGGATCTCTTGAATCTATCATGCTGTAATCACTAGGTTACACCACCGCCTCCTGAAAGAGGTGAGTCTTATGACACTGTTCTATTTGTTAACTGATCCTATCAGTATGTATTGCACTGTGAATGTTATGGTTGTCAAATTAACAATCATAAATGCCCATGTAGGGATAGGCTTAATTAAAATGTGCACTGGTTACTCTTGTCATCCAGACATCTACTTTCAAAAAAATCACACAATGACATGTTTTTATCACACTCATCATTGAACAGGCCAAACAATACAGCAAATTGCACTGAGGCTGACAAACGAATATTGACAGCAGCAGAGTTAAATATCTGAGCAATATCCTAGCTGTGTGAAACCAGTCATAAATCACAAACATTCATTCCATTCAATACAATAGGCTCCAACTATAGGGAATGGACAGATACACTGTCTACACAACCATTATTGCTATATTAAAATATGTAATATGTTCTGATCAATATATGAAATATACACTTCGACTGATTCATTGCAACAGCTGGTTGACGTATCAACGGACAGTATATCGACATCCCTACAGGCAGTATATCGACATCCCTACAGACAGTATATTGTAGAAGTAGAGGTACAAGGCAAAGCGTACATCACCCCCACTACTTTCATATTTGATATTTTTGTTTTTTCTCGAAAGTAATAAAAATATTCAGAACTTACATTTATCGAATGTAAAATATTGATCCTGTATGCATTCAAAATCAAAATAAATGCAAATAATGTAATATTTATGATAAAATTGATATTTTATATTTATCCTGACTCATATGTTTTTGCTTATCTTCCCTTCTCTTCCGAGGTTCAGTGGAAGCCTCTGTACTATTGTTCCCAATTAACAGTTTTAAAATAGCTCACCTCATTAGGGCCTCCCCCTTTCCCGTGCCAACGTCCCACGTGATCAAACCTCAGTTGTCACTCTCTCCATTTTAACGCCCAACTAAATGACCGAAGCCAAATAGGGTCTGAGAGGGAACGGTTAGGAGGGCCTTTACATTATGAGGCAGGATAAGTATAAACAATCAATTTTATCATAAAAAAATACATATGGTTTCTTATTCTCATACGTTATTGCTTGAATCCAATGGAACAAGTGGTGGGTCAGCCATCTATTTGGATTCTTAAGACGCGAATAGAACCTGGTTCATGTTGTCTTGGTACGATCCATATGTTAAGAAGAGGTCATCAGTGTAACTGAATCGTATCACTCATGCGCTGCCTTATCTTGTAAGGCAGGGGGACATGGATTCTATGTCGGTGGTTGTGGGAGTCTACGATATGATACGTGATAAGGGAGTCATTTTCGCCTTGTAGGGACTGTCAACTGCTGTGCTACCACTAACGGCCCGCATAAATAGATACCGGACACATCTTCAGTGGCTATATCTCTAAGGTAGTGGTTGGCAAAGACAGAGTCTGATCTCCAGAAGCATGCTTCCATGAAGGACGTGATGGAACAGTTGCCGTGTATAGCTAAGGTGGAAGCGATGGCTCTAACCTCATGCTGATTGGAAGCTCTAGGTTGATCCAGTCCTGCTCTCAGGATTACTGCTCTCACACCAGAAGGAGATTGTCGTTCTGGAGCCTGCGATAGACTTGGTGGGTGATAATGGGATGAAGAGTCTCTTCAGTCTTCTCCTTCTCCTAGCAGTTCTCTGGAGGTAGATTCTCACCACTCTGACTGGGCTTAAAGACATGTCCTGAGTGTCATCGGGTCCTAGGATAAATGATAACGCTGGGATGTAGAATTGTCTATCGGGTTGTCCTGGTAATTGGTCCTTCGTAATGAAGTCCCATCTTAGCCCAAGATGAACTGCTGGATGGTCACCCATGTCGAATCTTCTTCGGCTGTAGTCTATCGCATGGATTGCTGACATTCTTGCAGCTGTAGCGAGAGCCAGGAGGAAAAACATCTTCTGAGTAGGCAACTCAATGTCTACTTGCTGCTGGGCACCCGTGAAGAGCCACTTCCTGGTGGTGGCTGCTGGGTAACGCTAAGCGCTCTTCAACCCCCCGTTGTGGACCCGGGGATATATTTGGAGGACGGGAGTCTGGTGGTACTGGTTCAAGGAACAGCGTCCCTTTGCCCAACACACCACTTCGCCCCTTACTTCACCTTAGACGGGTGGTAGAACTGGCCCGGTTCTATCAATCAGCTGGTCATGCTAAGCCCTGTACATGTAAATTTTGCTGTACAAATTTTAAAAATTATTTAGAAACATTTTGTCAGTTGTCTCGGCTTCATGATGATATATTTGTATTTTGACTGTACAACTCCAATGAAGTATTTTGCCTAGAGTCCTATGTCCAGAAGGCAGTGGCTCATGGGCCAATCTGGTAGAAACATTACTTGTTGATTATTCTGCTTGAGTATATCATCCGGATATCCTTGGTGCTGCAAGTTGGAAATCCACTTGCGATCACTTTTCTTTATGATACTCCATGGTGGGTGCGGAGCTCGGATGACGAATCAAGATAAACTCAACATGGCTTACGAAACCCCAAACAAAAAAAAGAAGCGTCCACTCGATACTGATGATGACGAACAGCGACCCTCAACATCCGTTGATTACTGGCCACGTTTTTTTGTTCTTGAGACTCTTGATAAAACTCCATTGAAGCTAAATCCGTTTGCAATATCAAAAGGTGTCCACGGCATAGCAGGTGAAATTAAAAACATTATAAACAGCTCTATTACTCGAGTGTCACAGAAAACAGCAAGCAACCAACCTGCTGTCCACAGAGCTGTTTTAAGGAGTTCCGGTTATGGTCTCTGCACACAGAACACTGAACACCAGTAAGGGTGTTGTATGAGACCGAGATTGTCTGTTTGCAGATATGATGGAAATTGACATTGTAACAGAGATGGAAGATCAAGGAGTCCTTTACGTGGAAAGGTTTACAACCCGTAAAAATAATGAAACTGTGCAAACCAATACATATCTCTTTTCTCTCTCTGCCCCGAATCCTCCACCATCAGTCAAGGCAGGTTACTGCAATGTAAAAGTTGACGTGTACATCCCAAGTCCTCTGCGGTGTTTCAAATGTCAGAAACACTGTGTTATACTTGCACATTGTCTGTTGTGTGTGCTCATATGTGGTGAGAAGACATACAACAAAAGATTGTGTACCTTTTAAAAGTGTACCAATTGTGCAGGTGATCCCTCATCGTTCTTAAAAGATTGTCCCATTTGGAAACAGCAGATGGAGATAAATAAGATAAAGTTTACTCAAAATATCAGTTTTGCTGATGCCAAAAAGCTTGTCTTGAGATCGGAAATTAAGGAAACTTATGCTTCCAAAGCCAAAACATCTTCAGACACAACACCAACAGTAACTAAATCGTCCGCCAGCTGTCAGACGAACTTGACTTGGAAAAAAACAGATTATCCGAAGATTTTGTCACCTGCAATATCTACACAAACTGCAGAAACACTTCCTGACACACCCCAAATCCAATCAGATCCATCTTATGACCGTGACACATCTTCTCAGTCAACTCAAAGGTCTCAATCAACGTCAAACGTTCAACAAATGGTTAAAAACAAAGGCAAACCGAAGCCAGATTCTTTGAAGAAACAAAGTGGCAGAGCCCCAAAAGGGTCAGATGATAAAATTATTTAACAAATACAAATTGTCGAAACTCGCCAAAATTTCTTCATCGGCAAATTATGTCCCTGAGTTTCAGAGATATCAGAAACAACAGGAAAAGACAAAACTTAATTTCGAATCAAATAACGGTGAAGATTATAATGAAGAGTTTTCATTACATGAGATACATACTGCTCTTGAGCAAGCTCATGACACTGCAGCGGGTGATGATAATATACAATACCAGCTACTGAAGCACTTGCCTGAACCATGTCTGATGATACTTTTAGATATATTTGACCAAATATGGACGTCTGGAGACTTTCCTCTAACTAACTGTGTCTGTAAAACCATGGAACGTATGGTGAAAAATAGATTAACTTGGTATCTTGAAACCAATAACCATATGACCAATATTCAATGTGGTTACCATTGATCATTTGGTACGTTTACAATCCTTTGTTACAAATGCTATTGTAAATAAACAACATGCTGTATCAATTTTTTTTATCTTGAGAAAGCTTATAATACGACCTGGAAGCATGGCATTTTGAAGGACTTACATGATTTTGGTTTGAGAGGCCGTTTGCCTCTTTTTTATATCACAGTTTTTAAAAGACAGGGAATTTCAAGTCCGTGTGGGTTCAACCCTGTCTTATCATTACAGTTAGGATCAGGGTGTCCCTCAAGGCAGTATTTTGTCTGTCACATTGTTTAGCATCGCGATCAACAGTTTATCCAAGGTTGTAAACGATTCAATTGATGGATCACACTTTGTGGATGATTTTAATATTTCTTGTCGTGGTAAATAAATGAATACTATTGAACGGCAATTGCAGTTATGTTTCATTAAAATGAATAAATGGTGTCTTGAAAATGGTTTTAAATTTTCTAAATCAAAAACTAATTGTCTACACTTTTGTAGAAAATATAAGCCGCATAAGGACCCAGGACTATCTTTAAATGGCACTCCCATCAAAGTTGTAAAGGAGGCCAAATTCTTGGGTCTAATTTTTATTCTCATTTAACCTTCTTGCCACACATTTAATCCCTTAAAGCTAATTACCTGAAGGCACTAGATTTGTTAAAGGTTGTTTCAAATTCTAAGTTGGGAGGGGATCAAACTACCCTCCTTCACGTATACAGATCATTGGTAGGATCTAAACTTGATTATGGCTCCATCGTATATGGTGGAGCCTGCAAAAGCAACTTAAAACTTTTAGATTCTGTCCACCACCAAGGTCTGAGACTTTGTCTTGGGTCATTCAGAACATCTCCTGTTGACAGTCTCTATGTTGAGGCAGATGAGCCTTTTCTTACCCAACGCCGTATAAAATTATCTTTACAATATATTACAAAAGCATATTTTAACGAGTTTAACCCTGCATATAACTGTGTCTTCAATCCCCTCTATGAGGATTTATACAATAAGAATCATCTCTTGTTCCGCCTCTTGGTGTAAGAATTCAACCATTGCTTTCTGCTGCCGGTCTTGAGCTTGAAAATATAGCTCCTTCCCGTCTACTTTCTTCTCCTCCTTGGCAATATGTGAGGCCACAGGTTGACCTAGCACTGACAAAGTTTAAAAAATCAGAAACAAATGAATTACAATATAAACAAGAGTATAATCAATTACAAATTAAAAATAATACATATAAATCATTATTTACTGATGGGTCCAAGGATGGTGGCGCGGTGGCATGTGCCACTGTCATTGGATCCAGAACAATATCTTCTAGATTACCTGATAACAGCTCTATTTTTACAGCAGAAGCGAACGCCATATTAACGGCTCTTTAATATATTCAAGGACACACTAAACATAAACAATACATAATCTTTTCCGATTCTCTTTCGTGCCTTCAGGCTATTAAAAATATTTCTTGTAAACATCCACCTTTAATATAAATTATTGAATTGTATAATGATCTTGCTACTGGCCAATGCCACATCGTCTTTTGTTGGTTACCCTGCCACGTTGGCATTTCTAGGGGCACCATGGTGATCTTGCTGCCAAGGCAGCACTCAACAAATCTGTGACACCACTTCTGATCCCATACTCTGATTACAAAGCTAGCATTAGAACCTACATCCGTGATCTGATGCAGAAGAAGTGGGACATCCAAGTCGGTATCAATACAATACATGAAATAAAACCCCATATCGGTTACACTTACTTGGGTTGTCAGTCCAGATTTGAAGAGGTCATCATACGACGGTGTCGTATTGGCCACACAAGATATACTCATGCATAACTATTGAAAGGTGAGGATCCTCCGTTTTGTATCCCTTGTGATGAGAGCACTACGGTTAAGCATGTCCTGCTGGACTGTGTTGAATTCTCCATCATAAGGGATAAATATTTCAATGTAAAAACAGTAAAGGACCTTTTTAATAAAGTTAATTATCATTTAATCATTGATTTTTTAAAAGAGATACATTTGTTACATGAATTGTGATATATGTTTTGTAAATAGATAAAGTTATATAATTAGTAGTTAAAATTATGAACTTAGATTGTTTGTGACTGTATCCTCAAAGGGGGCTGAAGTACAGTAAAATTATTCTCCTCTTGAGAAGGTACGTAAGTCCCCAAAACTTTCAAAGTAAAATGTTCATATACCAATCTTTTAAACGTAGTAATTTAAACGTAGTATTTTTGTTCTTTTAAATTTCGGCTAAATTATCCTACAATCGCCAGCGGCTGAAGTGATAGTGTAAATCATGCTAGGCTCCATGCAGGTAGCAAAAGTAATGTTAGTCCCCATGGTTCCTAGTATGGTGATCTACCTTCCGTTGTTGGCGATCTATAGCCCGTGTTTTATATTGTATTGTCTTCTTTAATTGGAATATTTTAGCTTTGCTCGCTATTTTTAAATTATATCTGTGATTTTTTAGTATTTTTACTGTCCATCGTCGACAGGTTTTAAAATTCAAAATAATTTCAATTTTTATTGTATAAATTGTTTTCGTCACGATATTGCTGAGATATTGCCGGTGTGACGTTAAATATTAACTTACTCACTCGCTCACTACTTGCTGCAGACGCTTGTGATCGTCGTCGCTTGTTAGATGTTGAATGACTATGTTTAAGTCCCATGCTGGCACCTTAAACTTCTTTTCATTGCCTTAAAGCGTGAAGGATGTCAGCAACGCGATGAGTTCCGGAACTTTGGTAAGTTTCACTCCTGAGTTCATGGTGAGGACTGAACTGATGGCCGCCAGGTACGTAGATAATGTAGAACCCTTAAGGTGCCGAGTAGCTGTCAAGGGACATAGGTATTCTGCTACATGCGGATGCATAGCTGTCGCTGCTGCAAACTCTTTCTGCACTGCACAATGGTATAAGCTCTTCCACGTATCATCGTAGAGATTTCTGGTAGAACGTCTAAGAGCCAGTGAGACGGCCTTGGCTGCTGTTCTGGTGAGACAGTTCTTAATACGTTCAATGCTTGTAACTGGAAGCACTCAGGACTGGCGTGAGCCTGTCTTGTGTGTGGATGTATCAACAGATTTGGCTACTGGGAAGTCTGATGAGGTCTGGAAACCACGTTCTCAAACAGGTCTAGTAATTGACAGCATTCATCCCGTATTAGTAGTTGGAAGACCTGGGATGCATTGAGCAGTCTCCACGGGCTGTGGCAATTAAGACGATGAAACAAGTGAGCATCCCTGATGTAGCGGACCTGGGCTTAGTGGTAACTCCTGAACGGTCGCTTCTAGGGCGATCTTGGGCGGAATTGGTTTTCAGGAAACGATCCCAAAAGCGAGATATGGAGCTCTGATGAACGTTGAAATGTCGGGTAACTGCAGACTGCGACTCCCAAGCTTCACGGCGACCCTTGGCGATGTTTCGATTGGTGCCACTCAGTCGTGACATGATGATTTCCTCTTTTCCAGGCAAAAACGAATGACAAACTTAGTCACAACGTGTGCCTTTTTATAGTGATCAATGCCGCATGCTTTTCCGCTTACATCCACGCACATTTTGCTTTGCACGTTTTCTTGGTGACGTTCTTGCGAATACTTATTCAAAAGCTTCTAAAACAAGGGGAAAAGTTAAAATTGGCGCTGAATCTGTTTACAGTCACACAAAGATGACGTTTTGGAAAGAAATAGTATATTTGTTCTGTTTTTGCCGCAGCTACATGAGTGGAATTTCTCAAAATCCCTTATGCGTTTCTGTTTTTGAAGAGTGTATGCTCATGCTTACACAATATTCTCAGTAGCAATGAAATTGATATGACGGTGACCTTGATGACATGTCGCGAGCTTAAGCAGCTCATCTGGATTGGCTGATTAATGAATTGGTTGAGTGGGTGTCATCTCAGCCGACGGATAAAACCTTCCACGAAGTATACAAACTAATTACAAAGGGGAGGGCACTTGACTTGGTTCGAATTTCGGTTGTTCGATCTTTGGGCGCGTCATACCATAGGCATTACCAGATGATACTTGTTGTTCCCCTTGTCATTAAGGGGAACAAAACAACATGGGGAACTGGTCATATCATGTGTGAGTATGGTATCTCAGCTGTGTAGATAATAAACCAGCATCAGTTCTGACTACTAAACACTAGACACACTTACACGTGTGCATGCACTTGGGTATGTAGGATCAGTATGTTGGAACCCAGCATACGAAATGACAGATTCAATACCATGGAATAGAACTACATGGTCGTGCTGGGGTATTTCCTTAAAAATCAGCCACAGAAACAACATAGATGTGAAAACCCAGGTTCCCATTTTCAACCATTTTATTATGAAATTATGAAAAGCAACATTATATGTCAAACATGGACAACAACACATTTACCTTGTGTCATTGGAGAACAAAACATAAAATATATTGAAAAATAATATCTCTGACCAAAGAAATGTCTTTTTGTAAACAAAAAAATGAACAATGGCACTTAGTTTCAAGAGTATGCTGGGCCCCGTCTCTCAAGGTAAGGCGTCGGGAGCTAGCTAAGGATCAGGGCGGTATGAAAACTGGTCGTCTGCTTGTTGAAGGGACTGACTTTTAGAACAGTTATAGGGGCTTGCATTGCGGAAAATTACGTTCTTGGTCCAACGCTCGTTCGCTAACCTAGGTCGTATTATTTTCAGCAAATATCATATATTCACTAACGGTTTGGAAGAAAGATGCAAACTTCGGTTTTCTGAAAGGAACTGTCAAGGTAATTTACACAGACCCGTGCAAAAAGTATTCGGACACTTGACGTAATTTCCATGGACTAACCTGTTATTTCAGTGTAGCATAAATAATTTTCATGACGTGAGTTAAGGATGGATCTTTGTAAAATTTGATAGGCAAATTTGAAATCATCACTGCTCTGTGCACATAATTTTTCGACTACTATTTAACTAATGACATCACATTTATCAACTTACGTATGGCTCCGCAATGCACAATCACATAGGCCGCAATGTTAAGGAGTTCACGGCACTGTACATATGTTGATTAAATTGTTGCCATTCGGTAAATAAGCAACGGAAAATTAAACAGAAAATATGCGATTGTAGGTAAGATGATTTCTCACAAATGTGCAAAATTTGACTTGGATCTTAGAAAAGTTAAATTCATGAAAATTATTTATGCTACAGTAAATTAAGATGTAAGTCAATGGAAATTACGTCAAGTGTCCGAATACCTTTTGTGTAGAGATTCAAACGTCATGCTTTCGGGCAACAGTTTTAACACAAGCTTCAATGAATAAACGGACGATTGCGTCACAGGCATTAAATACTCGGATGATGGCATGTGTTTAAGATAAAGTTGTCTTATAAGTTAGTGACATGTTTTACAAATGTTCATCTGACAATCGAGACAACATCGTATGTTCATAAGCGGCCGCAAAACTTGCAAGAACACTACTGCACCAACCAAATGTCATGTGTGTGTCATTTCTCAAGTTATTGGAAATCGATCTTGAAGGTTAGAACAGCAATATTTTCAAATATTCAAATATTCCTTGGAATTGTGCACATGTGTACATGTAATATAAAAAAACTTGGAATATAACAAAAATACAGAAGAAATTAACAATAAACAAAACAAAAAACCCCGAAAAAACCGCTTGGAGATAGAACACAAGATAGATAGATTTGTAATTTTGTTCAGAACCAGAGTGTTCTACGTATCAGAAATGCAGCTGAATCATTATTGTACGATTTTTGTACGATTATCTCTCCCGTGCCAGGTTGCATTTTTGTTGTTTCAGATTGTTTTAGTTTCCAAGCTTACGTATTACATCAAATTAGTCCTAAATAAGGGCAATGTTCCAATGCTCCATTTGTATGTCTATAATGGTGATAGTAACTTCCAGATTGTTCCATGTCCACGTCACCTGATGAAACTGGATTTGCTAATTGGTCCAATAATCTCTTAGAATACTCTGAATCTAACAATGTGTGTTATTTTATTTGCGGATTAATTGCCTGCCACCAGAAAGCCCTATCACACCCGAAGCTCCACTAAGTCTATCATTCTTAGAACCGACCTCCACCACACAAGTCATTGTATCCCAAGTGCGAAGTTAATGTCATAATGTCAATCACTGGATTGCCTGTCACTGACATATACCTGGAATATTTGCTTATAACATGTTAGCGTGGCTTTAAACAAATAAAGCACTATCCCAGCATCTGGAAAATGACTGCCACAAAAGCAACACAGCCAGCCAGCACTACACTGACAACCACGGCAGTCACAGACGGCATGTTCTGCTCTACCCATGAAGTCGGGAGGGGCCTGGCAGGGAAGTCCTCTGATTCTGGTTCATCTTGCATAATCTCTGATTCTTTAATCTTTCCCTCAGCAAATAAGACCTGAAAAGAGCAAACAGTGTCTTCAAGTAACCACTTAATAAGAATGCAGATGTACATTTATCATCCCTAAAGTTGGGTTTTAACCTTGAATTTGCTAAAGTAACTAACTCGTCTACACGATTGATTCACAACACAGGGGTCACCCATATACCTGTGACCTCCCACTCCACGTTCTACAACTGTTACCTCCAATCAATGCCTACACCTGTAACCTCCCACTCAATGCTTACACCTGTGACCCCCAGGTCCATGTCTGTACCTGTGACCCCCCCCCCGCTCCATGTTTACACCTGTTACCCCCCACTCCATGTCTACACCCGTGACCCCCCACTCCATGTCTACACCCGTGACCCCCCACTCCATGTCTACACCTGTGGCTTCCCAGCTCCATGTCTACACCTGTGACCCCAACTCCATGTTTACACCTGTTACCCCCCACTCCATGTCTACACCTGTGACCTCTCACTCCATGTCTACACCTGTGACCCCCCAGTCCATGTCTACACCTGTGGCTCCAAAACCCATGTCTACCCCTGTGACCTCCAACTCCATGTCTACACCTTTGACCCCCCAGCTCCATGTCTACACCTGTGACCCCCCACTCCATGTTTACACCTGTTACCCGCCAGTCCATGTGTACAACTGTGACCCCCCACTCCATGTCTACACCCGTGACCCCCACTCCATGTTTACACCTGTTACCCCCACTCCATGTCTACACCTGTGACCTCTCACTCCATGTCTACACCTGTGACCCCCAGTCCATGTCTACACCTGTGGCTCCAAAACCCATGTCTACCCTGTGACCTCCAACTCCATGTCTACACCTGTGACCCCCAGCTCCATGTCTACACCTGTGACCCCCACTCCATGTTTACACCTGTTACCCGCCAGTCCATGTGTACAACTGTGACCCTCCACTCCATGTCTACACCTGTAACCCCCAGTGACCCCCACTGTCTACACCAATGCCCCCCCCCCCACCCCCATGTCTACACTGTGTCTCCCAAACCCATGTCTACACCTGTGACCCCCAACTCCATGTCTACAACTGTGACAACCCGCTCAATGCCTGCACCTGTGACCTCCCACTCAATGCCTACACCTGTGACCCCCCAGTCCATGTCTACACCTGTGACCTCCCACTCAATGCCTACACCTGTGACACCTGTGACCCCCCAGTCCATGTCTACACCTGTGACCCCCCACTCAATGCCTACACCTGTGCTTGACTGTGTTGAATATTCTATCACAAGGGATATCTATTTTAAATCACGAACTATGAAGGATCTTTTTAATAGTATCAGTTCTCATTTAATTATTGCATTTTTAAACGAATTAAATTTGTTGAATGATTTGTAAATACATAAATATTTTATGATTGGAAGTTTGAATTAGTAACTAAGATTGTTAGTGGCTATATCTTCGATGGGGGTTAAAGTACTGTACAATTATTGTCCTCCTGAGAGGGTTCGTAAGTCCCAAAACAATCAAGGTAAAGTTAAACTTTCCACTTTTTTAATCGTAGAATATGTGTAATTCTAATGTATGGCTAGATGTATCTAAATTGCTGACATCTGAAGGGATGATGTAAATCCAGCTAGCGCAAAAATTGCAGGAAGCAAATGTACTGTAAGTCCCCATGGTCCCTAGTATGCATATGTTGATCTACCTTCAGTTGTTGGCAATCTATAGCCGGTTTTTATATTGTATTGTCATTTATGGGTAAAATATTTTAGATTTAATTACTAGTCTTAAATTTATTCCTGTGATAATTTAGTTGTTTTACTGTCCTTCGTCGACAGGTGTTTTATAATGTAATTGTGTTTATTGTTAATTAACAACTTTTTAAGTCACAATATGGTTGAAATATTGCCGATGTGACTATTAAATTTTAACTCACTCACTCACGCATTCACGCCTACACCTGTGACCTCCTGCCTACACCTGTGACCTCCCACTCCATGTCTACACCTGTGACCTCCCACTCAATGCCTACTACCCTGTGACCTCCCACTCCATGTCTACAATGCCTGTGACCTCCCGCTCCATGTCTACAACTGTGACCACTACTCAATGCCTACGCCTGTGACCTCCCACTCAATACCTACACCTGTGACCTTCCGTTCCATGTCTACACCTGTGACCCCCAACTCCATTTCTACAACTTTGACCTCCCGCTCCATGTCTACACCTGTGACCTTCCACTTCATGTCTTCACCTGTGACACCCCACTTCATGTCTACACCTGTGACCTCCACTCCATGTCTACAACTTTGACACCCCACTCCATGTCTACACCTTTGACTCCAAAACCAGTTTCTAAAACCAGTGGCCCCCAAACCCATGGCTTCACCAGTGGCCCCAATGTCGACACCAGTAGCCCCTTGTCTACACCAGTCACCTCCATATCTACACCAGTGGTCCCCATATCTACACCAGTGGTCCCCATATCTACACCAGTGGTCTCCATGTCTACACAGTGGTCCCCATGTCGACACCAGTCACCTACATGTCTACACCATGGGTCCCGATATCGACACCAGTCATCTCCATGTCTACACCAGTGGTCCCCATGTCGACACCAGTCATCTCCATCTATACCAGTGTCCCCCATATCAACACATGTGACCCCATGTCTATACCATTGTCCAAGATATCAGCACATGTGACATGCCTCTATAAATGTCCCCTATATAAACACATGTGACCCCATGTCTGTACCATTGTCCAAGATATCAGCACATGTTTAATATATTAGCATATATTTAATATCAAAATTAAATATCGCTACCATCAAAGGTACACACCCATTTTCTCACAGGGTTGTGCTCTCAGACTTCTAACCTCATATCTAATAATTACTCACGTAAAATAATTTCAATATATCATTGTAAGCGCCACTCGTGGCACATCAAATAGTTCTTTGCCTCCATTACCCCTGCCAGCTTCCGGTGCAACCGTGAACCCATGTCTATACCAATTTCCCCAATATCAACATGTTAGACCCTATGTCTAAACCATTGTCCCCCCATATGAATATGTGTGATCCCCAAGTCTGTACAAGTGTCCACAATAGCAACACATTTGACCCCCATGTCTCTACAAGTGTCCCCCATGTCTCTACCAGTGTCCCCTCATGTCTCTACAAGTGTCCCCCCATGTCTCTACAAGTAATAATACTAATAATAAAGTTAGTATTTATATAGCGCCTTTTCCAACAACGTTGCTCAGAGGCCCCTAGGCAAAGGCACTGTCAAAAAAGTGAGTACCCAATGTCTCTACAAGTGACACCCATGTCTACACCAGTGGCCCCCTGTCTACACCAATGCCCACCCCCCCCACCCCTTTCTACACCAGTGTCCCCAGTATCAACATGTGTGACCCACCTCTCTGGCTGCCCTCTCCCCAGCCTGGATCGCTCCTTCCATGAATCCCATCCATTCTGTAGCTGTTTCTGTCCCAGCAAAATACAGACGGTGGTGTGGCTTCCTGATCTCCCTGAAGAAAACATTTCTCATCATGCATGAAATATGTCTCCACTGAATTAACACAAATGACTCTGACAATCATCTTCAGGTGGCATGACAAAGTAATGTCCACTCATGTGATCAGACTCAGCAGCCAATGGGTTTATGCACAATAGTGTACGGCATGATGCCAAGTACCAAATGTCAAGCTGAAGACTTACATACTGCATACTGTATAATACTGTATTAGTCATAGATCTCCAACACTATGCAGGCACTCAAGGGAAGGGCCAACATAAAGCTCCCCACTGAATGCTAAACTGCTGCAGTCACAAATCTTTCATACTGTGTGACCACCCCTATGGAAGTGGTAAAGACAAAGCTCCACCTGAATATTGGACTAGCGTAGTTTCTTACAAACTACAATGTACCTTCCATACTGTGTAAGTACCCCAGGGGAAGGTTGGTTGTCTAGCTGAACCTAGAATACTGAACTAGTGTGATGTCATGTAGCTTACCTTCCACACTGTGTCAGTACTCTGGGTGGAAGTGTGCCCGTGTAGCATACCCACAATACTGAACTAGTGTGATGTTACACAACTTACCTTCCTTACTGTGTTAGTACTCCAGGTGGAAGTGTGCCCCTGTAGCATCCCCCAGAATACTGAACTAGTGTGATGTTACACAGCTTACCTTCCTTACTGTGTTAGTACTCCAGGTGGAAGTGTGCCCGTGTAGCATCCCCCAGAATACTGAACTAGTGTGATGTTACACAACTTACCTTCCTTACTGTGTTAGTACTCCAGGTGGAAGTGTGCCCCTGTAGCATCCCCCAGAATACTGAACTAGTGTGATGTTACACAGCTTACCTTCCTTACTGTGTTAGTACTCCATTTGGAAGTGTGCCCGTGTAGCATCCCCCAGAATACTGAACTAGTGTGAGGTCACACAGCTTACCTTCCATACTGTGTTAGTACTCCATGTGGAAGTGTGCCCGTGTAGCATCCCCGAGAATACTGAACTAGTTCGATGTCATGTAGCTTACCTTCCATACTGTGTTAGTACTCCAGGAGGAAGTGTGCCCGTGTAGCATCCCCCAGAATACTGAACTAGTGTGATGTTATACAGCTTACCTTCCATACTGTGTTAGTACTCCAGGAGGAAGTGTGCCCGTGTAGCATCCCCCAGAATACTGAACTAGTTCGATGTCATGTAGCTTACCTTCCTTACTCTGTCAGTACTCCATGTGGAAGTGTGCCCGTGTAGCATCCCCCAGAATACTGAACTAGTTCGATGTTATACAGCTTACCTTCCATACTGTGTTAGTACTCCAGGAGGAAGTGTGCCCGTGTAGCATCCCCCCGAATACTGAACTAGTGTGATGTCACGCAGCTTACCTTCCATACTGTGTTAGTACTCCAGGAGTAAGTGTGCCCGTGTAGCATCCCCCAGAATACTGAACTAGTGTCAAGTCATGTAGCTTACCTTCCATACTGTGTTAGTACTCCAGGAGGATGTGTGCCCATGTAGCATCTCCCAGAATACTGAATAAGTGTAATCTCACACAACTTGCCTTCCATACTGTGTTAGTACTCTAGGAGGAAGTGTGCCCGTGTAGCATCCCCCAGAATACTGAACTAGTTCGATGTCATGTAGCTTACCTTCCATACTGTGTTAGTACTCCAGGAGGAAGTGTGCCCGTGTAGCATCCCCCAGAATACTGAACTAGTTCGATGTCATGTAGCTTACCTTCCATACTGTGTTAGTACTCCAGGAGGAAGTGTGCCCGTGTAGCATACCCCAGAATACTGAACTAGTGTGATGTTACACAGCTTACCTTCCTTACTCTGTCAGTACTCCATGTGGAAGTGTGCCCGTGTAGCATCCCCCAGAATACTGAACTAGTTCGATGTTATACAGCTTACCTTCCATACTGTGTTAGTACTCCAGGAGGAAGTGTGCCCGTGTAGCATCCCCCAGAATACTGAACTAGTGTGATGTTACACAGCTTACCTTCCTTACTGTGTCAGTACTCCATGTGGAAGTGTGCCCGTGTAGCATCCCCCAGAATACTGAACTAGTGTGATGTCACGCAGCTTACCTTCCATACTGTGTTAGTACTCCAGGAGGAAGTGTGCCCGTGTAGCATCCCCCAGAATACTGAACTAGTGTGATGTTATGTAGCTTACCTTCCATACTGTGCTAGTACTCCAGGAGGTAGTGTGCCCGTGTAGCATCCCCCAGAATACTGAACTAGTGTCAAGTCATGTAGCTTACCTTCCATACTGTGTTAGTACTCCAGGAGGATGTGTGCCCATGTAGCATCTCCCAGAATACTGAATTAGTGTAATCTCACACAACTTGCCTTCCTTACTGTGTTAGTACTCCAGGAGGAAGTGTGCCCGTGTAGCATCCCCCAGAATACTGAACTAATGTGATGTCACACAGCTTACCTTCCATACTGTGTTAGTACTCCAGGTGGAAGTGTGACCGAGTAGCACCCCCAAGAATATTCATCCTCCATCCAGTTCTTCTCCACATACCCAAAATATGTAGGTGGTATGACCACCCAAAGATCGAAAGGACTGGACGTTATTTGTAAATTGTTATGACATGCCGTTTACTTTCCCAGCTTAATTCCCCTAAAGGATTATCTTATCTCGGGTGATATCTCTATCCCACAACCCGACCCCAACCACAATCTGTGACACCCGTCCTGGTTTAGCTTTTGAGACGACCCCTCCTACCTGTTTTTTTTTATAGTGATAGTGAGACTCCGTGGTAGCTGCATCCTTCATAGTTTCAGTGTTAAATTTATCATTTTTTACGTCAGCTTTCGTTTATCATGAAGCTAATTTCAAATGTAATCTTAATTTCAAAATGGGCATTTAAAAAGTGTCCTTTGTAATACAATATCATCGCACACTAATTTGCATAAAACCATGGTCTGTTCCAAATAAGTTGCTTAGGACTAGACAAAAAACAGCATTGTTCATTTCTGCACTAATCTCTCCTCACTAAAGTCCTTTTTCTACGTTTCCTATCTCTCTACCACTGAGAATGTAGTTAGGCCGAACTTAGTTTTACAGATATTTCACACTTCCAAATATTAACTATGTAAACTGTAGATATCAATGCGAAAAGGCAGTTTTTTTCTATTTCTGACAGTAACATAGTCGGCTATATCTTCCACACTATGCTATATGACCGTGTAGTACCTCCCAGAATACTGAACTAGTGTAATGTCACACAGCTTACCTTCCATACTCTGTCAGTACCCCGGGTGGAAGTGTGACTGAGTAGCATCCCCCAGAATATTCATCCTCCATCCAGTTCTTCTCCACATACCCCACAGGCTGAAGAGGTATGGTATCAGTGATAAGAAACGTCTAAAGAGGTTTGATGTCAAATAGTCTAAACTATGTTTAGCTTACTCAATATTACAATTTAAACAAACATGCGGCTATGTTAAGTTCTAGAATCAACGCGTTTTACAAATTCTGGTCGACATGTCACAACCTGTTCATTTTGCATTGTCATTATAACCTGCTCTGTATAACCAAACTTGACTTGATCTCTACTCAACATGATGGAGCCCATGTGCAGCTGTGAAAATGGTTCAAAAATAAAAAATTACAGATATAATTTTTTTAAAGTTTGTTCTTCACTTTATTAGAATTTACCCATGTAAACAATAAAGATCATAAATGACATTTTAGAAATACCATATTTCACAAAGACTATAGCAATTTACAAACATCAAACCCTTTACCTCCAAAAACTTCTTGGATTTGAATGTTTCTGCATATTGCTGGCACAACTTCTGCTTTCTGAAACCATGTATAACACCTGTATCATATCATGATAAAATATATTGAAATACTATTCTAACAACAACAAAAACGAGTGTCTAGGTCTGATTTTTCTGATAAGGAAACCATTACATACACTCTAAACATCCTAAAAGGTTTTAGATTAAAAGACAAACAAAAGGCTGATGTATACATACACTGGTGGCATCTGTCAAGATGTCACAGGTTTTGTGAATAATGATTATCCCAATATTACAATGTTCAAAGTGGTTGAACTTTGGATTTTACAATCTGTGTGAGACAAAATATGTTTTTTAGTAGTAGCACAAGTACGGTGAACATACTGGCAATTTTATATGGCACACTGATGGCCATGGATGCTGATCATGTTATCAACTGGTGGTTTTCTTGGACCAGATCCGAGTATTTGCAGGCTGTTTTGATAGGGATGACGGGCATAAACAGTGACCCACCTCTCTTCCTTTGTAAGGTGACTGAGGCTGCGACACTTGTCAGCCAGGATGAAGGCCATGATCGAAGGATGGGAGCCGTCTGGCTTTGTGTCATCAAAACATGTCGCAGATGGCCCATTGTCACTCATAGCTACTCCACTCAGATCTGCAAATCATACATCACTAGTGATGAAACAGCTATGCCACTTAGATCTGTAACATTGTACATCACTAGTGATGAAACACTACTGTGCCACTTAGATCTGTAACATTATGCATCATTAGAAATGTAGCATTGCTGTGCCATTTAGATCTGTAACAGTACTAGTGATGAAACACCCCTTGGCCACTTAGATCTGTAAAGTGTTCATCAGTGACGACGGAACACTTCATTGCCACTTAGATCTGTAACATCATGCATCACTAATGACGAAACATTGCTGTGACATTTAGATACTTAAAATCTCAGCTGTGATACTTAGATATATAGAATCTCAGCTGTGCCATTTAGATCTGTAAAGTCATCAAAAACAGCAGACCAGCTCTCAGTTCCATGTGTCCTGAATAGTGCTCACCTAGCTCTCTCCAGAACGGGGTGCTGTAGAACAAGTTAGTCTTGATGACGGAGCCCATGGGGACTCGCTGTATCAACTGGGCCTTGAGACCAGGTAGCGGAGGGAAGAAGCGCACTCTGGATAGCAGCGTGAGTGGCATGGCGCTGATCACGTATGTACACTGAGGTGAAGAGACTACACTCTTTAAGTCACCCGAACCAGTATGGTATTTTATAATTATTTAAGTTTTGATAGGTTTTGTATCACTATCAGAAATATGCAGCTACAGTGGCATTTTTTGCCCATTTCCTTGTCATTGTACTTTTATCAACATTTCTCAAGCAGTTCAAGTGAGTGTTTTTGTAGCATTCTATATCAATAGTGAAGTTTGTAGAGCTTTATACTACTTGAATCATTGATCCAGAGAAGTGACACATAAAGGTATCACCAGTGTGTCAAGTGTGAATCACTAACCTTGACGACTTTCCCATCAACGGTGTGGACAACTGCTCCTGCATCATCCTGTTTGACGCTGGTGACGGGGGATCTGAGATGAACATCGGCACCAAGCCAGTCACTCATCCCCTCAGACAACTGCTGGGTCCCTCCAACAACCTTCTTCTCCTGGGAAAAGAAATAAACAATGGCTAAGCTCAATAGATCTTGGATGACTCAGGAGACTTTGACTAATATTCAATGTGTGCTACATCATTGATGAGAGACAACCAGTTTACATTGTATCCACAGTGGGCGGAGGGCAGACTGAGATTAGCAGTCAAAGTGTGCTCCATCAGCGATGAGAGACAACCTGATGACATTGAGGTCACTCTGGATGGAGGGCAGACTGAGACTAACACTCTAGCTGTGATCCATCACTAATGAGAGTCACCCTGTCTACATTGAGGTCACTGTGGGTGGAGTTCAGACAGAAATTAACATTTGACCTGGCTCCATCACTGATGAGAGACACCCTGTCTACATTGAGGTCACTGCGGGTGGAGTTCAGACAGAAATTAACATTTGGCCTGGCTCCATCAGTGATGAGAGACACCCTGTCTACATTGAGGTCACTGTGGGTGGAGTTCAGACAGAAATTAACATTTGACCTGGCTCCATCACTGATGAGAGACACCCTGTCTACATTGAGGTCACTGTTGGTGGAGTTCAGACAGAAATTAACATTTGACCAGGCTCCATCACTGATGAGAGACACTCTGTCTACATTGCGGTCATTTTGGGTGGAGTTCAGACAGAAATTAACATTTGACCTGGCTCCATCACTGATGAAAGACACTCTGTCTACATTGAGGTCACTGTGGATGGAGTTCAGACAGAAATTAACATTTGACCTGGCTCCATCACTGATGAGAGACACCCTGTCTACATTGAGATCACTGTGGGTGGAGTTCAGACAGAAATTAACATTTGACCTGGCTCCATCACTGATGAGAGACACCCTGTCTACATTGAGGTCACTGTGGGTGGAGGGCAGACTGAGACTAACACTCCACCTGTGCTACATAACGTTGACATTGAGGTGAATGTGAGTGGAGTTGAGACTGAAATTAACATTCTACCTGTGCTCCATTAGTGATGAGAGACACCCTGTTGAAACTCTGCCCACCGTGGATATATTGAAGGAAGTACAGAAGGGACAACTGATGGTCCTCAGATGTAAATACGGTGTTGATGAATATCTTCATTATTCGTTTCACTTCCCTGAAATATACCAGGAATAGAATAAAACATGCCTTATTGACATGAAAGTGCAAGACCGAAAAAGAGGAAACATCCTTATATGTAAAAACAGTCACTCTCTACTCTCTAGTTCTAACAGTGTTCTGTACTGTTCTAATTGCTTTTTATATCAAGATGAAAGATATATAGAGGATACTAAACGGCCTTCCGTGTAATACCATTTTATTGTTGGAGTAAATGATATGGTATCAAATGAGGGAAAGCGAGTTTGATACTAAATCTTTCACGAGTATAATCAAAATGCTATTTCACGGAAGCGAGTTTAGTATTCTGCTTATTACTCTCCAATTTAAATCGATAGAAACTGCCTACAGAGTAATGACTCTCAGCTTTCTATGAGTCAAGCAAGGTCTCATACCATTGTGACAAAGGTTTAACATTGTGACGTCATAACTGTAAATCATCATGACATCTTACATCTAGCAGTATTACACCAGTTATGATACAATACAATTCCTTTACCTGGTCCAGCAAATAGAGTCGATGAACTCCTGTACAGTCATTGAATCCCACTCCTTAGCCTTGGCCGCCTTCCAGGGTGCACCTAGGGGCACCTGCAAGCAGCACTAATATGTTCATTCCAGTGTCACGTTTATCATGTCCATAGATCTTCAAATGGTGACAAGAAGCTACTGATGGTCATGACATAAGTGGGAATACTACAAGACCCTCACACCAGTATCTTAGTGGCAGGAGAGAAGTGAAGGCTCCTCGGCCTGATGATGAATATAGCTCACTGGTTGATTGAGAGGAGAGTTAGAGAAGCAAGGGATGCACACCCATGTCAATTCTTTTTCCAGACACCTCACATCTTAACTGCTCCGTTGGATATTAAATAAGATATTATGGGAACCCTTCTTTTTCCCAAATTAGTTCGCCTTTGGAGTATGGGAATGGAAATGCAAGGGCAGGTAACTCTTAGTAGAACGTCTGCCATGAAATGAAAATGGAATCTGCTGCAGAAGTCAGGTACTATTTGATATGTTTTTACACGTTAGACACTGGTAGTTACGGACATCAGTTCAAAATATCCAGAATATTTTGAGGTTTCGAAATATATGTAGACATACTTGGGGGTGGAAGAGTAGAACAGTAGAAGTGTTTGTTTGTCATGCCAAGGCCATGATAATTGTGTTCCTGGAGTGCCCAGGGGACATAACTCGGCACATTTGATTACATCACCTTAGCCTGGGCCACCTGTAGCCTCTATCTTGAGGAAGAAAACACATTTGACTGTTGTACACAAAAGACTTTTGATGATACTTCCTTATCAGCAAACATTATTGATTCAATACAGTCGGTGGTAACCAACAATTCATTCATATGTTTGACTAATTCTTGTGTTTCGTGGATGCTATTTTTATCATTATTTCAAATTTAAGATCGTTTTTTCTTGAGACGGCAGCTGTAAAAAAATAAAAAAATAATCAAGCAATTGTTTTGCACTGTACCTGTGCAGCCATTTTGTCAATGGTTCTGATTGCATTATTTTGATCCAGGTAGCTAAAAGGATTTCTCAGACATGGTATTCTTCCTTTATAGGCTGACCAGGAACCCTGAAAATATTCAGACATGACATGACACAAACATGGAGGAAGTATCTTTGTGACTGTCCACTAAAGCAGTTCCATACAGTGTTTCTAATTCAAGCAAATTCAAAATTTACATTATGTCCACAAATTGGTGGGCTCTTTACAAAGGTCAGGGTGACATGTCATGTTACTCTCATTAAAATATTAAGTCCTAAAACGCTAGAAATGTTGAGAATATCTTAATAATCGTTATTTTGACAAGGTGCTGCCTTCAAGCCACCTCATAACGGGATCGGGTTGTCAGGCTCGCTGACTTGCGACGTAAAAATACACTCACTCACTCAGTCATGATATAAGGCACCAATCATTAAATGTGTTCATAAATAGAGATTGTCATAATTAATGCCAACAAATGTATTTAAGATATGTCACTAACATTAATATACAGGACAGTCCTGTACTCTTCATTGACATTGTAGACTTCTAGTCCAAGTTCCTTGATGAGCCTGTACATTCTGTTCTGGGTGGGTCCAATGTAGGCGCCGCCCACATCTACAGAGCCATGAGTTGGGTGCTACAATAAAACAATCCACTTTAATAAAACATTGATCACAGATACAAAATATATCCTGATTGAACCTTAACCATGAATTTCACCTGTAATGAAAAGTCAGTAATTGACACAGAGGCAATGATTTACACGGCTGATACGAACACATAAAAGCATCTTGTTGGCAATGTTAGTAAATTCAATGTCAGGGCTTTTGAAATTATGACAGTGATGGTCAGTAAAACAAGTGTTTGATACATACAAAACATATAGCAACATCCAGGTAGACCATACAGAAACGACTTAATTGTAGTTTTGGATGCGTTTAAAGTATTGATGTACAAAAATACATTTGAGGATGTAGAAGTGTCAAATTTTTAATCACCTCAGCTTAATCCACAAGTCCACCAACCTTGTAATAAATCATTAAATGTCCGGTCCCCTGCAGGGTTCAAATGTGTATCATTACAGTAACCAGCAGGAATTTGGATTTCAACACAGACTGGAAGACATCGCTGTCAGTCAACTGGTCAAATGAAACTGACATATATCCCTTTACATTGCCAGTCAATGATGTATGTCATGGACAGACAAGGTGATCAGGAAAATACATTCTGTAGCTCACAATGACCTTTTTCTGGACTGTTACATCAGATTATTACACATAACTGTAACATAAGTTATATCCTAAAAGCTTGTTCAATACGTTACATATTCACACAGGAATAAACAGCTACAAAGCAGGTCATAATTACGGTTTCATTATCACTACCTTGACATTATTCGCAGCCACAGGGGTACAGGAAGTCAAAGTTTGTGCTAAATATCACGATACATTACATGTATGGCATGTGGTATCTGGCATACTTCATAATTACTGTGGACAATTTTGTACAATGTTATATGTTTGAAATAGTCAATGAGGTTACCTGAAATAACATATAACATGACCAAGATCAGATTGCAAATCTGTGAGCCAATCTTACAGGCACCATAGATCATCAATGCCAGAATTTAGCTTCATAAACCTCATAATGTCAGTAAGATGGCAAATATAACAGCAATCAAGTTGACAAGGAACTACAACAAAAGCTAACTTGACTTGTTCTTTGTTAGAGAAAATGACTTCAATGTGTTAAATAACTTGGAGTTCATTTCAGAGCTGACGGATGCATAGAAGAATGAAAGCAATTATATATGCTCACAATGTCTTTGATAGGGAGATAATGAGTGAGTGAGTGAGTGAGTGAATGAATTAAAATGTTACATCGGGTCGGCAATATTACAGCCATATAGCGATAAAAATAAGGTAATCGTTTTAAGATATCTGTCGACAAAGGACAGTATATATATATTACAGTTTTTAAAATAAAACCTACCTGACCATAATTAAAATAAGAAGAGAGTAGATCCAATAGATGCATTCGTACCAATTAAAACCAGGCTATAAACCACCAACAACCAAAGGTTGACCACCTTACTGGGGATCAAGAGGGAGCTAGTGAGACAAGACTAACGTAGACCAATGTTTGTACCTTGACGGTGTAGGTCCGTCCTCCGACACGATCCTGGGCTTCGAGGACAGCAACACTCAATCCACTCTTCTTGAGTAAACAGGCAGCACTTAGTCCTCATAGAAAGAAAACCAGAGTTCACATATGCAGTACAACTGTGGTAATATGGATAAATAGGGACCATCAAACATATGATATCAGGCTTACCAAAGTTTGAGACAAGAGGAATCATGTTAACAGCAGGTGCTCCCAAAACATGATTCTGTTACAACCTCTAGGTGAAATCGTCAATAATCATTTTGAAAGAGTTCATGTTAATATTTCTGAGTAAATGTTAAAGACTCATGCTAACGACATCTAAGTGCCTTCAACTCGTATAAGCTGTTGGTGTAACTATCGTGAATTTAGAATGTATATCTTGTAAACTACCTCTGCCGCTACAGATAGCCCTACATGCAATTTCAACACATGTTACAAAGTTCATACATTAATCCTAAATGTACATATTTCCAAACAATTAAAATGAATATTGTTTCACACCGAAGAATTACATTCCTGCTTTGGTTCTGTAAATAACTGATAGAGAGAACAACCAGCATAAGTAAGCATCCATATTGTTGGCAGTTTGATAACATGTTGTATCAGTCGAGACACTAATCAGTGCAATTAGAATATGTTTATGGGAGAGAATTTGAAACTTTAAGAAGTGAAGTTGAGTTGTCCTCACCACTGATACCAGCACCAATAACTGCTACATCCACATGAATGTCGTTCATCTTTAGATGCACGTGATGCTGAGACAATCTACAAATGAAGATGAAAATTCATAATTTTGACATTGCTGTTGTTCAATGTTAATCAGCCATTATAACAGGATTGTTCACACTTCAACAAGAAGTGTGTTTTGTTTTTGGCTGGATATATATAACACAGCACTCGGCAGTTCTTCCAGCTCAGTATGATGCCTTTCTATAAATAATCAATTTTGGACCAGACAATCCAGTGACTGATATCATGAGCATCAATCTACGCTGCTTGGATATGATGACATGTATGCATCTGCCAACCAGCTCGCCTGACCACCTGACCTCACTTG
The DNA here is from genome assembly GCF_003918875.1 of Haliotis rubra. Lineage (NCBI taxonomy): Eukaryota > Metazoa > Mollusca > Gastropoda > Lepetellida > Haliotidae > Haliotis > Haliotis rubra. The sequence goes on along the minus strand of NW_025766985.1, from coordinate 1,157,986 downwards.
TCGCTTCATTCAACAAGCACGGTGCTGGAAACCAATTATATTTCAGATCTTCACGAGTTTAACATGATTTGATTATATCATGACTGGTTTTAATATATTTCTGCATACATGCATATGATTCCTGACTAATGCAGAGAAATGCAAAATAACCTTTAAACCTGCCACATCTGCAAATACGTAGACATACCTAATTCTCTGCTTTCACATAATGAGTGATTGAGTGAGTTTAATTTTACGCCGCACTCAGCAATATTCCACCTATATGGCGGCGGTCTGTAAATAATCGAGTCTGGACCAGACAATCCAGTGATCAACAACATGAGCATCGTTATGCGCAATTGGGAACCGATGACATGTGTCAACCAGGTCAGCGAGCCTGACCACCTGATCCCGTTAGTCGCCTCTTACAAGCATAGTCGCCTTTTGTGGCAAGCATGGGTTGCTGAAGACCTATGAAGGAACCTAAGACAACAGAAATGCATTTGGTGCAATACACCGCTGGACAACGTCTCCCTCCTAAAAAGAAGAAGTATCAAGACCTTCAGCGAAAACTGGATGACTTGAAGACCAGACTTGACACCGGGCACGTCTCTGTCATCGAGTATGCTGAAAGGGCATCGTACGCTCTGAAACTTGCTTATGACTGTTTCATATGTGAAGATGCGTCACAACATGTGAACAAATTTGTTATTGTTTACCAGAAAAAAAGGCACAATTTGTCATGTAACATTTAATAAAATATCTAAATGCACTAGTTGTTTTGTTGTCGACATCGCCTGTTCATGCATGGAAGGACTTGAACAAACATTCGCTCGCCCATTGTTTATGTTAACTGGGAAGGCGAACTTAACTGAACTGAACTGAACTGAACTGAACTGACAGCATCCGCGGGAAGGCGAAAACGAAATTCACTCAATGTGTATACACGCTAAAAAAGTCGCTTTAATGCGAATGAACCTCCGAAACAGATAGCCAAAATTTATGTGACTTACGCGGCAATAGTTATGGTTGCGTGAACCTGGAATGTAGCTGTCCCGGTGGTTAGGCCCCATACTGCCTACAGTTCCAAACTGCCTACATCCCAAACTGCCAACAAAAATATTGTAAGCAGCGTGGGAAATGATTTTTTGCCCTGTAGAATAATGGAACACCCCAATTATCAAAGAAGAAGGGGGGTGTCGTTTGGAGTAAGGTAGTAGTAGTTATTTGCTTTATTTAATGTCGCACGCACAACTAAGGTATTTCGGCGACGGGGTAGTACACTTATAAAGAAATGAGGGGACCAAAAAAGAGAAATTTTGAAAGAGTGGTGTTACTACCCAATAAAAAACCCAAAACAACTGAGTATTAAGGAAATTTGAATGGGATGCCGAATTAAAAAGGTTTAAATATGAAATAGGTAAAGAGTATTAGAGATTTTGAATATAATATAGATGTGGTGTAGTAAATGGTTATTGTTATTGTATTTTTTAACCAACCCTATGTTTAAAAGCATATTTATTAAGTGAATAATGATAAATGTATAAAAGGTTAAAAAATGAACTTGATAAAAAGAGAGAACTGATTTAAAAAGTTAAAAGAACATATATACATACTTATAACAATTTTTAAAATGGTAAAAAGTGGTATTATTGTTTTTGTTGCTAGATTGTTTGGTATAATTTTGTATGAATGAGATATTTAGTGACTGGTCTAATTAATTTGGGACTTGTTAGAATGTGCTTGAAATCAGAAGAGTACTACTGGTTTTGGTATCTACATACCCCAAAAAGGTACCGCATCCGTGGTGTAGTGGTTAGAGCGTCCGCCCGGAGAGCGGAAGGTCGCGGGTTCGTTTCCCGACGTCATACCAAAAGACGTTAAAATATGGTACTTGTTGGTCCCTGCTTGGCGCTCGGCATTATTGGGTACAACAAGGACTGGTCGGCTCGGAGTCAGTATAATGTGTCTGAGTGGGGTATTCATGCTTCACTGCGGCCTGGTATCTCAGTGGGCTAGCACTATAAAACCAGCTTAAGTCTGGGCTAGTACAAGCAGTCGCACATACACACACACACGCATGCACGTCGTTATATGAGCGAAACATTCTCAAGCACGACGTTAAACCCAGTTTCACCTCACCTCACCTCACATACCCCAAAAAGCCTTAAACAATTGTATAATATCCCGGCATACTCCAGTATCTCCACAGCAGAACTCGCAGCCATAGTTCAGGCCTTGCAAACAACATCTGACCAAACAAGAACTACCATCTGCATTTTTACGGATTCCTAAAGCTCCATACAGGCTCTCAAAAATTACTCTACAACAAAAAGACCAGATTTAATAAATAACATATACAGAAGAATACTATACCACCAAAACAAAAATATTCAAATACTTTTTATCTGGGTCCCATCACATACCGGAGTCCATGGCAACGAAATGGACATCCTTGTCAGTTGTGTGTAATTGTGAAACCAGTAAAAGACTGTAAAACTTATCAATTTTTCATGATATATCCATGTCTCCATGTAAAGACGGAGAATTCTCAGAATGAATAACCCCCCAAAACACTTGTCATTTTTTAAAATTTCTGTAGGCAGAGTGGGAAGACACCACAGAACAGGTCAGTTAATTAACCATGTAATTGGTCAAGTTAATTGTAGCAGGAGTAGAATAGGTCAGGTCGGTGTATTCCCATGAACTTCACTTCCTGATCACTGGATCCTATCATGTTGTTTTAACCTGTAGGCAGTATGGGAATACACCGTCCCGAATATGCTGTCAAAACATGCTTAGGGATTCAAACAGGTTACCGTATTTAACGGGGTGTCCTCGTTTTGCCACCACCCTATTGTTAAGGGTGGCGAAGCGTGTTGATTGGAAGAACACTAGAAGGTGGCAGGGGTCGTCTTAAGTATTTTAATGCATTTACACAAATTACATGAACTATTAATACAGTACAAAATAAGAATATTAAGAAATTTATTACACAGAAAAACACTTCCACAGTTATAAACAATTAAAATCCAATGAGGTGAGATACCGAATCGGCCACCACGACTGATGGGAAAGAACTCGACATTCACAAGTGCATTTGCCATTTTGCAGTGAAGCTGTTTGGTGTTCCCAATACTTATAAACACTATCTCACTGTTTATGTGTTAAACTGTCACTGCAAGTGTCTTGATTATTACATTGTTAAAATTGAGTGAACTGTGTTTACTCACAAGTTTTCATTATCACACTGTTAACATTATCATGGATGCTCATTAAGCCTGAGTTCAGTTCACTCGCTGCTGTGAGTAATTTTGACATGACCCCTTTGCTTGTATAAACACAGTAGCTGTTAATCCTTTTCAGGGTGGTGGCAAAACGAGGATAAACCTATTTAACAAAACAAGACATGTTTCCTCATAATTTTATTCAGATCACAACAGATTTTATTTCTATAATTATATATACTAATAGGTATTTTACATAATTATAATATTATCACATAATAATAACAAATCTTAATCTGTAAAACATAACAATAACGATAATGGTTTAGTTTGTTGCCATGTGTACAAACAGATAAAATGGCGTAAGATCACCAAACATCATGTCATTCAGGTGTTGGTTCAGAAGCTTGGTCTCAGAGATACAATACCAGCATCGATGGTTCTGTATTGATGCAAATACTACTTGAATATTGCTACGTTTTTGCGAATGATATTGTTGTGTGTAAACAGAAAATAGAAATATATTACTTTGCAAGCCAAAATGTTAACAAAGATCATTTTAGGTGTTCCTAAACACTTTTTCACAATATCAAAGACACGTTGTACTTGTTTTCACTAATGCAAATCAGCAGAAAATGTTTTAGAAGACTGAAATCTTAGGAATAATTATTTTACAAATTTGTAAAAATTATTTTACACACTCTACAACAGTTTTGTCTTGCTTTAATACTTGAAAAATGGTGACTTTAAATGGTTAATCTCTGTCTCAAAAGCAGAATTTTATTTCAACGTTTCTTTTGGACATCTAAATCGCTGTTATTGGAATATTTCGGTCGATAATAGGACAATTTAACTCTTCTGAAAAAGAAGAATTTCACCTAAATATGAATGCGTTTGAGAATTTGGTTCGTGATTTGCAAAAGCTGTGTTGTAGAGCTCTCTTGTTAACTAATACCTTTTAACATATCTTTGATAGTTTTTAAATAATTCATAAAGGTAGGAGGGTAACGTTTCTTTTGGCGTTGAGTGTAGGAACAGTCTTTTACCGGTATTGCTCAACCTGCTAAACACCACGCTTGTGAGTAAGAAAGATTATTCGTTTCATGTGAAAACAATATTATACATGGGTACACTCTTTTACCGGTTACGGTAATCCATTAATTAATTAATCTATTGGAAATGTGGCTTTACCGGCTACAGTCATGTAATTGAAATGTGGCTTTCTCGGCAATAGCTATTTTTGAAATGTGGCTTTCCCGGCCTCACACCGACTGGTCACGCGACATTCATCAGATGCATTGTGGGAATGTAAACATTGCGAACGTTGCCGTGTCGCTGTTTAATTGAGAGTCAAGCTGAGACATTTTATCCGTCGAAAAACGTAAACGTAATGATTCCACTAGTGATGTTAGCCGAGTGAAGCAACTGACGACCAAGAAACGGGGTGTACGGAGTAGTTTACTGTAGAAGACTGTACCAGGCGATGACAGCTGACACGCCTCGTGACGTCGGCAACCAACCGTACGTTTGATAACGAGGGGGCAGACGAGAACGGCGTAGTGACGTCGATACAGTGACAGTGCAAAAAGTGTAGATTATCGCCTGATAAAGTACTGTCGGCGCCTTTGATCCTTTAGCAAAACATCTTAGAATTTCCATTACTTCATATTGTAAAGAAATATCACCCACCACACTGTATATCTCTTACACGTGAAGGTCCGGGGTAGAATGAACCTTCAGTAACCCATGCTTGTCGCAAGAGGCGACTAACGGGATCGGATGGTCAGGCTCGCTGGCCTGGTTGACACATATCATCGGTTCCCAATTGCGTAGATCGATGCTCATGCTGTTGACCACTGGATTGTCTGGTCCAGACTCGATTATTTACAGACCGCCGCCATATAGGTGGAATATTGCTGAGTGCGGCATAAACCTAAACTCACTCACTCACTCACTCACTATATCCCCTTGTGCCTTACTGAACTGCACAATACACACTGTTTCAACATCACGCACATTCTATGCATATCGTCTCCTCTATCGGGAGAACACAATGCTTAACCCTAACCCTTTTCACCCAAGTGAGAGATCCCTAATTATGTACATTCAACAACACCACTAACGAAGTGATAAATATACCTTACTGTTATTGGACACTTTATGTGTTTGCAACAGGAATTTTCTCCTGAATACAGTCAGTATGATGTCATGCAGGAAAAATCTCTACCATTAAGGTCTATTACACACGGCGACACAGCCGAGCGGTTTCTATGTACATGTCATCACAGCAATTAATGTTATGTCACTGCGTTTATGACCAACGCCCAGCCTCGTTGTAAAACCAAAGTATTGAATGTGTGTCCGTCAGAAAACACTAAGGTTATTTACAAGATTCACATCGCATAAACAAGCGTAAAAGTACCACTGGCAGAACCCTGATGGTATCATACATGTGCATGCAAGTTTTGACCTTGAAATGTCGACATATTATACGTGTGGTCGATGACAAAGTGAGAGACGAGAGTCACACCTACCTGGACCTGGAACCTTTTCCTCTGTTAACATACACGTAACATCCGGGGGATACGGCGGGAAAAATTTCATACTGTATATTCATATATGTTTACGTTCACGTGTTTATTTTCTATACTTGTGATTACAGCGGATGGTTTTGAAGACCTAATACACAGTCACGCATATATGAGAATGACAAATTTTAATTTCGTTTGTAGAGATGAAGACTTATCTGTGTGTACGCTAAGGCTATCCCCATTTTTATATGCAACAAAATGGCAAAGCAAATCCCTTTGTATTATACCAGAAGTATGCCGAATAAATTCCAGCGGCACTTTCCCCACTGGGCAAAGATTCCAGGATATGTGTTTGGGTAAATGTATATCTACCTGACAGGTGATGCATCCAAGTCTCCTACAACTGTCAGTCAAGCCATTGACGCAAGAATGAAGCAGGCTTTGTTGTGTGATGATCCACAACTTGTGACTGATCTTCGAGAGGAACATGTTGGAAGACCAGAGATGTATGAACCTTTCTGGAGTGAGTGAGTGAGTTTAGTTTTACGCCGCACTCAGCAATCTTCCAGCTATATGGCAGCGGTCTGTACATAATCGAGTCTGGAACAGATAATCCAGTGATCAACAGCATGAGCATCGATCTGCGCAATTGGGAACCGATGACATGTGTCAACCAAGTCAGCGAGCCTGACCACCCGATCCCGTTAGTCGCCTCTTACGACAAGCATAGTCGCCTTTTGTGGCAAGCGTGGGTTGCTGACGACCTATTCTTCCCCGGATCTTCACGGGCTTAACCTTTCTGGAATGCTGTTGAAAGAGTTTTACATCTTGAGCTTTCCCCTGTAGCTGATGACAGAAGGCACATCATTCATGGAAACTTGCCGGTTGCTGTTTCGATACAAGATTTAATACAAAAAGTGAAAGAATTGGAGCCATCTGTGAACGTTTCCTCAGAGACATGGATCAGATTCCAGATTCCTGAAAAATCGAAGGTGCCCTGTAGCTCCTAACTAAACTGGGAAATTTGACATTTTATTGAAGTACATTTGCAGTCTTACACCAGGAAGATGCGATGGATGACAAACACGGAATATATGGTGGAGAACTAGACTCTCCATTGCCTTCTCTTGGCAGAGGTAAACGGGTACTGATGTTCAAAGGGAGAGAACCAGTTGCTCGCGATCATGACTTTCGCAGATTTAGGTTAACCCCTTTTGTGCTCCTTGTGTGTGATGTTCCAGAACAAGTTGATGGCAGCATTTACGAAGGGCAATTGTTTGTTTCTGTGAAGGACACTCTCTTTGATGCATCATCAGCTTTGAGACACATGGCTGAGTTTCAGAAAGCAGTGTCTGATATTCCTTTAAGAACCAATTGAAGTTTTGTTGACAGGTGGAGGTCCTGACCACAATGTTCGTTTTGGTTCTTTCAAGGTATCTCTTGTTGCCCACTTTCTCAGCCAAAACCTGATATGATTCCTGCAGTCATGACTGATCCAGGAGGATGTTGGATTAACTCTGCAGAAAAAGTATGCACATCTTGAACATAGGATTGAGCAGGGATTAAATGGATCGAGAAACAGAGCAAACCATTCGCTCATGTACAAACATGACAGAACTTTGAGAAAAAGCCAAATGGTCTTAAAAAAGCTCTGAGGGGAAGCATACAGCCTGTCATTAATGTTGTCACCTCAGCTTGAAACAAGTGCCTTTCAAGATTGTTGATAAGGTATCCACTGAAGAAGTAATTGAACTTTCCAACCATGCCAAAGCCATACAGCCATAACGTTTACGTTCTGACACAACGTAAAACAGCTTGCCAATCACAAGAGTTTTCATGCAGTATATCTCTGTAGAGAGAGACAATACTCCTTTCAATTGAAGACGTGTCAGAAAAGGCCCCATCCAATGAACATTTGAAAGAAGAAGCAATACTTTAAGTCATTATAGGCAAGAGAATATTGTGAAGCAACCACAAAGGCAAGGAGCTGCAGAGCCATATGGCTCATTGTTGAGGAAACAAGGAAACATGAAAATAAATTCTCAATAGAAGATCTGGTTGTCAGGTTCGCTGACTGGGTTGACACATGTCATCGTATCCCAATTGCGTAGATTGATGTTCATGCTGTTGATCCCTGGATTGTCTGGTCCGCCATATAGCTGGAATATTGCTGAGTGCGGTGTAAAACTAAACTCACTCACTCACTCATGTCATATCACTCCGTCCCATTTTAGAATGTGTAGAACGTTCGACATGGGGAATTGGCTTACTGAAGTTCTCTGAAAATCACCAACAAACATTGACACAATTGGGTGACAATCTGTATGTTCAAGAAACACTCATTACATCTTGTGGCCAGTTTGTGAGTTCTATGCATATACCAAATAATCCAGTGATGTCTGTAGATGACACAAGATATTGAATGAAAACCTCCCACCAACATCCAACAGTCTAAAACATCACATTGAGCGAGTAAACTACCAACTCCATGTTTGGGAACAGTCTCTGCAACCAATCATGAACATTCCTTCACCAGTTGACCATGGTTGGAGCATTTGTGATGGTCAGCTTATCCCTATTCTGATGTCGAGAGATCCTGCTCCCCGTGGATTAGTTGAACTGACATCGTGTAAATGCAAAAAAGTCAGCATGCCAGCAGAAAGAATAATATAGTGTGTACAGAGGCATGTCTTTTTGTATGGCAGGTGATTGTTGCCCGAACACCTTTGACTTGTTGCCAGTAGATGACTCCGATTCTGACATGAGTGAGTGAGTGAGTGAGTGAGTGAGTGAGTGAGTTTAGTTTTACACCGCACTCAGCAATATTCCAGCTATATGGCGGACCAGACAATCCAGGGATCAACAGCATGAACATCAATCTACGCAACTGGGATACCATGACATGTGTCAACCCAGTCAGCGAACCTGACAACCCGATCCGGTTAGTCGCCTCTTACGACAAGCATGGGTTATTGAAGATCAATTCTAACCCGGATCTTCACAGGTGTGGAGCTTTGATTGACCACATCATTGAAATTTAGCATTCCTACACTGTATTTAACATTAGACACCAAATAAGTTGTTTGGATTTCATATCAGTACATATTTAGTCCTCCACTAAGCATATGTAGTTAAACTACAATGGCGGCCATTTTGGCGGCCATTTTGAATTCTGGGTAATATATAAAAATTCCTAATAACATGCCGTCACTCTAGAAGTACAGAGAAAACAAAAACAACTTGTTTTAGTTACAAAAATAATGTTAACTGCCATATTATAAATCACCCTCACACATTTCCATGAAAAGTCGGAGAATCGTTAAAATACCCCTGTCTCAAAGAATAAGCTGTAAAAATTAAATTACCACGATATGACCATGCAAAATGACTTGTTGTGTGCCTAAGCCATCACTCCAGGAGAAACAAGTGTCACAAAACATCGAAAGTATCAACTTTAGATGTAAATGGAAACATTCGGTGTTCATTTTTATGTAAATTTAAGTGCTTGGAAGGCAAAACACGACAAAACAAAATGGCGGCCAAAATGGCGGCCATTTTGATTTATGTTTCAAAATAAAATTATGTCAAATAATTTCTACATCCTTCAGCAGTACACAGAAGTCAAAACGAAAGTGATCAGATTGATAGTAGTAAAACTATCAATGATTAACTTTGAGGTGATGTCGGGCAGCAAACCAAAAGTGATGAAAATGCTCGCAGACCCCCACATAATATAATGGCCTGTATAAAAAAAATAATACCACAATCCGAGAGTATTACAGGCCTTTTCATGAGCCCAAGACATCACACTAGCTGAAAATAGTGTCAAACAAAATCAGTACTGGGGAGGCTACGAAATCCTATTTCTAGGCCCCTTTTGAGATTCTCCTCCTGGACTAATTACCATATTTCAAAATTTACCTGGAACTTTCTCCACTGTTGACACACACGTAGCTTTCGGTGGATAATTTCCCTAATGCATATGCATAATGTTTACGTTTACGTATATATTTTCTATACGTGAGATTATAGCACATGGTTTTGAAGACTTAATACACAGTAACGTATAAAAATATAAATTTTATAGCTCAGCACGTTCAGTTGAAGTTTAAGCCAAAGACGTTTTAGTACCCTAATGTGCGCCCTGGGACGTGCCTTCTGTTGACGGGGCAGTAAACACTATTGATTTTATGAGTAAAACAAAGCGAATAATAATTATTATGTAAACTGTTTTAGCGCCGATATGAGGTGAAAACAAAAACCTTTTTTTAAAACATATGAACTATTTATAGGATATTAAACGAGCTTCCCCTTTCATATCAAGTTTATGTTCAGAGTGAAATTAGTTTGTTTTGTCACGAGCTCGAGCGAGTGACAAAGCAAAATTATTTCACCAGGGACACAAAGATGAAATGAAAGGGAACGAGTTTTGTATCCTATTTATTACCCACGTTCTAAAAAATGAAAATATCGTTACAATAAAGCAATACTAGTAGTTTGCTTTCCTATACGTATACAGAACCGTACAACGCGGATTCATATATCACATTGGTGATTTGAATGTCAACCGCTTCACTACTGGAAAATGTATGCTGCGTAGAGGCAATGTAGCTCCTTTAACTAGTCAAGAAAATAAACAAATTAGGACAGAATCAAGTCGAAATCAATATTCACTACGTGACCGAATTCTCGCCTGAACGTCAGTCGGCCATCACTACCGGGCTAGTCGTCATGTTGAGAACAGTTTACAAACAAACAGATAAAAGGAAGCACTAGGAGTGGCACACACAACAGCGGACGCCGAATGTGAATAGCCGGGAACCGTATATTTCAAATAGTTGTGGTTAATGTTCTTGATCGGCTCAGGAGGAGTCACTGTAAATAATACGGCGACGCTCAGCGGAGGACGCCAGTGACGCCTGCTCAGCTCGGCTCGGAATTCTCACTTGTCGAGATTCGATGTTTTTGTTGTAGACTCCGCCGTAACTTGGGCCTGAAAACACACTGTCTACATCCTCGAATGAAGACGATTTCAAGGCTATTGTGCTCTGACTCTGAGAAGTGTTTTCAACACTGCAGTGGCAGTAGAACACATGTTTTGTGCAGGAGGACCAGTGGACGCGGCTGACAGTGGCAGTGATCAAGATACAAGAGCGCCGCTCATCTTTTGATGTGTGGTAGAAACTCCCTGAAGGTATTCAATGGCCTGATAATATTCACAACTTTTCCAACCAGTTGTCCGTCAATTTTCACCAAATTGTTAGCTTTTACGGGCGACGCCATATTTGTTTACACTCACGATAGACCTTGTAGACGTGTTTGTTTACTTATTTAGATTGTTGTATTTTCATTTTTATGTACCGAAACTCGAGTTATTAAAAGATTGAAAACCTATGCTTGTAACCACACTAAAAATAAATTTTATTTAATTTCACAGGAGAGTTCTCGTTTTACATGCTCTCAGAAGGTGTGAAAGCTTCTGGATGAAAATCATGAATGGAATGAGTGATGAAAGTAGTACCGGTAATGTCAAAGTTCACGTATTAGCCAATCAAATCACTCGAAGGTGTTTTGACACATATGTGTCATAACACTTTGTTATGAAACCCCTTTACGAAGTACCACGTGTGTAATAATACCTATTTAATTTCAACCACTGTAGTAAGCTAAAATATGTATTTACACTGCATGTGTCAGCGCCTGTTGGATGCAGAATTAAAGATAATTAATGATTATTAACAATACTTAAATCTAATTAGCGCAAACTAATTATAATATGCGTTCTAAATTGATCAATCTTACGAACAGAGGGTGACGTTCCTCGCTCCTGCACCACACCCGTACCTTTCCTTCGCCAAAGCTCTAAGAGACGCCTGATTGTCACTGAAGACAATCTTGTTCCACTGCCTCTGGTTGAACCTGGCATGCCTGCGGACTCGACCCGTTATTGTTGAGGACGATGTAAGGGCGTCAACATAGGTACTGGAAGGTCGTCCAGCTAGGGAACCTGTGGTGTGCAGTCGATTCCTGGTGGTCTGTGCTGACGCTCTACCTCACAACTACTGTCTGCTTGTGGGATTAGAGTTGCAACCCTGTTTCAGAGATGACGTAGGCTGATTTGTACGTCAAATAACGTATTTCCTACAAAGTCCCGTGCCTTGCGTATAAATGCATTGCCAGTGATTACCTGTGTGAGCTACTGCAGCCTTACAAACCACTTAGAACTCTCAGATCCCAAGCACAACATCTCCTCTGTGTCCTGAAAACTAAGACTGCAAGCTATGGGCATCGCTCTTTCTCTTACTCGGCAGCCACAGAATGGAATCAACTTCCTATCGAAATAAGACTTGCTCCAAAATTCAAAGCGTTCAAAACGTTTCTGAAGACCCACAGGTTTAAAAGAGCTATCATTAACTAGACTTTAACTGTGTGCTTCGAGCATGCATTGAGCGTGGAGTATTAGCGCAATGTAAATGCACTATTATTATTGTTATCATCCTGTGACGTCACATGCTGCACCCTAGGCAATAAGCGATCTGCAACAGTGCCCGTCTGCTGCTAACGCATCCTCAGACTGTGTATTATTTGGCGACTACATCCCAGGAGTCGTGCAGCTGCTGAAATGCACTGTGTGACGTCACCACGTGGGGACCGGGAACTGCACTTCTCGAACTGGAGGAGAACTGGACGTCCCGCAAGGGACACTTTACTTTTGTTCCAGGTGTATAGTATTTGTACAAATACCCTTTATGGTACTAGACACTATTGAGGAATCCACCACAGCCTGATTGACGACACTGATTTAAGACTGATTTAACAACCAAATGTGTCACACAATGTCACGGCTAATTACCTCTAATATGGGTTTTTTTTAAAAACCCTGTAAAATCATACAAAATGAATTACATTTTACTGTTTTAACACTCATTTATTGAAACTCACTGTTTCGAAGGTATTTTCATTCATATCACTGACTTTGAATTTAAGCAGAACGTCCCTCGTCGAGTATGCCTGGAACAGAAATTGGACAGCATGGAAAATGCAAATATCCCGTTAATAGATCATTTTTAGATGATTTAATAGGTCAAGTTTTCTCTGTATTTTTTACCATTCCTCTGTTGCTGTAGCATTAAAAGGTATCAAATGCTCAGAATGAAGAACGTGAGCTCATGGCTGGAATCGAAAGTGGTAAAGTGTTACTGTGTGCAAGACACGTGAAACCGAAGTATAGAATGATTGTTGCGACGAGTAAATGTTTGGCAGATGCTGTTTGACAGAATGTCTCCTGAGAGTTTCTGGGGCTTAAGTTCTATCTTGCACTGAAGCATTAGTTACATGTGTTGTCTCTTAGGCAAGTGACTATCATCGGGATAAGCCATCTCTTAGGCAAGTGACTATCGTCGGGATATGCCATCTCTTAGGCAAGTGACTATCGTCGGGATATGTCATCTCTTAGGCACGTGACTATCGTCGGGATATGCCATCCCGCTATAAATGGTTACCCGCCAGGATACTGTGGTATCGTGACTCTTTACCTTCAGACTGTTATGGTTGTTTACTCCGGTGGCAGTGAAACTCAGGTGCACATTGTTATCATGGTTTCATTAGCGGCATAAACATTTATGATACAGCCTTGTCATATTACGTTTCATGGTTGCCACATTGTTACTGATTGTTGAGACCTGTTTTACATAACCACACACGCGTTTAGCATGCCTTAAAACAAATAACAGATTTGTCCATCCGCTCTGACAGGAAAATGAGTAGAGCTGCCTGGGTCTTGATGATATAGCTTTATAATTCTATGACTGTACACTGATTGTCTAAAACTTGAATGACATCACAATGTTGAACACATTGAAAGACAGACATAGCTGGCTACAATGAGAACCTCTCCATGAATAACGTTGGTACCTGTCAAACGATCCAGTGTGCCACAGCTTGCCACGAGAACTCCAGCAGGTGATTTACTGTGAAGTGAAGAATGGTTTAAAGTGGCTATCAAGATCACTCACTAAAATAGACGATTGGTTGAATGACTGCTAGTGTTTGTCCGGACTAAAGATGGTTTTATAGTGCTGGGCACTGTGAGACCATGCCACAGTTAACATAGAGAATGATTCAGGTTTTACGCCACTTCACACATTGTACATGAGATTCGAGCCTTGGCCCTTGGTGTGACGAGCAAACGCTTTAAGCACAAGGCAACCACCCTCTCTCAGCCACTCATACACAGTATAGTGAATCTGATCTGACTGGGCCTTGTTTTACCACGTATTTCCGGTGTTATACAGAACAAGAAGAAATATCTTTCAGTGTGTTCAACCTTCTACTCCACATGCTCACAGCAGCATTTATTCAGTAATGTATCGGGTCAACGGCTTATGTTCGCAGAGAATCAATGTTTCTCCAGGGATGATGTACCCTCAGATTTCAACAATTTCGGTGTGTTTGTTTCCTCAAATAGGAAAACATGAATGCTGTAACGATAAACAGAACTAACCAGTCATGCGTTTTTAGCATATGAAAGTTCAACTTCATCAAGTCAATCGGGTGCCTGTGATAAATCCTCTCTCTATATCTGACATATGAGAGGTATGTTAACAGCATTAGACTATGTCATCAGTAAGCAAATATTCCTTCCAGACCGCTGTTTCGGATTTCAATTCACAGGTAAAAGTGTTCTACGTCATCACATGAATATGGGTGGAGGGAGATTGACATTTGCCAATAACAGCAATACTAATGCAGTGTCTGTACTAATAAGTGTCCACATGTTCATTCAGTCAGCGTTGGTGTCCAATGTTATTAACGTGATCCATAAATTGCTTCTGAAGCCTTTCTGATTTTTGGAGTTTACCAATCCTGTACAACGGTATAGCACAATTAAAGGCCTTAATGGATTTACAGCCAACACGTTCCAATGCCCATAACGAAAACCTCTTAACATATGCTGAATACAACATAGATACCAAATATGTTCTGCACAAATACTTAGGAGTTACGATCAGATCGTATTTTGTGAAAACCATAAGGGGAATCAAACATCAAATGTCAAGTTATTTTCTCTGGAAATATCAGAGAAGACGTTTTGTAAACTAAACTATAAAACAAAGTCAAAATGTAAACTATGAGAAAAGAGTGGTCAAACTGTCAACTAGAAACTCAACAAAATGTGAACATTTTTAGTAATGGTTAAATTAAATTTCTGGTTTGAACCACTTGATGAAAATGTCGTTTATTGGAATAAGGATTTTCAGCTTCATGAGCTCGGTAGTTTGCGAGAATACATTCGCGAAGAACAGGCGAAGACATAAGCTCATTTGGTTGTTAGTAAGGTAGGCTTACTGGGGCAACTAACTGATTCTACACACCAATTATTGAATTAATTGAACACTATATAGACTGCCTTAGATTCTTACCTTATCACTCAGATAGGATCCGGTTATAGTGTAAGTGATAATCTGTGACACACTAATTGTCATCAATACCAGAATCGTGCCACTTTCGTTTGGATCAACGTCACCTGTGCTAAAACAGAACAGCGCGAAGCAGAACATCAGAATCCCGAGGAAGCCGATGGGAGCTGTGTACTTGATGACTTCTTCAGCCTGTGACACCACATCACACACTCTCTCGTAGTGTTGACGTAATCCCTCAAGCTTTTTCGACTTCACGTTATTATCTAACTCCTGATCAGATTTGTCGTCTAGGATGACACTCAGACATGATGGCACCCGTGAAGAGCCACCTCCTCGTGGTGGGTGCTGGGTAACGCTAAGCGCTCTTAAACCCCCCGTTGTGGACCCGGGGGTATATTTGGTCCACCAACCCGTTTGCCGTGGGGTTGCGCCCCTGTGTCGGTGGAGGACGGGAGTCTGGTGGTTGAGGGCACTGGTTCCAGGAACAGTGTTCCTTTGCCCAACACACCACTTCGCCCCTTACTAGACGGGTGGTTGAATGGGCCCGGTTCAATCAATCGGCTGGTCACGCCAAACCCTGTGCATGGTAAGTAATTTTTGCACAAGTTTGATTTTTCAGAAATGTATATTTTGGTCTTCGCTTAAAAAAAATATTTGCTCAAATCACAAAGTATATATTTATCAATTTGCCTAGAGTCCTATGCCAAGAAGGCCGTGGTTCATGGGCCAATCTGGTAGGACATATATTTTCAAGATATACATCCTGCTTGTGTATACCCTCCTAGTATCCTTGGTGCCGTCTGTTGGAAACCCACAGATAGGAGGCATCGTCCTTGTTGACACTCCATGGTGGGTGGGGAGCTAGAAGGGTGAATTATATATATTCTATCATGGCACCCCCAATAAAAGATTCGTTTTTTTCTGAGGATGAGGCTCCTGCAGCTATCACAAACCCTAACAACTGGCCTCGTTTTCTTGTTATGTCAGCACCAGATGGTGGAGCTCTTAAGCTAAATCCTTTTGCTGTAGCGAAAGGAATCGAAGGTTTGGCAGGTGATGTCAAGGAAATTAAAAAACTAAGGTCTGGTTTACTGCTCATCGAATGTCGAAAGCTCATACAATCTGAGATTCTGCTCTCATCGAGATCATTAGCAAATGTTCCTGTGGAGGTGTCCCTTCACAGGACATTGAATAGCAGTAAAGGCATCGTTCGTGCCTCTCATATATGACCGAGATTGAAATCGTGACTGAATTACTATCACAAGGCGTAACACATGTGAAACGCTTCACTGCAAGAAGGAATAATGAGACCATCAATACAAATACTTGTTCACGTTTTGTCTTCCTGTACATCCAACATCACTGAAGGCGGGATACTGCCACCTGAAGGTCGATTCATTGATCCCAAATCCCGTGACATGCTTTACCTGCCACAAGTTTGGTCACGGGTCAAAATCTTGCCATAACCCGGCTGCATGTTACAAATGTGCTGGAAAGTATGAAGACAGTGATCTTTGTAACAATTCTCCTACCTGTGTCAATAATTCTGGCAATCACCCATCTTCTTCCAAGGATTGTCCTACTTGGAAGCTTCAATTCCAAATTTCTCAATTAAAGCATCAGCGTAATATACCATTTCAGAGGCAAAGAAAATTGTTCTTCCACAAGAACAATCAGGTCCAACATATTCTAACGCAGTTTCTGCATCTATATTCAGGCCTCCAAGCAAAAACATATTTCTTGTCATTCTGTAGGTTGTCAGATAGACTATACATGGGCAAGGACTTCTGCACCTACCTTGCTGTCTGTTGAAGCCCAGTCAAGGCCTTCACAAGCGACCTGCAGTTCACAGACCACAGCCTCATCGAAACGTATTTCTCAATCGACGACATCACCTGAGATAGATACGTCTCAGAAACGGTCAACTATCCCAGAACCGACTGTCAAACCAACTGCAAAAAGCAAATCAAAACAAAACAGTGAAACGTCCAAAACGAATCATAGTGGTAGAACACCAAAAGGAGCGAATAACCATATCCAATTTTTTAATAAGTTTGGATCCCTTGATGACATGAATGTGTCCGACCAAAGCCATGGCAGGACTCATAGTTTGTCGCCTTCAAGAAGGTGAGGGGTAGATCTCCTGTTTATCCTCCGAGTACATAATGTCCTCACCAATAATACAATGGAATTGAAGAGGACTTCGGAATAATTTGAATGATTTACAGTTATTAATCCAAGAATTTCAACCGTCAGCTCTCTCCATATAAGAAACTTATCTGAAACAGACAGATAATTTTGACCTACGTCAATTCAATGCTTATCACTCTTTTTCTCCAACGGCTGACAGAGCTACTGGGGGATCGTCAATCCTGGTAAGGCAAAATGTTATCCATAGCCCAGTTACACTCGCAACCAATCTCCAAGCCGTTTGCTGTGCGACTTACGTTGCACTTTGCATTCACTTTGTGCTCTCTATACATTCCGCCATCATCAGCTGTTCAACTAAACGATCTGCAAGCTCTTTACGATCAACTACCTAAACCCTGTATAATCATGGGTGATTTAAATGGCCACAACCCACTCTGGGGTGGCAATAATACAAACACCAAAGGTAAATTAATGGAGAATTTTATTTCAAACTACGATTTGTGCATTTAAAATGACGGTTCAAATACTTATTTATATCCTGGCACAGGAATATATTCAGCTTTTGATTTGTCAATAACTGACTCCAACCTATTCAGTGAATTTGAATGGTCAGTCCATGACGACCTCTGTGGAAGTGACCATTTCCCAACAATACTAAAACCCGTGAATCCAACTGATGTTCCTCCATCATCAAGATGGAATTTTAAAAAAGGCCAACTGGCCTTTATATGAAACTCTTTGTGCTGACAAACTAAAACCTGAACTTTTGAATGACATTCCTGATGCCATAAAATGGTTTTTACATGAACTAAACATAGCTGACGAGTGTATCCCAAAGTCCTCTGCAATTCCTCATGTACGAAAACCATGGTTTACCAATGATTGCAAACAGGCTAGGAAGGGACGGAAGAAAGCCGACCACTATTTCCGTCGCCATTCTATGGTCCACAATTTGGACAAATTGAAAATTGTAAACGCCAAAGCACGACGTACGTTCAAGCAAAGTAAACGCCAATCTTGGCGAAACTATGTATCAAATATTTATACGCGCACACCTATATCAAAGGTGTGGAATATGATCCCAAACATCAAGGGTAAGGGTACTAAATCTAGTATTCACCATCTAAAAGATAGGAACCAATTTGTACCAATAAATCAGATATTGCAAATAAACTTAGGGACACGTTGGCTAAACATTCTTCCTCATCTAATTATGTACCTGAATTCCAAAAATATTTAAAAAAACAAGAAAAAAAGCTATCAATTTCAATTCAGATAATGGGGAAGATTACAACGAAACCTTTTCGATACATGAGCTTCATACTGCTCTTGATCAGGCTTACGATACTGCTTCAGGAGCATTATCAACTCCTGAAGCACTTACCTGAATAATGTTTAGAGACGCTCTTACACATGATATTTTGATTACGAGGGACAGTCAAAAAGTAGTGAGCCTGACCTAGTAAATGATACAAATGCAGCTGTTTTTATGTTTTATTTTTCTACATATTATCTGTCAACCTCAAGCAAATTGGTTTTGCTACGTTCCAGCCTTACGATCCCCATTTTGTTTGAAATTTTATCTTGGTACCCCCCAAAAGCGCAAAATCTGCAATAAATGCACCACAAACTTCAGGTAACAAAATATGCAAGAAACATTTTGTGTGTTTGAGATAGGTAGACGTCCGCTAGAATCAAACTTAGATATTAAAGTGGATAAAAAAGCAATTTGAAAGTACAATCGCTTGTTAAAGTGATTCCCCTTTCATGTTTACTGAAACAGCTTGTTTTGGAGACACTACCCACCCCCGTTCAGACGACGAATTCATAAGGACATAACTTATTCTAATGTTTTCACTTTTTCACACATGATGCTAAAGGTTCAAAGTAAATACTGAATGGTCACACAAGTGTCAACTCTCAGTATATTGTAAACAGGGCCAGCTTGAATATCTGGACACAATGTTTTTGAAAGACTAAAATGGGTGTGTCCTTAAAAAAACAGCCCTGTCTAAACATAAATCAAGCAATCCAAATCTTTGAATGTTGATTATGACGGGAAGTCATCCAATACTATACTAACATATTTTATATGACATTATCTGAGGGCATACCATTATCCAAGAGGTACTAAATGACGGATCGTTTTTCATTTTCTGCATTTTTTCTAGAAATATTATACCCCAATGTGTTGTGATGACTAATATCTCGTTAATCACATTACCCACATATGTGAAATTTTTTATACGACTTTGCTAATGATTCCTACAAACTAAAATGGAAGCTTTTCAAACATTGGACATCGAGAATATAGTTAGGCTACGTACTTTTTGACCGACCCTCGTAAAACCTGGTATCACACGCCCCGTAGTGATAAGTCTAATCTGTTGGTACATTCCTTGCATCAGTTTATACGTATTGTGAGAAAGGATCCATTTACTATGACCATCCATTATATGAATTTATTTGGGGTTAAACACGGTAGAGCTTCCCTACTGCAGTGAGCGTGTTTTGCACGTGCGAGTTGTGCAGAAGCCACGTGACGAAGGTGACGTGGTGAGATTGAATATGAATCTTAATGCCGAGCGCCAGGCAGGGACGAACACGTACCCTATTTTAACGTCTTTAGGTATGACGCGGTCGGGGATCGAACCCGCGACCTTCCGCTCTCCGGGCGGACGCTCTAACCACTACACCACGGAGGCGGTCTGTATTTTCATAGAAAAGAGTAAGACAGACGTGTATAGAGACGGTGGATTTGTTGTCATTGCGGCGTCTGATTCCGAAATCCGCCCAATGAATATGCTTCGTCGTTACATGTTATTAGCAAATATGAAAGAAGACTCCAAAGTGTTCTTGTTCAGACAAGGGAATTATTGTAAAAAACAAAGTAAGTATGTTCTCAGAGGCAATAAGCCAATCTCTTACACGAGAACAAGAGACATTTTCAGAGAAAAATGTAATGAAATAGGAATAGATGTGAACAGTTTTGGTTTGCATAGTTTTCGTTCTGGGGGAGCAAAAGCCGCTGCGAGTGCAGGTGTACCTGATCGGTTGTTTAAGAGACATGGCCGCTGGGTTTCCGACACGGCAAAAGACGGATATGTTAAAGATGACATAAAAGTGTTGTTGAGTGTCACTTGTATATTGGCTTGTAAGTTTCCTGGGCTGTAATAAATGATTCTCGTTTCTTTGCCCTGTCTTTTAATTTCGAGCTGCGGTAGGCATTACCCATGCGAAGAGTTTTGTTGTACATAAACAAATAATTTATGTTAGTTTGATCGAAGAGAATTAGAACATAAATGAATTTATTTTGGGTTAAACACGGTAGAGCTTGCCTACTGCAGCGAGCGGGTTTTGCACGTGCGAGTTGTGCAGAAGCCACATGACGAAGGTGACGTGGTGAAATTGAATATGAATTTAGCCATTCGAGGTCTTCGCACTACACAGCGAGCAGCTTTCACCAGTCAAGTGTATTGGACGTTATGAAGGAAAGTTTCAGTATTGAATCTTTAATCAGTATGGAGGATTACGAGCCGAATGGTTAATGAGTGCAGTATTGCGATATGTATCAGCAGTGAGGTACTAAGATTCTGATGTAAGGTGAAGAGTGTTCTGACCTGGTGTGATCTGACATGACATGCAGCGACCTGGAGATGTGACCTGGCCTGAAGCGGGGAATTATGTCGGGATGCAAGGAATAAGAGATGAGTATTTTAGGTTGCTCATATTAACATAGTTACATGTATAATGTACGTGTATAAGTATTTAAAAATTAAATAAATAAATAAATATTAATATTGCGTAAACATCTGTAGTATACTTCATGTATGTGTAAGTAGTCCTTCCTGCTGTTGAACTTGTCTTGCAGGGATGGCTGGAGGTGCAGACTTAATGAGATGGATACGTACTATAATAATCTGTCAGTTCTATGTATACTCTTTCTGCGTCAATAAACCTGCTCGCCTGTGACCTGCGGTAGGCATTACCCATGCGAAGTGTTTTGTTGTACATAAATAAATAATTTATGTTCGTTTGATCGAAGAGAATTAGAACATAAACGTCTATACCCATAAACTGATATGTACAATACAGAGGCTGCTGTTCAGCTAATGAACGTAACTGTCAGTACTGAATACATAGAAAGCGCTTAATAATCGTGATATTGATCTCATATTGATCACTATGGTACATTAATTGTCCTTTTTGGTGTAATGGAATCAGAGAACAAGGAAGTGGTAATTACCAGTGTATGTGGGCATGTTTGCTTTTTACACGACATGACCGATAGTCAAATTAATGCTATGGAAAGCGGTTTGGGGTTTCAGTATTGAATGGACACACCCTGCCTAGACACCATAGTCAATACATAGCTATCAGAAGCAGTTAAGTCAAATCGAACTCCCACAATATGTCCATGAACGTATGGTCAGGTCGGGGATTGCGTTCCTGAATAGATCTGTTCTTTTATCAAAACAATACCAAAACATATTTTGAAAAGGTTCTTCACCTATCTGTTTATAATGTTAGTGGTGATATTTGCATGTAGCCATGACTTCATTCGCGCTAACAGAACATAAGCATTGGCTTGGATGCCGCGCAAAATTGGATTTTGTAAGACATCAAGGTGAGGTGAGGTGAAATTGGGTTTAATGTCGTGCTTGAGAATATTTCGCTCATATGACGACGTGCATGCGTGTGTATGTGTATGTGCGACTGCTTGTACTAGCCCAGACTTAAGCTGGTTTTATAGTGCTAGCCCACTGAGATACCATGCCGCAGTGAAGCATGAATACCCCACTCAGACACATTATACTGACTTCGAGCCGACCAGTCCTTGTTGTACCCATTAATGCCGAGCGCCAGGCAGGGTCCAACAAGTACCATATTTTAACGGCTTTTGGTATGACGCGGTCGGGGATCGAACCCGCGACCTTCCGCTCTCCGTGTAAGACATCAAAGGTGAGAAATAACCGGTATCTATCGTATGTGTGAGATAGAGGCCCATGATTGTCCCATGGTCAGATAACGGCGGATTACTTTCCTGACTTGATGCGTGCTTAGGGCAAACTCACGTCTGTATTGGAAGTTTACGGTTTCAGAGTGTTAATATACATTCCCAGTTCTTATCTAGGTTTCGTTATCATCTTCGCCTTAATAACCCAAGGGTACCATGGACATGTCTTCTGGAGGGTCCCACTTGGTATGAATAGTAATAGGGTGGGTGGGAAAGACGTAGGCGCTGACTTTAGTGGAATGTCGAGTGTGGAAACTTCGATGGAAACTAAGTGGCCTCTTCCAAATCGCTCACTGATGTGGCAAAGGGAATTCCAAATTCTGAAAATTGCGCATAAACAAAAAAATATCTCCTTCCAAGAGGCAAAAAAGAAGGAGCCTAAAAGTATTTCGGTAACCTTGACATTAACTGGTTCCGACTCTGGATATGAGAGGCTGTCGGGTAGCCTTGTGGTTAAAGTGTTCGCTTGTCATGCCGGGTTCGATTCCCAACATGTGTATAATTTGGTGTCCCCGCCGTGATATTGCTGAAATGTTGCTAAAAGCGGCGTATACTAACCTCGGGTTTGTACAGTCAGTTTCTACCGCTTCACTAGATAAAAAAACCCAGCTGTATCTTCTTCAAATCCAAACTTTAACGCTTTATTCTTTTGCAAAACTGACCAAAACTGAACCAGGGACAGAAACTGTGCACAAAACAACGAAACTCATAAAACCATAGACTAAGACTAAAGCAGTGTTAGCAGCTGCATGTCCTCAACCTCTTTGGTCCTCTGGATCAGGAGGAAACTCCGCCTCAGCTGCATGTCCACAACTCCTTTGGTCCTCTTGATCAGGAATGAAACTCCGTCTCAGGTGCATGTCCCCAACCTCTTTGGTCCTCTTGATCAGGAAGGAAACTCCGCCTCAGCTGCATATCTCCAACCTCTTTGGTCCCCTGGATCAGGAGGAAACTCCGCCTCAGCTGCATGTCCACAACTCCTTTGGTCCTCTTGATCATGAAGGAAACGCCCTCTCAGCTGCATATCCCAAACCTCTTTGGTCCTCTGGATCAGGAAGGAAACTCCGCCTCAGCTGCATATCCCCAACCTCTTTGGTCCTCTGGATCAGGAAGGAAACTTCGCCTCAGCTGCATGTCAACAAAGCTCCTTTGGTCCTCTGGATCAGGAGGAAACTCCGTCTCCACATCACAAGATGGAAAACCTCAAAACCGTCCTCTTGTGGGCATGATTTCCCCTACTGATGCACCAGGAAGCCGGACAATATTATTAAACGGAACTACACTGGTCATTCATTGTCATTTTTGACAATTGATGCCAAAATCTAAATCTATTCGTAACCCTGTTTTACTGGACAAGAGCATATCTATCTAAATCGAAACATTAGTGCTGTAGTGTAATGAAGAAAGTCACTGTTTAAAAAGTGCGTCCAACTTGTGTCAGTTTCACACATGACAGACAGTTTCAAACGACTGTTTGTTTTGTTATTGCTGAAGAATCACAAACACAGTACATTTCTTTCCAATAATATGCCTTGAAAACTAGACGTTCTGCCGCTGAATTCTTAGTGCAATGGTTTATCAATGAACCACACTGGTCTCAGTTACATTGTAGCAGGGTGTGGTTTTGTCTGACGAAGAAGGCGCAAGCTGAAGGACCAACACAGCATACGAGAGGATTGTCCCCAAAACCTGAAATTGTATATGAAATTTCATTATACATATTACAGATTTGCATGTTTCAAGCAAGAAGTAGAATTAGAACTTCATAGACTGTAAGTATTCTCACCGTCAGTGTGGAGCTCCTGTCTAAAGTGAAGGTGCCAAGCACAGTAATTCCAATGGGTGGACCAGACACTCGAGCAAGGAACAGATATATCTGAGACAATCATAGACAACAATGTAAAATGTACGTTCATGGTTAACAAATACCGTATATTAAATCCATGTGTGGCCTTGAACCATCTATAAGACATATCTATGCCCAAACATTTATTAGACATATCTGTTCCCAAACATTTATTAGACATATCTGTTCCCAAACATTTATTAGACATATCTATTCTCAAACATTTATTAGACATATCTGTTCCCAAACATTTATTAGACATATCTATTCTCAAACATTTATTAGACATATCTGTGCCCAAACATTTATTAGACATATCTGTGCCCAAACATTTATTAGACATATCTGTTCCCAAACATTTATTAGACATATCTGTTCTCAAACATTTATTAGACATATCTGTTCCCAAACATTTATTAGACATATCTGTGTCCAAACATTTATTAGACATATCTGTTCCCAAACATTTATTAGACATATCTGTTCCCAAACATTTATTAGACATATCTCTTCTCAAACATTTATTAGACATATCTGTGCCCAAACATGTATTAAACATATCTGTTCTTAAACATTTATTAGACATAGCTGTACTCAAACATTTATTAGACATATTTGTTCTCGAACATTTATTAGATATATCTGTGCTCAAACATTTATTAGACATATCTGTTCTCAAACATTTATTAGACATATCTGTGCCCAAACATTTATTAGACATATCTGTGCCCAAACATTTATTACACATATCTGTGCCCAAACATTTATTAGACATATCTGTTCTCAAACATTTATTAGACATATCTTTTCCTAAACATTTATTAGACATATATGTGCCCAAACATTCATTAGACATATCTGTGCCCAAACATTTATGAGATCAACTGTGCGCACACTTTACACGCTGACATTTCGCACCATCAACTGACGTCATGGTTCACAGTGCACCAATCATTTTCAACGCTGTTATGCCTTTATCGCATATTCTTATAATATCAAATATAAACTTATTATATTGTACTTCAAATAACAATGTTAACTGTTAAATATTTATTACTATGAACATTTTGTTTATAAATCAAGGATAGGAAAATGGAATAGAACACACAACCAAACCTGTGTTGTGCGGTGGTTGATGGTGTTTCTCATTTAGCTTTTGCATTTGTGATATTGGTTTGTAATATGACCACATGTTATTTACAGAACTCTTTGTAAGGTTTGCCACCTTATGCATACGTGATACTGGTTTATCTTACCTTCATGTAAAATACTTTAATTTCATTGGTCAATGACGCTTTAACAAGTTTCCTTGTCACCCCTCCCAGGAGGGTGACAAGTGGAAAACATATTACCTTCGGCCACGGTAACCGCCAAACTCTCCGCCGAGAAGCTGTATCATTAGCAATCGTATGACTTCATAATATGACGCATGCAGTGCACAGAGTTCGAAAACTGTGTTCCATTAGCTGTTTTTGAGTTCACTATATAGACATTTATTTCACCGGCTTTCACTGCTTTATTTAAACTATTTTATACATTGAATCGTTTGCACACTCAACTTAACCATACTTAACCATTTTTATAGCAGTTTTTAGCTTGTCAGAATATGTTTCACTGATTTTAAAAATCCAGAGGCAGACGCCATTTTGTTTACATGTCACATAGTCGGAAGCAATCTTCCAAATAAAATACAATAATATTTCGTACATTTAACATGGCGGTAAGATAAATACGTACACAACATTTAATGTAACGCAAAAATGTGACTCCACACTCACTGTTTTGTAAGCATTTCCACCAAGAGCAGAGACGTCATACTTAAGTAGAACATCCCTCATAGAATGTGCCTGCGAAGAAGAAGCAAGTGACAACGAAGATGTTTTATTCCAAAAAGAACAATACCCGAGGAATGTTTATAACAAAAGCAAATAATTTGTTAACGAAATCACTTTTTTAATGTGATGCGTTTCGCTCGTCACGCCGAAGACCCGGTTCGATTCCCCACATTGGTACAGTGTATGAAGCCGTTTGTTGGTGTCCCCCGCAATGATATTTGCTGAAATATTGCTAAAAGCGGCGTAAAACTAAACTCCCTCACTCACTCACTTGTTTATTGTAATTTTGTTATGCAATACCTGTGATTTCTAATCGAAATGGATATCAAATACCTGGTAAATTCAGAATGACGAAGCACGCAGGAGGGAAGGAAGGATTCGTATCACGAATCGACGTTGATTTGTGCATTTAACAATTTTAGGACCGAGTTGTAAGAGTAAAGTCAATGTCATTACACAATTTTATTGGAAAACCTTTATTCCTACACATTAAATGTTATCAAAGACACCTGTTTAGGAATAATATGCCAAATTAATTTCCATGTAGTTGTTCGTGGCATACAGACGTCAATACTTATTGTTCAAGGTGCCCTCGTCGCTTTGAGTCAAAACGTTTACTTGTGTGTTTGCTATGAAACTGTAAATGAATCAAAATGCTTCTGATAGGCCATCAATGCTAGATTCGAACCAGGGTTTGACATTGATAAAAGGATCGGTGCACCTGGTGACCTGCTTTGACATAAAGGAAATCCACCACAAGAAGCTATTGATTAAATTTACAGAATAGTGTGGCGCACGAATACACAGTTATATTGGTATAGATTTCGATTCTTGTGTATGTCTTTTTTATCATTTTCTGTGTGATAGGCAACCTTGTGAAATCATGGTAAGTAGTTGTGACACATGAACAAGGATTGTGTGAAGCTTTTTCAACAGCGACCTGGGAATATCCGGGTTAGAATTGGTCTTCAGTAAACCATGCTTGTCGTAGGCGACCAACGGGATCGGGTGGTCAGGCTCACTGACTTGTTTGACACATGTCATTATGTCCCAATTGCATAGATCGATGCTTATGCCGTCGAACACTGGATTGTCTTGTCCAGACTCCATTATTTACAGACCGCCGCCACAGAGCTGGAATATTGCTGAGTTCGACTAAAACTAAACTCACACACTCACTCATATTTCAACAGCCACGCTCTAAGGCCAAGAATGGAGTCCGCTACAAGGCTGTCCCTCTTGGTCAAAATCCACTGGGGGTGCTTGGATAGCCTAGTGGTAAAGCGTCCGCTCGTCACGCTGAAACCCGGGTTCGATTCCCCACATGTGTGCAATGTGGGAAGCCCATTTTACTGAGTCTGCCAGATGATCCCCGCCGTGATATTGCTGGAATATTGCTAAAAGCGGCGTAAAACTAAACTCACTCACTCACTTAAACTAAACTCACTCATAATCCACTGGGATCCATGATGTCAACTCTTAGCATCAAGGCTGTATTATCCGCCAAGTACACCAACACTCCCCGCATACCACCACAGTACACGCTGGTGATAGTACCCAGGTTCCATCGAGACACAATATGACAGTCACTGGTCACAAGTCTCCGTCAAGCCTTTAAACATACACGGTTTCACTGATGACACAGCAGAAGAAGAGAATGTCCACCACCATCACAGACATGCTGTGATGTTCTGAAGCTAACGTGGAACAGCTGTGCTAAGAGATGCTGTACTTACTGACTTTTTCAGGGATGTCAAAGAATCTGACTCCTGCAGTATTCGCCAATTCCTCGTGGAAACAGCGTCAATGATTTTCATGTGTGTCATGATTTAAATCCCTGAGTCTGCCATGGTGACCAAAAACCCCAGCAGTAAACAATATACATCATTAGAGGCCATAAGTTAGCCTTGCTAAGGCTGCATTGAAGGCTAAGCCCGTGGATATATAGTAATTTTGTCGTTCAAAGAGGCAAGTCTAGATAAGAGGATGGCACTCTGTTGTAGGGCTATTTATAATTGTTTTAGATACTATCATTTAAACTATCAATTATTACCTTAGAGACGTATGCAAGTCTAGCTACAAGCCTGTCATACTGATTGTTAACTGCTCAATTAAAAGTGTTAACATGTCTTTTAATTGTGGGTGGGTATAAGATATAAAGAATATAGAACTTTATTCGATCAATACCTTAGTTACTGAACAGAGAAAAGCGATTTTGCCCGAGGAGGTACTCCGAGTTCAACATTATTTTCTTATCTCCAAAAAACAGGAGCTGACTTCAATTGTAAAGTCTATAATTATATAATATCACTCAATGACGCTATCCGTATGTAGCAGAGCTGATGAACATATTAAAACAACTTGTAATTGTAACGCCCGATGTTTTTCAGAGTTTGCCAGACAGTATATGATGCAAGTATGTGTATCTATTCCACAGTAGAGAGAAGGTAACCCAACAACTCTTTGAAATACATTTTTAAACAGACATTGATTTAAGTGTAAGAGGATTTGTTTGTAATTCACACCTACTGACATGATATGTAAAATACAAAACGAGTTTCGCGTTATGAAATCACCTTTCTCTCATAATACACCGGAAATATTCACTCGTTCAATGGCATAACGCCCTACTATGGTGTTTCACTAATTAACTGTAGTTTATAAGTTTCTAAAATCTCATTTGATCAAACGGATCCACAACATGGGTGAGTTTGCAAGAAAAAGATTCAAGCATAATAAAACGTTAATTCAATTCCACAGTACCAACGTAATTTGCGACATCTTGTTGTGAGATACATCGGCGGTTGCTGGGGTATCGAGTAAGCGTCTCGCAGTGTTCTCATCATCTCTTGTTACACGTTGTCACTGAATAAGCCCAGTGATGTCACAGACCCTCGTGCCTTTGCGAGGATTAAAGATTTTATCAAATATATACAAACATTTGAGATGACCCCTGACTCGAAATGCTTCACAGTATAATACATTATGATGTACTGTACTGTGAAGCATTTCGAGTCGGGGGTCATCTCCCAAAAACTATTTTTAATCATTAGTGAGTGAGTTTGGTTTTACACCGCTTTTAGCAATATTCCAGCAACATCACGGCGGGGGACACCAGAAATGGGTCTCGCACATTGTACCCATGTGTGTTTTAATCATTAATCCTCGCAAAGACACGAGGGTCTGTGAGTGATGTTGGGAGCTTTCAATACTGGAACGTGAAACTAGTTCCGGCAGTTCTCTGTTAATACACGCTGTGAAATACCAGCATATTGTATTAAATTGTGGTATGATGTAAATCCTAGAAATTTGTTTGTATTTGCTGCCTGCAATATAACAAACCATTCATTCACAATCGGGCGTAGCTACCATTATGAAAAAGCCCGGGATTACACATGATTTTTGCTAAAAGAAATTCTTAATTCTTGCCCAAAAAACTTGCAAACACGTTATCAGAACAAGTTAAAAGATGATACACCCTATGAATCATATTGACTACAATATTCCTTAATAACAAAGCCTTACCAATACAGTCACCATGGTGGTATTCTTCATATCAACCTATCGGGCTTACAGGAAACAATAGGCTTGCTACGCGCCTGACAATAGGTGGAGTCTACTAATGCCTACAGGGAATAACGCCTACAGTCTCAAATAAACAATTATACGCACCAGTGGTTACAAATTGTACTGCCTCTACCCTTTCAATAAAGTGGTAGGTCCCACTTCATTGTGCACTAATGCCTCCAGGGAATACCAAACACAGACTTTTAAGTGACATTTTATAAGATTTATTCATATTATCATTTTCATTTCTTCACACAAAATTATATTACATTACATATTATTGAATTATTAATTGAGATGACATTACATTAAATTCTAAATCATATATTGCATCATTAATCAACATGAATTATTTACTTATGTACAAATATACAAATATACATTTGTCATACAACTGAAGTCATTCAAGCTGTTTGAGTCATTTATGCCAACTTAATCAAATGTCCAGCAGCTGGGAGGAACTCCATAGGGTCGTGATTCCAGTTGTCAGTTGGTCCTTCAGTCTTGTGAGTCTCTGGTCGATCTCTGTGTAGATCCTCTTACGGGGTAGGGGGCGGGCGCCGTGCGACATCTGCACCAACTTGTTCCTCTCAGTTTTCTCCAACTTCTGAAGCAATTTCACTAAATAAAAGCGAAAATGTTAGGGTGAGCTTCTGGAGAGTCTTGTTGAGATGGGAATGGCATGGTCATCCACCCAGGCGCTGGTGACGTAGTCGTGGAAGGCATCCTCCTGTGCAATGGCAGGGGCATCGTCCATGATCTCGATCCAGGCGTCCTGAACCAAGGCCTCTGGAAGGAGGGGAAGTGCTGCTGTTCTTTTCACCCAACTGTTGACGTCAGGATCCTGCTGGTAGGCTTCACTGAAGCCGAGAGTCTGAACTTTCCTCCAGAGAGCCTGTGTGTAGTGGAAGTAGCAGTCACGGATGTCACAGTTGGGGAAGACGGTGTCAACAGCGTTGATGGCGGCGATTTCGAAATCAGTCTAGATGACATCAGACTGATGGGGGGATCCTGTTGTCTGTTATACCTTGTCGCTCAGGAGTCTGGTAGATTCACCTCGCTGAGCGTCTGGGGAAGTGGCGGCATCTTCATTCGTCTCTGCATGTAGAGTCCACTCTTCACTGAATAGAAGGAATTGACTCGTCGTAGATGGTCGGTACTGGCGTTGTCTCAGGCTGTACCCGTGGCCGCAGAGCACTGGTAATCTTCAGAGCTGCTTGATCTTCCTGTGGATGGTTGTGTGGGGACTGATTTCGAACAAACTGCCCGACAGTGGTGCACTTACCAAGGCAGCCTCCATGAACACACTTCCAGTGTAAGCAGGTCTGTCGTCGGTTGTTGATTCTGTATCTGTAGCCATCTAGTAGTATCTGCTGTCCTCCTTTCTGTGATGTGAAGTACTCGATTTCTTTGGGTTTGCCATGGTTAGCAAAGAAGACTTTGGTTACATGCATTTTAAAGCAATACATTTCCTTCTCAATAAGACAAATCTCTCTCAATAAATGAAACATTTCCTTCTCACTTAGTTTTATCCCTCAATATGTTTTCTATCCTTCAACCGTGTGAGATGAAGCATAGCCTCTGCTAATTGCTCTTTGCCCTCTACTCCCCTAATCCCATTGTAGGCATTAGTGCACACTAACCGGTACAGTCCACTTGTGTGCAGGTAAGCGTATCGATGTCACAACAAACTTGGTAGCTATTATTCCCTGTAGCGTTTTTTTCCCTGTAGGCATTAGTAGACCAAATCTGACAATACAATCAACAAATCCATTTAAGAGATACCGTTTCACACATGAATAACCAGAATAAGCTGTTACTGACTGCATTATCAGGACTGATAAAGCAGATGAAACAGATGACAGGTCCAGTTAACTGTTGTGATACAGAGACGAAAAGTCTCATGGGATGAGGAATGTATCCTACCTTATCATTCAGATAGCATCCCATTATCGTGTACGCCAGAATTTGAGGCACGCATGTTGCCATCAACAACAGGATAGAGCCCCGTTCCCCATGGTCCTGGTCGTCTCTGCAGATGCTGAACAACCCAAAGCAGAACACCAGGATGCCGAAGAGGAAGCCAATGAGAGCCGTGTATTTCAGGACCCCATCACACTGTGTGACCGCATCATGCACCGTTTCATAATGCTGACGTAATTCCTCAAAGTTCTTAGACTTCAAATCCTCATCTAAGTCCTGGCTGGTTTTGTCGTCTATCATCACATGCAGACGCTTTGCTATTATGGAAAATTCTCTTCCAAGAATGACACATAACACTACCATCAAACCTGCTGTGACAATGAAGGCACTTGAAACCATAATGAATAGCCACGTGTAGATGTAAGCAAGAAATTGCTGCTCCATTGTTCCAGTTCCAGTTGGGTAGAGTCTTATAGAATCGCTCAAAGATAATGTTCTGTCTGTGTGATTTAAAAACATATCACTTCGTTCATAAATCCAGAACGATACAACACTCAGTAAAATCAAAATCATTATCCATAGAAAATGTATAAAGCCAGAGAGAGTTTCTTCAGAGCAGGTTATGGTGATCTTCTGTACAATCTGAGGCAAGCGTTTAGGAAGAAGGAAGCTCGCTACCACACCCAGTGCAAATACCCACATGTACTGAATAAAAAAGCAGCTCAACAATGCGTTTGTTTTAGTGAAACCGGCATTTGGCGTCATCAAAAACAACGTCTTTATGGCCGACGTGCAATAAGATGCAAGATATATCAAGCCGGCAATGCTGGACATTAGATATAACGATTTCATTTTCCAAGTGCTGGCCCTGATGACGGTATAATGTCCACGAGGATCAAAGTACACGCCTGCAAATCTCAAACAGATTTCAATATAACCAAACGGCAGCATGTCCATGCAGTGGCCATCCTCCTCTTCACTGTTTGCATGTACGTGTATTGTGTTCCGAGACATTTTGACACCACACTTCATTGATCATTTAACATACTTGTAATTAGGCACCTTGTCAGTAAGACTCTAGATCGAGAAACAAACTGATGTTTCAACTACCGAGGGCCCAGCAATTGTGATGCAATTCAAATTCTGCATTGGATGATAAACCAGTGATCAAATGAGCGTTTCATACGCAGTGATAATGGATACCAATAATCACAAATTATTCCCTGTGTACATTTCGGTTTTAAAGAAGTGCAGCTACAATACAACACAGCGCATGCAATCCTGAATGTAAACATACTCTTGCAATCGTAAACGTATATTTGATCTAATGTGTTCATCATGACTCCATGCTCCCGCTTCCGGAAGTCACTTCCGGAAGTCTGATGCTTATTCACTTTCTACAGCGTGGTTACCTATCGATTTTTTTACATCATTAGTGTTTTAAATCCTCCTGCTTTGTGGGGGTTTCTCCATTTGTACCGATTCAATAACGATTCTGCTCATCTCGGCTTTTGTTCCAGAGGGAAGCACGTATTTCTCAAAGTCGACAAACGCTGCTGAAATTCTATCTATTTGCATAACAAAATGTCCATGGATCCTAGCTGAAATGGTTTTAAATTTGGCTATCTGAAACGAAAACTGAATTAGAGTGGAGGATGGCTCTGTCCATAACGGTAGGTGTAGCCGTCCGTAGATATACTCAGCAGCAAAACAAACGCCAGTACGAATTCAAAATTAGATAGGCACCGTAATCATATTATTACAGAAATGGACAGAATAAGCGCAATAATGTGTACAATATCTTGACACATCAATGAATAATTCAGCACAATGTCAAGACATTACGTGAACATTTGCAGTCCATTCAGACCCATGACTTCAGGATCTAGTGTGACCCCCACGAGTGACAATAACTGCATCACAGCGTCTATGCATCGACTGCACCAATCGATTGATGAAGGCCATTGGCACCTTGAACCACACACTTCTCAGAGGCCTGGCGAAATAAATCGGCTATGTTCGGCCTTGGTATGACATTGTTCAGTCATTGTTCAATTGGGTTTAAATCGGGCCTAAGGGCTGGCGACTGCATAATGTTGACACCGTTCTGCTGTAGGAAGTCCCGTGTAGCTCTGGCAGTATGTGCCCGGGCGTTATCATGCTGGAATATGTTGTTCAGGTGACGTGCGAAATGTGGTATGACGTAGGGTCTGAGAGCTTGGTCGATGTAGCGCACCGCTGTGATGCCGCCTCCGCTCCCTGGACCAAGGTTCTGGAACACCACAGGACCCACTCTATGATTTAGGCCTATTCCACCCGATACCATGATGCTTGCACCTCCCCATGATTCTCTTTCCATAACACAGTTGTCTGAGTAACGCTGGCTACGTCGTCGCCATATTCTTGTTCTGCCATCTGCAGTTGATACCCAGTACCGACTCTGATCGGTGAACAGAACAGTTCTCCATTGCCTGTATCGCTAGTTTTGGTGTTGTAGGGCAAACTGTAGACGTTCAGGCCGATGACGAGGGGTGAGAATATGTCCAGGGTAAGGTCTACGGCAATGAAGTTCCCGCTCTTAAGACGTCGTCGTACTGTATCAGTACTGATTGGTCTTCCGTGTCTTCCCACTGTCTGGCGTGCTGTTTCGGATGCCTGCATGAAGGGATTATGTACATGCTGTCGCACAACATGGCGGCCTTGTCTTGTGGTCACCCTTTGTTCGCCCAGTGCGGGGGCGATCATTTGTGGTGTTGGTTGCCCGTAAACGTTGTTGCAACCTGTATATGGTCCGAACGTTGACCTGGAAGTGATTGGCAACGAGCTTGTGCAGTGTAGCCAGCTTCAAGTCTTCCTAGCGCCTGGTTCCTCTGAGCTGTCGTGAGTCGCGGCATCCTGCTGATGTTGTAATGTGAATGTTTCAACCAGGTTTGGGGATGCATGTTATACAGCTGGTCCTTGTGAACAGCACGTGCAGCATGAGTTGCATGAAAAACATGGAGAACACCGTACTATCTCCGAGATCAGGTTGCGGTTTTGAGACCATTTCCTGGGTTCCATTCTGAGTTTTGGAAGGAATATCTTTGCTCAGGTAAAGTTCAAAACATTAAATGAGTTTAGAGGTATCCGTTTCTGCGAAGGAAACTTCCAAACTGACGTTTCTTTTGTTGCTTACTATATATGTGTAGTTTAGAGGGTGTGGTGAGGTTGGTGTTGTATGTGTGATAGCATGTTATATTCATATCTCGGCTACAAATGTGTAAGCATGTTATACTCTAGTTACAACATTTCCATGTTGTCAGATAGACGAATGTTAGAGCATTCACATCGGCAGAGTCAGTAATGTGAATGTGATGTGAAAGTGTATGAACCTGAATCAACGAAGTGCCATTCAAAGCGGTGAGCACCATAAGCCACAATTAAGAGTTATGTCCCATGGTCGTGGCAGGATCCTCTTGTCGTTGGTTCAGCTTCGAGATTGGCCCTGATTATAATCCATAATCAAGTGTTAAACGAGGGCGGTCTAAATAATATGGGTCTTTTCTGACACATCGTGATGTAGCTGAAATGATGCTTACCCCCTGTTATCGCTCTCCAGTTAGTACGGCCAAACAGTAATCCTCATAGACTTAACTGAAGCAAAGGAAAAATGTGCTATTGATTTGTTACATGCCTTCAATCGATGAGGAACAAGGAAATCCTACGATTACTGTCTAGGTGTCATTTAATTAATGGAGAATATGATCTGGTTACAGCAAGAACCATTGGGTACTGGGACTATACTACCCCACAAGAAAAGCACGTGGTATTAGGGATAAAACCCCACATAAAAGCACTGGATACTGGGAGTACACTACCCCACAAGAATAGCACTTGGTACTTGGGATAAACCCCACATAAAAGCACTGGATACTGGGAGTACACTACCCCACAAGAATAGCACTTGGTACTGGGGATAAAACCCAACATAAGAAGCACTGGGTATGGGAGTACACTATGCCATATAAGAATCACTGGGTACTGGGAGTACACTATCCCATATAAGAAACACTGGGTACTGGGAGTACACTACCCTACAAGAATAGCACTTGGTACTGGGGATAAAACCCACATCAGAAGCAATGGATACTTGGAGTACACTACCCTACATAAGAAGCACTGGATACTGGGAGTACACTACCCTACATAAGAAGCACTGGATACTGGGAGTACACTGCCCCACATAAGAAACACTGGATATTGGGAGTATACTACCCCACATAAGAAACACTGGATACTGGGAGTATACTACCCCACATAAGAAACACTGGGTACTGGGAGTACACTGCCCCACATAAGAAGCACAGTATACTGGGGGTACACTGCCCCACATAAGAAACACTGGATATTGGGAGTATACTACCCCACATAAGAAACACTGGATACTGGGAGTATACTACCCCACATAAGAAACACTGGGTACTGGGAGTACACTACCCCACTTGAGAAGCACTGGATACTAGGAGTACACTACCCCACAAAAGAAGCACAGTATACTGGGGGTACACTGCCCCACATAAGAAACACTGGATACTGGGAGTACACTACCCCACATAAGAAGCACAGTATACTGGGGGTACACTGCCCCACATGAGAAGCACTGGATACTGGGAGTACACTACCCCGCATAAGAAACACTGGGTACTAGGAGTACACTACCCCACATAAGAAGCACAGTATACTGTAGGGTACACTGCCCCACATAAGAAGCACTGGATACTGGGAGTACACTACCCCACATAAGAAACACAGGATACTATACAGTAAGTCGTATGCTTCTCTCGGGGTTAATACGGTCTGATGTACGCCTCTTTGTAGCAGTGTCACTCGAGCAGGTAGGCGAGGGGTGACACTGCTACAGAAAGGCGTACATCAGACCGTATTACCCGAGGGAGAAGCATACAACGTATTTATCTTACCGCCATGTTAAATGTACAAAACATCATTTTAGGTTATGTTGAAGATCGCGACCGACTATATGACATGTAAACAAAATGGCGACTGCCTCTCCACTGGATTTAAAACATATTCAGTGAAATATATTCTGACAAGCTTAAAAACTGCTATAAAAATGGTTAATTAGGTTTAAGTTGAGTGTGCAAACCACTCAATGTATAAAACAGCTTAAATAAAGCAGTGAAAATCGGAAAAATATATCTGTACAAAGTGAACCCCAAAACAGCTGATCGAACAGTTTTCGAAACTCTGGGCACGGCATGCGTCATATTATGACGTCATACGATTGTTACCGCTTCAGCTTCGCGGCGGAGAGCTTGGCACTTATCATGGCAGCCGGTAATACTTTTTCATATCCACGGAAACTTGTTAAACCTTCATTGACCAATGAAATTAAAGTATTTTACATGAAGGTAAGATAATGGGAGTACACTGCCCCACATGGGAAGCACTGGATATTGGGAATACACCAGCCCACATGAGAAGCACTGGATATTGGGAATACACTACCCCACATGAAAAGCACTGGGAACAAGGAGTAGACTGCCACACATAAAAAGCACTGGGTATGGAAATACACTACCCCACATAAGTAGCACTCAGTATGGGAGTACACTATCCCACATGAGAAGCACAAGATACTGGGAATACACTACCCCACATAAGTAGCACTCAGTATGGGAGTACACTACCCCACATAAGTAGCAATGGATAACGAGAATACACTACCCCAAATAAGTAGCACTTGGTATGGGAATACACTATCCCACATAAGAAGCACTCAGTATGGGAGAACACTACCCCACATAAGTAGCACTATGTATGGGAGTACACTACCCCACATAAGTAGCACTCAGTATGGAAGTACACTACCCCACATAAGTAGCACTCAGTATGGGAGTACACTACTCCACATAAGTAGCACTCAGTATGGGAAAACACTACCCCACATAAGTAGCACCCAGTATGGGAATACACAACCCCACATAAGTAGCACTGAATATTGAGAATACACTACCCCACATAAGTAGCACTCAGTATGGGAATACACAACCCCACATAAGTAACACTGGATATTGAGAATACACTACCCCACATAAGTAGCACTCAGTATGGGAATACACTACCCCACATAAGTAGTACTGGACATTGAGAATACACTACCCCACATAAGTAGCACTCAGTATGGGAATACACTCCCCTACATAAGTAGCACTCAGTATGGGAGTACACTACCCAACATAAGTAGTACCCAGTATGGGAATACACTACCCCGCATAAGTAGCACTTGGTATGGGAATACACTATCCCACATAAGTAGCACTTGGTATGGGAGTACACTGCCCCACATAAGTAGCACTCAGTATGGGAGTACACTACCCAACATAAGTAGCACTTGGTATGGGAGTACACTACCCCACATAAGTAGTACTGGATATTGAGAATACACTACCCCACATAAGTAGCACTCAGTATGGGAATACACTCCCCTACATAAGTAGCACTCAGTATGGGAGTACACTACCCAACATAAGTAGTATTCAGTATGGGAATACACTACCCCAAATAAGTAGCACTGGGTATGGGAATACACTATCCCACATAAGTAACACTTGGTATGGGAGTACACTGCCCCACATAAGTAGCACTCAGTATGGGAGTACACTACCCCACATAAGTAGCACTTGGTATGGGAGTACACTACCCCACATAAGTAGCACCTGGTTTGGGAGTACACTACCCAACATAAGTAGCACTCAGTATGGGAGTACACTACCCTACATAAGAAGCACTTGGTATGGGAGTACTCTACCCCACATAAGTAGCACTGAATATTGGGAATACACTACCCCACATAAGTAGCACTCAGTATGGGAATACACTACCCCACATAAGTAACACTGGATATTGAGAATACACTACCCCACATAAGAAGCACTATGTATGGGAATACACTACCCCACATAAGTAGTACTGGATATTGAGAATACACTACCCCACATAAGTAGCACTCAGTATGGGAATACACAACCCCACATAAGTAACACTGGATATTGAGAATACACTACCCCACATAAGTAGCACTGGGTATGGGAATACACTAGCCCACATGAGAAGCACAAGATACTGGGAATACACTACCCCACATAAGTAGCACTTGGTATGGAAGTACACTACCCCACATAAGAATGACTGGGTATGGGAGTACACTACCCCCACATAATTAGCACTGTGTATGGGAATACACTATCTCACATAAGAAGCGCTTTGTATGGGAATACACTACCCCACATAAGTACAAAATAATAATAATGTTTGAATAGAGTTAATAGTGCAATGAAAAGAGATGCGTTTTAAGATGTGATTTGAACGCAGCAAAAGATGGGGACAGTTTTAAGGCGAGGGGCAGTTCATTCCACAGCGATGGAGCACAAACACTGAAAGAACGCTTTCCATAAGAGGCCAGTCTATAAGAAGGAGTTTTCAAAAAGAATCTGCTTTCAGATCGCAGTTGTCTGGATGGTTTGTAGGGGGCTAGCAGTTCACTTAGATATTCTGGTGACATGCCTTTTAGACTCTTGAATGTGATACAGAGTACTTTAAACACTATCTTCTCCTCAACCGGAAGCCAGTGTAATGACTTCAGTATCGGCGTAATGTGAGAGTACTTTGCGGCACCTGTAACGATTCTCGCCGCTACATTTTGAACTTTTTGAAGTCTCCTCAGAGATCCTTTACTGATGCCTAGAAGCAAACTGTTCGCATAGTCGAAACTCGAGAGTACCAAACACTGTACTAATGTCTTGGCTGCATCAAGTGATATCAGATGACGAATTTGACTGATACATCTGAGATGATAAAAACGGCTTTGAACAAATTGTCAACTTGATAATCCATGGACAACTCGGAGTCAAAATAGACATCAAGGTTTTTTACCCGGGATGAGAAGTCTACAACAGAGTTGCCAATCACAAGTTTTAAGTTCTTATACGCCCCCAATTCGTCAAACACAGTACAGTTATCCCCATTCTAATTCAACTCGTTTTACGCTGTTTTTCGTGAAAAAAAAATTCACTATTTAAACCAGGTCAAAGTTCATCTAGGTCAAAGGTTAATCATATCACTCTTTGAACTTACACCATCGCCAGAAAAAATAGTTCCCTTTTCAAACTTCATCACGTTTATTATGTGCACACTGACTAAATCTGACAATGATGAATAAATCATAGTGTTGTACATAAAATGGGCGGAATTATGATGAAACCGCCCTCTAGTTATCAGAAATGAGGGCCATTATCAGTTCTGTTGTCACAGCAGGTGACGTCACGCTCCATAATGACGTCATAAATCTTGTTTCCTGGGGCGGTATTCTTAAAAGGACTTAAGTCTAAAAAATGACTTAAGTTCCAAATAAAAACTTATGTTTGACTTAAGACTTATGTTTTTTCTTAGTCATATTCACAAAAAGTATTAGACTTAAGTTTGTGTAATTTTCGACTTTCGACTTAAATCCTAAGCCTGCTGTTGGCTAGGCTTAACTCTATGTATGTAACGTAAGTCAGTTGACAAAAAATGGCCGCCAGACATGCCAATAGAAGAATTTACCGTCCAAGCAGTAACCGTTTTGAGGACTTAAGTGATGAAGAACTCATTAAACGGTATCGTTTAGACAGGGGCGGCATACAGTTTGTAATTGATTTGGTATCGAATGCCATTCAGCCTAATACAGCAAGAAATCATGCAGTTGATGCCACTGTGAAAACACTTTTGGCATTGCGCTTCCTGGCAACAGGAAAATTCCAGCTATGTAATGGTGATGGCCATGGAGTTAGTCAGCCTATACTGTGTCCCGTGCTGTACATGA
Source organism: Haliotis rubra (assembly GCF_003918875.1). Taxonomy (NCBI): domain Eukaryota; kingdom Metazoa; phylum Mollusca; class Gastropoda; order Lepetellida; family Haliotidae; genus Haliotis; species Haliotis rubra. The sequence continues at coordinate 1,117,628 of NW_025766985.1, read as the reverse complement.
GACTGTCAGTGAACTGTCATCACACCGGATTCTCACTAGATTTGTTTGCTTTCCGACACAACCCAACGAGATCCGCAGGAATCAAATTGCATTCTATCAGGTGGCCCATTTCCCCCGGAGGTATTGGTGTTATTGACTGCACTCATGTGCAGATACAGGCTCCACTACCACAGTATCAACACACAGGTAGGGGCCTATAACTTATCATTCTAATCACACGTCAATTCTTATGAGTTTGTCAAATTGCTTCAAATAAAACAGCTATCTTCATTACTTTATGTAAAGGTTTTTCAAGCTGTGGTTTTGGTAAATATTCACATCGTGTATCCTTACCTTAGAACATTTTATTTTTTCAACAGGGAGTGTTTGATGCTGACGACAAAATAACTGACATAATTGCACGGTGGCCAGGTTCAACGCATGACAGCCGGATATTAACACAAAGCGGACTGCACCGCTTGATGGAGGGGAATAACCTGCCAGCAGGCGCTCATCTACTCGGAGACAGCGGATCCCCTCAAAGAGATGGTTCCTAACACCCTACCTGAGACCACAACCCGGCCACCAGACAAATTACAACAGGTAACTTTACTGTAAACACCGAACAGTCGTGCCAAGTTTATCTAATTAGAGTTATCCCCCTTCTTAGGGGTAACGTACAAAGCTGAAATGGGGTGTGTCTAAAAGAAGATTGTGTCGGAAAATTCAGATGCTTATTTAGTTCTAATAATAACCAGACTGATAAGTCATTTTCACGTTAAACAGTTTTGAAAAAAGTCATATGACTTGAATAAATTAGAATTACTTATAGCGATTTGAAATTTTATATTATTTCTATTATTATTATCATTTGCCTCTGATTAATCCTGTTGATTATTAAGTTATCAACACATATCTCTTTCCAGATCACATAAGAGAACAAGAAGTTCAGTTGAAAGGGGATTTGGCCAGTTGAAAAGAAGGTTCGGTGTCCTTCATGGGGAGATGAGACTTTCACCAGAAAGAGCATGCAAAGTAATTACATATTTTTCTTTCATTGGCTTTTGTTCAATTTATCATTTTGAAATGATATATAAGTAATGACCATGGATCTTTTTGTGGCAATACGGCATTTTTCAATCAAGAACATGTTACGTAATATTTGAAAGGTACAGGTTTTTATGTGACAATTTGTTATGCAACAAATAGTTGTAAATGTAATTTGTAATAAAATTGATAACATCAATAATTGTGATTTTGAAATCTGAAAAATTTATGAGCAAGAAGTTCATATGATTTATAACTATATAAACTGGCTTTCCATTAAGGTCATCACTGAATGTGCTGTACTGCATAATATTTGCAAAACCAGAAATATTCCGCTTCCAAATCTCGATGGCAACCACAGGGTCAACCCTCCCCAACAAAATGGACAGCTAGTGCTGCCTGCACAGGGTATCATAGGAGTTCGAAACCAGGAACAGTTCGCAATTACAAACTTTCCTTGTGAGTTTGTCAAAAATGTCTTTTTAATTAGTTTCTTTCTTCTTGTTAATCAAACAGAAGCAAAAAGTTTCATTTTTGCAATATATCATGACCATGTGCAAAATAAGCTGTTTTCCAGGATATCGTCCCCCTTTTTCTCCAAGAGTAACCGAATTATTAAATTTTAAATATGCAATAGTGAATCCTTGTAAAGTAATTTGTAGACTTGAATATGCTGAAAAAATCCAAATTGAGCAAGAAATAAGTTCATTTGGAATGAAAACATACAATCTGTTCAGTTTCAAAGTTTAATCAAAGCCAGATATTATAACTGTGAATCACTCTTCCGTATTATTTAAGTTTCTGCTTGAGGTAACGCTTCTTTAACTTAAGACATTCCATCTCTAACTGCAGTCTTTCTCTCATCAGAGCATGAAGTGGCTGAGGCAGCTGAGGTTGTGGTAGGACCTGTTGATAGAGCTGAGGTGACTCAGGTGATGGACTTGGAATGTGAAATACCTGTGCTGGTTCACAAACTTTTTTCACAAAATCTGCAAAGGATAAAGAATATGAAACTGAAATACAGAATTTATGAAATAACAAAGTGGAATGTGTTTTTCCTCTCTTTTCAGTCCAACAAACCCCTAAATATAAGTCTTTTGATTGAAGTGAATTTTTTTTGACAAATTTGACATGGAACAATGAAATAGATTGTAATAATAGAAATTCTTTATGACACTGTCATAGATTAAACTATAAATAAAGATATTTTGGGATTATTTGTTTTGTCAAATTATTGGGGGCGGTGGGGTAGACTAATGGTTAAAGCGTTGGCTCGTCACGTCGAAGACCCGGGTTCGAATCTCAACATGTGTACAATGTGTGAAGCCCATTTCTGGTGTCCCTCGCCGTGATGTTGCTGGAATATTGCTAAAAGCGGCGTAAAACCAAACTCAGTCAGTCAGTCAGTCAAATTAATGATTTCCATGCTTTTGAAACTATCGAACTAAGCGATCTTGATTGGTAGATGTAGATGTACACGCTAAGCACCCAATCCCATCCCGAATCAATATTTAATTCACAATACTGAATAGCGATATTTGTTGCAATGTTAACTGTTACTTCATTACATTTAGGAGATAAACGTACTGTGTGAGGTTTCAAATGATTAATTTAGAGTCTATCAATTCTGCCTAACATTCATCTAATTTTCTAACAGATTACGTTTATCTCCATTCTACCATAACCGATTTAAAATCGAACTCCTTCCTTCCGCGGAAGACGCTGCGAAATCCGGCATGGTGCGAGCGGCGAATTGAACTCGTCTGTGAAGGGAGCGGAAGGTGCCGTTCGTATTTTTTTAAACATTGCAACATATATAATATTCTGTCCAAAGAAAACTAACTACTGTTTATTCAATGCAATAATGTAATACCTAAGAGCTTGGTTTATATAATCCCAACTCCACACGACCGAAACCAGCCTATTGTTTTGCGTGCCATGTTACTCTAACCCCCTGGCCACACTATATTTGAATCATCTGACCTACTGATTTTTCTTGGAAGTGCAGTCTGTAGTCGTTGACAGTTACGCAACAGTTTGAAATGGCGGACAGCCAGTGTTTACATTTTGAGTGGCAGTGGAAAATACTTGACGTGACTGTCGAATCTGATGAACCCTGCAGAATCGAAGAATAGATCCTTTTCTGATCGACCTACGATCTGTAACTATTCAAAGATTTGTATGACCAGCGAGTGTGGATCATGATTTCACTTACATAGGCTGTAGGTGCCTCCACCCCGGCATGCTACGAAAAGAGTGACAGTGCTGCTTTGTGTACATGCGACTAACTTGGGATTCCTTGGAACATTGTTTTCGTCATTTGGGACTTTTTTCAAAGTGTACGAACATAGATCACCAACAGTGACAGCCTTGTGGCAGAGAGCAGAATTCTGGTGGTTCATTTTTTTACATGTATTTTTGAACGATGTAACGGGACATGATGGAGTGTGAGTCGCATAAATTTTGTGTTTCGCTTGACCGTTATCTTGCGAATTTCCCATTCTTATGATTCTAAACGGAAACAAATATACCATTTACTAGGTAGGTAAATGTTTAGTAAGGATTTGCTGCACATTTTGTATAGATAGGGATGAAATTTACAAGGCTTTCTGATTTACATGTTAGATATTGTTTGTATATGTTGGGGGCTGTGTATTGTAATTGAGTTTAAATATTTTTATTATAGAAGGTTATATGATAGTGAGGTTCCCTAATAATTGTGGAGGAAAAATCATATAATAATTGTATTTTTCGAGTTTAAATAAATGTTTTATCAGCATTTCCATCACGTCTGTTGTGTTATTAGCCGTGTTAGTGGTCAAGCTGATGCGGCAGTGTTGTATACGTGCGCAGTGAAGCGGTCATGAAATCAGACGAATTTTCAATCCAAAATTGATAGTGTCTAATTTTTTTGATTGACCAATCAAAATCGAGCATTTCACGTAGCCATGGTAGAATATACATTTGTGTATACCTTTTGATATTCTTATTCCTAATTGATTGATTTAAGTTTGGCTTTTGTTAATCAGAATATATTATTTGTACATTTCTTTAATTTCCTATGTCACATACCCTTGTTGGGCTGGTTGCATATTCAAGATTTGCAGCATTGTGGAGGATTTTTAGGATTTCATTTTCTCTGCCAATGACGTCAATGACATTGTCAGTAAGAGGGCTGAGTGGTGTCGGTGGAGGACCGCCGCCTGAAAAACAATTTCCATTCATCAATTTCATAATACATAGATAGTGATTAATACTGATTATTACAGTCAAATAGGTTTTGTATAATCTATATGTTACACATGCTTAAGACATTTTAAAAAGAAATACAATTCTTAAATCACAAATGATATCAACTAAGAAGTTCTCAACATTGTTAAAAGTTATACAAATGTATTTTATTTCTGTGATACCGGTAATTTTTTTATATTGTGATGAAAAGTCATTAATAATTGTTTGATACATACCAGTAGTTGTTGTCGCCCTGTGGAAAGTTGAGAAACGCTTCTTTCCGCTGCTTTTCATATTCTTCCACTTCTTTTCGATTTCTTCTTTGGTCTTCTTGGATTTCTTCTTTACACAGAGCCCCCAGCATTTAGGCTGTCAGTTATACTCTGAAAAAGATTCATTCTGTTAAACTCATACTTTTTTTAGAACCGCTTGTTATAATTTTATTACATTCTATAACAAAGAATCATCAACACTATCAATTAATTTTATGCCAGGTTTTTAAAATCAATGAACAAAGACACAAATTGAAGGTAACAAATGATATTGTTTTAAGCAATTCAATTTAATCATTGCTCAATATATAGCATTCAATTAATAGATTAATGTTCTTTAAGAAATCTAATAGCAGCAGGTAATAAATGATTTGGTTGATATGTAAATGACCATGACCAATCATGGCCAAGAAATGACCAAGCATGGCCACATGGTCAGGGGTTTGTAATCATAATTGTCTTTCAATTGTCAACATAACATAAGTAGATAGACATGAAATAATTCTGATTTACATTATGTTGAGCTTTAGAAACTGTAGTTTGTCACTATTATTAAAATTTTAATCTTAATTAAATAATAAATTTTCTGATTTATGTTACGCCACACAACAAAAAATTCGTGTTTCTCATCACTTTTTCAAAAAAATATTGGTCTGGGAGGCAGATTTTATTTTTACTTTTTATTTATTTCATGACAAAAAAGCCTTGATTTGTGTGGCAATTTAACACCTTTTCTCCGATGGATAATTAAAACCTAGAATTGTCAAATTTCCATGCACATTTCGAGAACCAAAGTTATTTCTCTTGTGTAAGAAATAAAAAAAACATCTTAAGGTCAGGTCGAATTTTAGGGCTGGGCAGTTTAATGAGAAACAAGAAAATCTTTATAAGTAGCCTAAAATCATCTTCAATTATAAATAAATAACTGCACAGTACATAAGTTTAAAAAGAAAGGATATACTTTGTTAGACTTTAGAGACTTAACAACAACAAAGACCCTCTATCCTCAACTTTTAATCTTCATATAAAGAAGAATCTCATACATTTATTGGAATAACAATTTTTTTTTGTGTGTGTGTTAATGTTTAATGTTTAAAGATTGTTTGGGTTCTTTTTCATGGTCTGATGCCCATTTCAAGCGGATGTCTTGACGTTATAATAAGCTCAGTGAAAATGAAATATCGTAGTAAGGGATCGTTCATGATTTATGGCTGGGGGAGGGGGGGGGGTGATTTTTATGTGACGATGCTATGTGAATGACCCCCCTAATGTTTTTTAACAAACTAAGCGACCCCCTTGCATGTCATGAAAATCAATTACTAATGTTGACACCTCCCCACAACAAAATGGGTCACCCCAACCCCCAGCTATTAAATTGTGAACGGTCCCCTAAGCTGATCATTAGCTCCTAATATTCGCAATATAACGCAAATATACATGATAATACATAATAAAACGTAAAGGAACAACATTTTACATGGAATGATATTGTTGATTATCTTCAAATGAAACAGACATTACAAAAGTGCTGTCTGTATCACAGTAAAATAATTGTTGTTTTTTTCACTTGTATTAAATCTGTGCAATGGTAATGTGAAATACTTCCGCCCGTATCCCCCCTGAAATTTCATTCTTATCAAGTCATATGACCTGAATTTATATTCCACATCTGATAAGAATGAGTTTTAACATGTTTTTTTAATTGATACTTAACACCCTGAAAGAAATTTCCAACTGCTAAGAATGCCACTCAAAGCAAATTTTCCTCATCGTTAAAACTTTGGGGTGGTGGTGGGGGTATGTGGTTGTTATGGGCGGAAGTCTTACCGTACAATGTAGCATCAGTTGTTATTAGGTAATTAATAATTAATAATTGTCAGACCAAGCCTGATATTCGGCGTTCTTATTCACATTGAATGCACTCACCTGCTACGCCTCCTGTCTGTGTGCCGAAGTCAAACCGGGCCCGAATTTTCCCTCTATCAATGTCTTCCTTTGCTTTACTAGTTCTGTTAACTGCAGATATTCGTCCTTACTCCCAATTCGGTTTTCTTTTCTTTGCATCATTGGTCCCAGTTTCTGCCATTTTGTTCGCTGTGTTGTCGTCTGCGATACGATGACAGAAGGGAATCCCCGCTTGTCGTCACTTTTTTATTTTCTTGCATTAAGAGTTCCACTGGAAGTTTTCCGTTGCTGGTATTTTCCCTTCAGCAACGGTGCGCACGCATATCGGCTATGAACTTAAGTTTCTTAACCTCATACTAAGCTAAGTTTTTGACTAAGTCACTTTATGAATACGAACTAAGTTTCTGACTTAGCTAAGTCAATTTTTCAAAAATTAAGACAAAACGTTTTTAGTATACCGCCCCTGATCTGACAGTGTTGGGTCAACAGCCTCTTGCGAGTAAGTTGTTTGAACTTAAAAATTAAATTCATGATACTGTTTTGACATTTTTTAACACAAATTCCACCCATTTTAGCTGGAATGGGGAGTCAATTGACCTAGGCCTTCTGCAAATGACAATGCCTTGAAACACAGCGTTACCCCAATAGTGTAAGGATACATTCAAAGGTTTTAGTGAGATCGTATATTGCTGATTATATGGTCGGAAATTTATAGCATTGATCAATCAGAACTGGTGTTACATACTAAGTTGAATTAGAATGTATCACATTGATATACCTGAAGATCAATTTACATTGCCTGGTCCTATTCCCTAGGTTCGCTTTAGTAAGGTGGCTGATTAGGGCCATCGCTTCCTCGCCTTAAAATTCGGAGGCGACAAAGCGATATCACGAGACGAGAAAGCGATAGCACAAGACGAGAAAGCAGAAAGCGATAGAGCGAGAAAGCGATATTTCCCATAACCTTGCCCTGTCTACACATGACGTCTTGCCTGCGTATGATTTAATCAAACAGAAGGATTTATCGCCATTTGTTTTAGTCGTATAGAAACAAAATGAACATGCTTTGTTAAAAAGTCTGTAAAAAGGATAACAATCATTATTGTTACATCACTAATTAGGCCTGGATAAATTCCCGGCTTACATTTCTTTATTGTCATTTCCCTTGTTTAAATGACACCGCTGTTATGTCATCATTCATGCCTGGATTAACAATCCCTGGCTTCCATTTGTCCATCCACCCTACCAATTTAGCAATAATTAACAACTGGCTTCCCTTGTTATCTTATTACTGTTGTCTCAAATGTACGTATATAGCCTTTTGTTTCCTAGTTTCTTCATTCACCTGATGAAGGAATAAGAATATACTCCGTAACATCGTGTTCCACAAATACAGACGTTGACAACCATAAATTCCTGTAGGTATGTTACGAGTAATGTTTTTACTAAAGCTACATATATGCCTACTCCCCATGTTACCCATGAAGATCCGGGTTAGACTGGTCTTCAGCAACTCATGCTTGTCGTAAAAGATGACTAACGGGATCGGGTGGTCAGGCTCGCTGACTTGGTTGACACATGTCATCGTAACCCAGCTGCGTAGATCGATGTTCATGACGTTGATCACTGGGTTGTCTGTTCCAGACTCTATTATTTACAGACCGCCGCCATATAGCTGGTACAGTGCCGAGTGCGGTGCTAAACAATAAACCAAACCAACTCCCCATGTGATTTAACGTTGCCTAAATCCTATATTGTATTCTCTCTCGACGTCGGGCGTTATTGTATCAGTGATAGAACTTTATACACCCTGGGCCTTTGATCTGGTCTTTTTATGTGTGCATATTTCAAACATATATTTCTACTTCTATGTGAAAAAGGTATTGTTCTAAATGCATGTGCCATAGTCTCCCATACTTCTACACGAATGGCTTGTGTACATACGTAGATGTCTGTCTGTTCCCATATCCCAACTATCGACTTGTGACAGTGCCACAATTCATCGACCGACGTGATAGGTGTGTGTTTAACAAAAACGTAATATAATTATTACTTGGGGAATAAAGCACTATATAATAAAACACCTGTATAAGTTTAGTTTAGATAGGGAGTTGAGAAGTTGGACGTACGAGGGTTGGGAAGTTGACTGCGTATAAGTTAAACTAAGTAAGTAGTGCAAAGTATTTTGTGACTTATTGTGCAGAACAGTTAAAATGTTGCTGATAAGCTAATAAGGAGTCTACTAACTAGATGAAAAGGGGTTAAATGTTAAAAGTAGGGCTGGGGAGGCAGGGTACGGTGGTTATGTTTTGGTTTTGAAACGTGCTGTGTGTGACCTTGACATTGTGAGTTAGTCTGGGTAATCGAGCATACAGTGTAATGTGTGACTGGATAGAGATGTTTTAAAGGGTTTATTCTGAATTTAAGGGAGCCTATTTGTTTTGTGTTGTGCTATTTTGTTTTCAGACCCAGTCTGGTAGTATAGAGTAATTTGGTTTCTTCTAGTAACTGCCAGGTAGTAGGTACTAACTTTAGTCTTTGCACCTATGACTTTTTATATTTTATTTTATTTTATTTTTATTGTTTATTTGGAGGGGGGGGCTTTATATTGTTATATTGCAAGGAGTTTGGTTTATCATAATTGGTAGGGGATAGAGAAGGACGGGAGCGACTCACTCCAGTGTGAACATGACAAATGTTTTTGTAGATGTGTAGGAGGGTTTATTTGTCTGCATCCCAGTGAATGTCACATATTGCTCTCATTCGATTTGAATCGTTTTGACATGAGTTGACCAAATTATTTATAAGATAATACAGGTAGATGAATCCATATATTGAACGAGTTTCAACTCCTTCCCTGGAATGTTACGAAAGTTTTATTGGATACACGTGTCACCAATCAGCTTTTCAAAACCTGTGCGACGACGTCCAGCTGTAGCCTTTACTTTTCTTTCATTCTCAATCGACCACCAATAGTGGCATAAGAGTACATATCACACACATCAATTATTACATACAGTCAAAATGGCGGCGGAGTATAACAATATATTGTAGAAAATCAGTTGTTGGTATTACATGTCTATTATGTAACCTTTGTTAGAAGAAAACTTGGCGGAAAAGATGGATTTTGATAGATATTTTGATGGCAAAACGGGTTTGAAATTGGCAGACCAAACAACGCTTGCATTATAACAAAGAAGTTGTATATCCATAGAACTTTCACCGTTGTTCAACACACCAACTTCTAAATGCTATTCAAAGAAGTTCACTATATATGGCTAGACCAGTGTTTAACTGCGTACTATTTTCAGCTTTGATTACACGAACGTTTGACTGTATCCTTTTATTTGCTTAGATTACACCATTGAATGTGGAATGGTTCTGTTACTACATTGAGGAACCAAGGTGCTTTACTGTCACCTGCGTCTCCTCTATCTTTGGGTAGGAGCGATTGGGGTTATTATAGGTGAAGATCTTCAGTTAATAAATATCATCGTCCTTAATTGGAAGAAACTACAGCTGTATTTTGATCACCCTGAAATACAATAAAGTGACATAAACATAAATGGTGAAGTTCCCATACCTCATTTCTATGGAGAACTGATAATTAAATTAGGATTGTCTACATACGGCTCATTTATAGTGTCACATACTTTAAAACTCTCAGAATGTGATGTACAGGTATTAAACTGAGCTGCAAAAGAAGCGCAAGTTTCAATTTGTTTGAAATGTAAGTGTAACTCACCATTCCACTAAGTAGGAATTGAACTGATGGCGTACAGTATGTCGTCACAAAAAACCCATCAACAATGAACCTAAAACATGGAAAGTGCCCTTAAGCGACATAGATCGTAATTCACAAACTCACTCACTTAATGTGGAAGGGTATTGCAGTGATTTTATTTTAGGATGATGGTTTGGATGTGGTTGATTGTACGTTGCTAGGTTGTCTTAGTGCTGGCCACTCATGGTGGAAATCACCATGAAACGATACTCGTCACAATGCCTTATTTGTCATAGGTCCCACCCTTTCATTGTATCTTCTAGATTTTATATTTTAGGTCCCTCCCTTTCATCTGGCACTTCCGACATATTTGTCACACAATATCATAATTCAATTGGTTGGTGTGATTAAGTTGGTTAAGACAATTCGAATCCAGTCATGACATAAAATATGTAATTCCCTTAGTCGCATCACAAAAATTAACGTTTCCGTTATTTCACGATATGATTATTGCATACGTACAAATAGCATGCAAAAGGAAAGTCTACATCTGTATTAGATATTCTCTAAGGGTCAAGTCATACAACGCCATGAAGAGCTTTCGTAAGTAGAGAAAGATAAAGTTTTGTTTGTTTTTTTTTCAATATTTTTATTCATTTCAGATAGGTATACAAAGACAGGGAGAACACAACTCCATGTTATGGCTGGTTATATTTTGGCAACAAAGAGTTACAAATTTTGAAAGTAAGAAAATATAGTTACTGGCATACAAAGTCAGGGAGTGCACACCTCCAGCAGCAAACTTCATGGGTTACAGGCATGTTCTAGCTAGTTATACATCAGCAACAAAGATTTAGCAATTTCGAAGTGTGGAAATATAGGTACAAAGTCAGGGTGTGCACCACTCCAGCAACAGACTCCACGGGTTACAGGCATGTTCTAGCTAATTATACATCAGCAACAAGATTTACTAATTTCGAAGTATGAAAACAGGTACACAAAGTCAGGGAGTGCACCACTCCAGCAACAGACTCCACGGTTACAGGCATGTTATAGCTAGTTATACATCAGCAACAAAGATTTACTAATTTCGAAGTGTGAAAACATAGGTACACAAAGTCTGTGAGTGCATCACTCCAGCAACAGACTCTCTTGGTTACGGGCTTGTAAGAGCTGGTTATACATCAGCAACAAGAGTTCAAATTTTCAAAGTGTGATAATATAGGTATACAAAATCAGAGAGTACACTACTCCAGTTGCAAACTCCATAGGTAATGCACTTGGAGCTGGTTATACATTGGCAACAACAAGTTACCAATTTGTGAAAGTATAGGTACAAAAGTCGGGGAGTACATGACTCCAGCGACAAGCTCGTGGGTTACCTGCATGTTGAGTAATTAATATTATTATCATTGTTCTTCTTCTTATTCTTCTTATTATTATTCTTCTTCTTATAATTATTATAGGATATTTATATGATGTTAAAACCCGGTTACCCCTGAGAGCAGAGTTACTAATTTCAAAGTTCGCAAGGATGGGTATAGAAAGACAAAGTGCAAACCTCCAGCAGCAAACTCATGGGTCGTAGGCATGTTGGAGCTGATTATTTATTGGCCCAGAGACTTGCAGATTTTCAAAGTTCGAAATAAAACCATTAGGCCATATTTTGTGAAATTTGTTAAAGGTCACAGGCAACGTAAAACACAACTTTTGCAGATTCGGATACCTTTCGGTATGGACATACCGAAACAAATCGTCAAAAAATGCAAATTCAACTTATAAAGTTGAAAAATAACGCGATGAAAAAAAACGCGCGAAATCGGAGTTCAAACGTTTCACTAATTGTCCCCAGACTTTTCTGGGGAAAACTGGTTTCAACAGCTGGGCTGCGCTCATAGCACGTGCGCAAGTAAATAGGTTCGCGCAGCTTGGAAGCGGGTTGTCGGGTGAATACTCGGTGAAGGCTTTGGTGTGAGCTATTTTTCTAATGTTTTGTTGATATCTCACAGGCGCGAGCTTTTTTATATGTTATGACAGTAAATTAACTTTTTATATAATTTCATTTGTCTATTTCACCACACGTTCTTCTTACCGAGACACTTTCTCAGTTCGATACTTAAAAGCAATGTCATTATTTAGCGTTGACAGAATTTCTAACTGTGATATAGGTATGTCGTTGTCACAGACAAAACTCAATGTCTTGTTTTATTGACACCTGTGCGTCTGCCTGCCTGTCTGCTAATGACAATATTCAATACACAGCTGTTATCACTGACCACATGCAATTTGAACTTAACACCAATCAGGCTATACACCATAAACAAAATGCATTGATTTATGGCCCGAGTTCGGTCTCTGTCACATTATGTAATTACACAGACAGGCAGGTGTGATACTTGAACACATGCCATGTTATGATGTCTGTTGATTGCAAAATGTTATACACAAAAAATGAGCATGTATTTACAAAACCCAACATCTCTCTATATATATACACACACAATTAGCCGTGAAGGCATCTGCAAATGAACCAGCCGTTACATTTGAGTGCACACCCACCCGCTCTGACTGGGTTCGGTATCCCGGCTGCTTCGTTTCTTGGGAAATAAACCGAAGTACACAATTTTGCACTTTCGATTTGCGATTGTACGCTTATAATTTTGTTTATATATTTTTTCGTAACCAGCAATGTATATTATATGTCATTAATAAGTGATAGTTGTGTTTTAATTATGTTTGATTATTTGGTTGCATGTGACCTTTAAGCCTGTTGTTTATCTTAGCTATGTATTTTTCGACAAAAACAATATTCTGTATTATTTTCAGAAATCCTGACATTTGCAGCTGTCTGTTGTTTATACTTAAGACATATATGAATCTTTTCCCAGCGAGAATAATGTTGTTAATAAAATCATAGCCAGTGTTAAGTCCCAACAGGATTGTGAAAACTGAGAGTACAATGTCAATGCTAAAAGTGTTTTTAATAAAACTCCTTGTTTCACTCCAGAACATCTGTACATGTTCACACGATACAAAAACATGGATAATATCCTGTGGTTCTGATTTGCAAAATGTACAAATATTTTTGTCAATCAATTTCATATTCAACAATTTTTTTTTAGTATATATAATCTTGTGGATGAATCTAAATTGAAAATCCAATAATTTAACATCCCGAGTACACTTTCTATAGTTTGTAAAAACAATACTCCAATGTAATGTAATCTGAGTCCTAATTGTAGTCTATAAATGTTCCTCTAACTGGATACCTATGCTTGAACTGATTAAAAGAAAGTAGACCGACAGATTTACAGAGGTCTTTAACTTCAGTGATTCCATACTCAAACCAACTTTTAAGACAAAAAGGATGAATCAACAAACTGGTGATTAAACCAGAGGGGCTCAGAAAGTATTTTAGACAGATCATTCTCATCAGTTATGAATAGGCTTCTGTATCTCTTCCATGATAGAAGAACAGCTTTCCAATATGGGTTGTCCACAATGCAGAATTGATCAATGTTTGAGCCCATCTGAGCAAGTTGACGAATAGGAACATTGCAAGGGTTATTAGCCTCGTTGTTAAATTACCTCTTAAAAGTGGCTAGTTTCAATGCAACAATAAAGGATTTTAAATCAATCACCCTTATTTCCTTCGTCCCTGTAATCCTTTTTCATATTCCTCCTCTTAATCTTATCAGGTTTACTACTCCAGATAAAAGTGAGAAACATTTTCTCAATATCATCCACGAAACATTTAGGAGGATTAGGGGGTGATGTAAAAACGTGTACTAAAGTAGATACAGCCAAGGTTTTAATTAGTTATCTTCCCAGTCATAGTCAACTTCCTTTTTCCCCAATTCCCAAGAATGTTTGATATAACTTTTAGCCTTTTCCTGGTGTTGATAACCCACAGGTCATTCAAATCAGCATTTAAAACAATACCCAAAACCAAAACGTGCCAGTCCAGGCCACATTCACTACATATTATATCTTTACTGTTAGCCATTGCTCCAATCCACAGGGCTTTTGTCTTGTCTATATTTATTTTTAGTCCTGACATGCGATAGAAGAGAGAAAGAGTATCCATAGCAGCCTTCAGGCTGACATCGGAGCCATCCAGAAAGATCTGGATGTCGTCAGCATATTGGCCTAGCTTATATTCCTTGCTATTCAAGATAATACCCTTAATACTTACATTTGCACGAATCATGATACCAAGGATCTCTGCTAAAGACAAAAATAGATATGGTGAGATGGGGTCCCCCTGCCTACAGCCCCTATTATTAGGAAAGAATTCGGATAGATGTCCATTTTGGATAATGCAGGAGGTAGCATTTTTCGTTAGTATAGATATCCATTTCAGCATGTATGGACCAAATCCAAACTTTTGTAAAATCTTGCTAAGAAATGTTTTTGAAACTGTGTCAAATGCTTTTTCAAAATCAATTAATAGTAAAAGGCCGTTCTTATTTTGCTTTCTAGTTTCAAATATGATATCATATAACAGTCTTATATTTTCACTGATACATCTACCAGGAATGAAGCCTGTTTGATTTTCATGTATCAGATGGTCAAGTGTAACTTTCAGTCTATTAGTGATACATGTACTTATAATCTTATAAATGGCATTTAACAAAGAAATTGGGCGCCAGTTCTTCAAATTTTTTCTATCCTTTCCTTGTTTAGGTAAGCAAGTTATGACACCCCTATTCATAGTCAAAGTCAAGTGATCATTTTGAAATGATTGAATTATGTATCGAAGAATCCACTTTCCCCAATCCAGCCAAAAAAATTTGAAGAACTCGATTGAATAGCCGTCAATGCCTTGACTCATTATTTTTCATTGATTTAACTGCTTTAAGAATTTCACTGGTATTCATAGGCTTTTCCAGTTCAATTTGTAAAGGTTTTGGAAGGACAGGGTTGTTCATGTCTGATAACGTCTGTGTACCTTCAAGGTCATCGATACACTCTTGTTCAGAAAATAAATCCTGATAAAAGGCCTTTTGCTTATCTAATATACGTTTTCCATCAGTGATGATTTCCCCTGTATCAGACATAAGGCTTGTAATAGATTTACTAACAAAGTTTCTGTTTTCTAGATTACACATTTTTTTAGATGGTTTTTCCCCTTCCTCATACCATTGAAACCTATTTCTGATTTGCAATCCTTTAATTTCCTGTTCTTTAATATTTTCAAATTCTAACTTATGCTTTGACAAGTCAGCAAGGAGGGTTTCATCAATGTTTTGCAAATTGCCGCGTATCGTATCTTCTAGATCTTATATTTTAGGTCCCTCCCTTTCATCTGGCACTTCCGACATATTTGTCACACAATATCATAATTCAATTGGTTGGTGTGATTAAGTTGGTTAAGACAATTCGAATCCAGTCGTGACATAAAATATGTAATTCCGTTAGTCGCATCACAAAAATTAACGTTTCCGTTATTCCACGATTAGATTACTGCATACGTACAAATACCATGCCAGAGGAAAGTCTACATCTGTTTTAGATATTCTCTAAAGGTCAAGTCATACAACGCCATTCCTGGGCAAGAACATTACTGAGAACCATTTACTACTATTCAGAAATTACGAATGGCGACTGAGCTCCCCTTTGTAGTGGATCATGCGTAGACAGGACTGAATTGTGGGTAATATCGCTTTCTCACTTTCTTGCGCAATGATATCGCTTTCTCTTCTTGTGATATCGCTTTCTCGTCTGGCGTTATCGCTTTCTCGTCTCGTGCTATCGCTTTCTCGTCTCGTGCTATCACTTTCTCGCCTCCGAATTTTAAGGCGAGAAAGCGATGTCCCTAATCAGCCATCATACTTTAGCCAGTCTCACAGCAACTGTGTACAACTCAAGAAGTGTTGACAGGCGCCAGGTGACATTTGTTGCATGTCATCCTTATGGTGGTGTAAAGGTTTTCAGTTACCTTCATTGAAGGTCAGCTCCAGTGGAATGGTTGATAGTGAGGTAGTTTTACTTTTAATTGTACTCATGCAACCCTCTGTGTTGGTATGGTATGTTTTGTTTCATGAAGAGCTTTCGTAAGTAGAGAAAGATAAAGTTGGCGTTTATTCAACCAGGAGAAAATACACAGGTTGGAAGCGCTGTCCACACGAAATGTGGAGTTGCCCCAAAAGCAACTCCATTTCCTCGCTGGACAGTGAAAGAAGGACACGTGGCGCAAGAATAAAGGTAGGTTTTTCCTCGCATTTTCATTATTTTGCAAGTATATCAGGTTTTGCCATTGGCAGAAGGATCTTCGAAAGTTACAGATCTTTCTGTAATTGCTGGACACCCTCCATATTTATTGCACTTGCGCGTTAAGCGAGGGCACCCTCCTGAGTATCGAAACAAGATCGCGGAAAATGATCGTTTCAACACGAAATATGGCATCCTCATCAGCAGACACACCTTTTTTGGCCGTCAATTCTGAGATATAGTGATTTTAGGTCTTCATTCGCAGTTTAGGCTTTAATGCGTCAGTACTTTTCAATGATCGTCGAAAAATCAATCTGTACATTTTATATTGAGTTGTTCACGCTAAGCAAAAAAACTGTCCATTGGGTTGTGATTTTACTGTCCAGGAGTTGACAGTTTATAGTTTTAACCGTCAGGTGCTCAAACGTTATTCTAGAGATATCTGTTGTGAAGAAGAATGTTTTGTTACTGCCTACCTGGCGTATTTATTACGGTTTTTTTATCTTCAAGTATGATTGTTCACCATCATTGCAATTTGTACCCTGTCTGGGATTTATTGGATGCAAACCTATAAAAACACATATTAAATTGTTTTAAGAAAACATGCATTCGTTTCACTTCAGCTTTACTTGCCAGCGTAAACACGACATGAAAACGAAGCTAAACAAGGGTCACCTCCCTTTCAAGTCACTTCCGCGAGTACAACTGAAAGTAATTTAGTAAAAATCGTGACCGTAATGTATGTTCATTGATGATAGTTATAGATCAAGTACTTCGGTAGATGTTGTGAAAATACAAAGTAATCTGATTGGCTAATTTTTCCGGTCTTTATCGTCGGGTTCCCTCATATTTTCCCGGTTTCTACCCATCTTTTCCGATTCCTTCCCAACCAGTGGCATCGTGGCGGAGCGTTTGTCGGGCTCATATGGGCCAGGATTCAAACATTTTACAAAATCATGTACGATCAGAAGTGTATTAACAAATATACAAATATTCATCTACCCCAGGAATAACCAAGACCAGGTTATTCCAAAGTATGTACATTGTTCATACTATCATTCAGATATTAGTATTGCACATTCGGGTAAAGCACATCACTAAGCATCTGAAAACCAAGAGACATCTAACCAATGTTGAATGTGCGAAATCAAATACAAAATGACTTCCTTTGTTCCCACCGGTGGCACCAACAGCGATATAGACAAGTCAATGGCAGTTGTAAACAAAAATAAAGGAGAAATCCAAATGGCACAATTTAATGAGAAAATGAACTTGCCGATCTTATCTGCAGACCTTACGAAGACAGTCAAAACTGTGTTGAAGTTGATTGATAAACACCATTCTGGCATTCAGGAATGTGTCAAATTTTCTTTCTTTATAAAATAAGATTGTACACTTTTGACACTTCAAAATACACATTCAAACCACCATGAATCAAAACACTGATTTCACAATAGTCTCGTTTCCTGCTGACTGGGGCCCGTCCTATTGTGCAGCTTAGTACAATAACCAGTTCAGAATTTGAGACCGAAGCATTAAAGCTGCTAAACTGTGGCGATGAAGACTTGATAAAATATCAATATATCTAAGAACTGACACTTCAACGCGCAAAGGACACATAACTGCTGTAACCAGAGGATGCCATATTTCGTGTTCAAACGATCATTTTCTCTCATGACACTTATCGAAGGATTGCGCCTCACCTGTAACGCGCAATTGTAATAAATATAGAGGGTGTCAACAAAGCTATTGCTGAGAAAGATCTGTAACTTTCTAGATCCTTTTCTTTCCAAATCAGTCAAAACCTGATATACTTGCAAAAATAATGAAAATGCGAGGATCTGAAAATAAACCTGACCATAACTCTTGAAAATGCAAGCCACATAACTTCTTGTTCGTTTTTCACTGTCCAGCGAGGAAATGGAGTTGCTCTTGGGGCAACTCCACATTTCGTGTGGACAGCGCTTCCACCCTGTGAAATAACAAACAGCTAAAACACTTGGGTTGAGAGTAACCTCCCAAATTGGGCTGATAAAATTAGCCGATGCTTATGACAAGTATTGGCTAGAAACAAAGAAACATCTGTGAACAAGTCCCTTAAAAGTTTCGCCCCTGTACTGCAGAGAGCCCAAGGGTAGAGCCTGTACTTGTGGACAATGATGGAACAACATTTGTTACTTACAAGCGTGCTGTAGTTGCTCTTCTTGTTATCTATTTTTAGCTCTTTGAAACGAGGAACCTTGGACAATTCTGCATAACAAAAACACGTTACACTATATTTCGTGAGTTAGAATGTATTGTCTGTATATAAGCCTCACGTAAGGCCAAGTAAAATATTTAGGGTTTACATATGTCCATTCGAAAAAAATGTCGTTGAGAATATTTTGACATAAACACCAAGAAGAGCTATTATGCAACCACCATATAGCTAGAATATTGCTGAGTACGGCGTTACAAAACAAGCACCTGTTATGCACCTGCTGGTTGCCTTGCATATCGTTTCTAACATAATGAAGCGTAAATATTTTCTCCAAATCTATAAAGCCTTCAAGCTCTCTACACATCCACACAGACCTGTGATAGTCGGAAATGGTATTCATACACTGTATATAGATAGTCACGTCATTTCTGATGAAATCTCACCACCAGTGAAATTTATTTGCAATGTTTTGCCAGTTATTGTAATTACATGTCAACTTAGATATTAATACCATCAACAACTCTGTGAAATATTTGAAATACGTCTATTGTTCTCTCTCTCTCTTTATTGTTGCTTGTGAATGCTTTTTGTAAGCATGAAATTGCCTCATAAATTCCACGCTTAACGCTAAAATCTTATAATTTATGTTCATTTGTTGAAACCAAAGGCTCCGTGGTATATCAACACACTAGAGGGTGGGAGTTCATTAGGCGGTAGATAACCCCATGGCAGATAAGGAATACAACCGCTCAGGTGTTTGGGGCACTTGCTTTTTAGAGTACATTTTATGAAGCGTAGCAACATTTGTTAGAGAAATTTTGCGGTTAATCTCCATCATTGCTTTGGATTGGGAAGTGGTAAACATATTGACAGAATCCTTCGGATTCACCTGTAGTAAGAGTCTTTTCAACAGTGTCATCGCTATGACGTCACTATCAGCATACAACGGCGCAATCCCATGGCCGTATTCTGTCACAGCCAATCGTCCATATCCTAATACACGTCCTGTGTTGGAGCGAGCAATGAGAATATGTTTTGCATGGCGGATGATCCAGTTTTTGAAGTAGTAACACCTCTCGGTTTCACATACAGCTTCGTCGTATGCCTTCAGCTCAGTGAACATGACACTTTCGTATGGAAGTATTCTGATATCCGGCCTCACTTCCGCTTCCGGAATTGCTCCCAGTATTACTTCCGCTGATCCTCGTTTCAGGTGTATGTCATAGTAGAAAGTGAAGCCATGGGTTTCGTACAGATTAACGAAGGTGGCTGATATGGTGACGTTGGCGTCACCCACTGCCTTGAGGGATTGCGCGTTCACATCACGTCCGATTCCTTTGCCTCTGAGGTCTTTCCTGACGATATAGATGCCGCCAGCTACTGTCTCCTCCGTATAATACACCAAGAAACGACAAGCTGTTAAAATAATCACAATGCACACAGATAGATAGGCATAAGAAATTATTGAAACGTCTGAACTTTTAGGTCGATTTGTAGCCTAGTGGGTAAAGCGTTCGCTCATTACACCGAGGACCCTGGTTCGATTTCCCAGATGTAGGAAACCCATTTCGGGTTTCCCCACCGTGATATTGCTGGAATATTGCTAAAAGCGGCGTAAAACTATATTCACTATACTCTGAACTTTAAACCAACATTCAAGCTCAATTGGGATTTTGTTTAGAATTTAGCAGCCAATGCTTATCATTTGAACTGTACCCTGGCTTTGTGGGAGACTGATTTTGATGTCTGTCAAGGTTTATGTTGCAGACTTTATTAATAGCGAGTGAGTGAGTTTAGTTGTATGCCGTTTTAGCAATATTCCAACAAATATCGACCCGTGAAGATCCGGGGTAGAATAGGTCTTCAGCAACCCATGTGCTTGCCATAAAAGGCGACTATGCTTGTCGTAAAAGGCGACTAACGGGATCGGGTGGTCAGTTTCGCTGACTTGGTTGACACATGTCATCGGTTCCCAATTGCGCAGATCGATGCTCATGCTGTTGATCACTGGATTGTCTGGTCCAGACTCGATTATTTACAGACCGCCGCCATATAGCTTGGATATTGCTGAGTGCGGCGTAAAACTAAACTCACTCACTCACTCCAACAAATATAACGGGTACACCAGAAATGGGCCTCACATACAGTACCCATGTGGGGAGTTGAGGAGAGAAATAAAAGCAGATACAGAATAATTTAACAGATGGCGCTCCAGTGTTTCAAAATAAGAAGAAAGAAACATCCATGCCCCTTAGCCTGCTATACTTAGGACCAGAAATGGCATTCGTTGTGTCATAGTGCCATGACACTTACCTAGTATTTCTCCCGAGTCGGACTCCGCCACAAACCAGGCCCTAGAGTCCATGTCAAACGAACAGTACATGAAGTCTGTGGGAATTTCCCATTCCTCAATGTCTGTTAATTTCTTTATGGCGGCTACATCAGCTCTGGTTGCCCTCCTCACAGAGTACTTCGGAACGACAGCAGCCATGATGTAGTTGTGATAGACCCTGGAGGCTCTGTTATCAGATATTCACCATTGAAGTTGAACAAAAATGCTTGAAATACCTTTGAATGGTTTACATGTAATAACTTACGATATTACTTCTGTCTATGTGTGAGATTTTTTGAATTACCAACATACTGTGTTTTGTAACAAACGTAATAAAGATTTAATAACACTGACATAAATAATTATATTTGATGCAAAGGCGCGACGTATCACTTTATATTCGATTAGGTAACATTATCAACTTTAGATTATGGAAAATAACTAGTTATAATTCAGTAAGCTTCAAATTAGTAATTTAAATTATGTCTAATCTATTTGAGCTTGGATGTATAATTTTTTGTGTTTATACATTATGTTTCATTATAAGAAACACGACAACGTAATAATGCCTTAAAAGTAAATTCAAACTATTCTATTGTGTTTGAATTCTCTGTATGTCCTTGAAATTTCGTATATTGTTTCATATTTATTAGGAAGTTGAAGAAAATATAATCTTCAGTAACCTCTAAACCATTACATCTAATTCAATCAATAAGCATACAAAGTATTTTAGTATCCATTCCCAATGAAGAGTACCAGACACTTACCTCTGTGAAAACATCATATAATCCCCTTTCTCGCCGACATGTGTTCATTTGCCAGAAGGTACGAGGTCGCGCCAGCGTGTGTGTGTCACAGTGAAGCTTTAAGTACTTAAATACAAACGATTATTCAGGTCACTCACACTTTCATCATGCAGTGACGTGATTGGAATAGAAGGTGACATGGCTACATACTTATTTGTATGCATACGAACATCCTAACCCATCTCAACTCCCCAGCATCCAATGTGACGTATAGTCTGTACTAGCAACTGTCTGATCATTAGTGGCTTCCAGGAGTGGTGGGCTAGTCCAATGGTTAAAGTGTTCGCTCGTCACGCTGAAGGCCCAGGTTCGATTCCTCACATGGGTACAATGTGTGAAGCCCATTTCTGGTGTCCCCCGCCTTGATACTGCTGGAATATTGCTAAAATCGGCGTAAAACCAAACTCACTCACTCACTCACAAGTAGCTTCCAACATGCCCATCCATTCCGTATATTCCATCCATCTTGTTGAACTGAGGTAATATTAACCCCAAAATAAAATCCTCATGGGTAATGCGTCTTGAGAAAGGAGTTAAATTTCTGTTGTTGGTTAATGTCAAAGTCCCTTTGAACAAGGTTTATGGGATAGACCACACTTCCCACACAAACAATGCATGCATTGCAAACAATGCTGTTGCTACCCAATGGAAGGATCAGCGCGACATGCATGGCATCATGACCTAGTGGTTGCCTGCAACTATTTACCTCCGGGTAGGTCGGTATGTCTGTACAGTTAATGAAAGATCAGTTGTTTGATCGCCTGTTTTGGGTATTGATGAGAAGGGAATACAGAGGTATTTCCGTGTGCTTGATGTAGAGCTAGTGTTTTCAGACTTTAAGCCACAGCATGAATATATACTGGACAAAAATAGTCAGGGATATATGTGAATTTTTAAATTATGAATAATGATCTGTTTATTCATTAACACACTGATCTGTTTATTCCTAACTTAACACACCCGTCATTAGATAAAATATCAATCATAAAAATACCAATATGTCAGAGTTGCGGTCTTGTTCGTTCTTGTTCGTTCTAGAGAGCGTGACCCGTGAAGGTCCGAGTTAGAATTGATCTTCAGTAACCCATGCTTGTTGTAAGGGGCGACTAACCGGATTGGGTGGTCAGGCTCACTGACTTGGTTGACACATGTCACCGTATCCCAATTGCGTAGATCGCGATCGATCTCTTGATTAGTATTAAAAGTGGGATATCTGTACAGTAGACTAGAACCCATGTCTACCACTGAAAGTGTTAAAAGTACGATATATGTACATTTGATAATATACAATTATTGACTGGTGATGAGGTCAATACCTGTTTTTATGGACCCGCGAAAAGCGATATTGACCGAGTATCGCTTTTCAAAGGGTCCATAAAACAGGTATTGACCGAATTCACCAGTCCATAATTGTTTTATTATGTAATTACCGAAAAAAGCTTCTAAAAACCAAAACATGTCCAGTTAGCCAAGGAAAGTAATTTTATTTTCGCTACAAACCAATAACGTTATGTCAACAAAACTGTGACATGTAAACAATAGAATGACGTCATAGCTTGACGTCAAAATCTATTTCTAGTAACTGAAGTCAATATGACTTTTGGTCGGACCTGGGTTAGAGTCAATATGCTTTTCTGTCGACGGTCACGTGACCGCCTCTAGACCAATCAGGTAGTCGGAAAAATATGCTTGCATAATAAAAAATTATACAACCTAACAAAATTATTTGTGGTTAATACATCTGCAAACAAACAAGACAGAAATAACAATTGTAGGATTAGTCTTGTCGCAACTGGTTCTGCAACACACGAATAACGCCTCAATTTCTTCAGAGTGGCACGTTTCAACTGGAACTGAAACAAGAGAGACGAACTCATTATACCAGCAGATGTCGCATCACAATGGGTCAAAAACAAAACCTTTACTGCGACCATATCATTGTTATTGACGGTGTAGTGTCTTTACTTGAGCTCGAGCTAAAACATTAAAAGACCATTTCGTTATAATAGGAGGTAGTGCCTCCGAATCATTTCATTGTAATAGGAGATAACAAAACTGGAGCTCTAACGTCAAAACACTACCTCATTCTGTAGCCACCACACAGGTGGCATCTCCCAACTAAAAACATACAACACCACTTCATTATAAACTCATTTGGGGTATCTCGACTGGATCTTAATTTGGAAAATACAAACTCTTTAGAATAGGTGATGATGCTTTTCATCTGACGCTGAAAAATAAAAAGACTATTTCGTTATGGTTGAAGACCCTCCCAGCTGGGCCTATAACGGCAAAACACTAATGCATAGTAAACGTAGGTGGAATATCTCGACTGGGGCTAAAATGAGAAAGACAAGCTCATTACAACAGGAGTTGGTGCGTCTCAAATGGAGCTTAGAAATAAAAAGACTAATTCGTAATGGTAGAAGACTGGCCCTCTCAACTGCACCAATAACGCCAAAGCACTAACGCATAGTCAGCTTAGATGGTGTCCCCCAGCGGTAGCTGAAACATTATAAGACAAACACATAATAAACTCAAGTGGCGCGAGTCCACTGGACAAAACACCTCGAATGACAAACTCATTATAACACAAAGTGGCGCGTCTCAACTGGAGCTAAAACATAGACAGACTGTAACATATAGAGGGAAGCTGTGTCTCTCAACTGCAGCTACATATATGACATTCAAATTCAAATTCAACAGCATTGTCACTAAGGTGACATAATCCTCCGCCGCAAATTATCATATCAAACTTAAAAAGTAATGAAAGTGAAGGTCATAATTTAAGATGAAGTTAAATGTCAACAAAAAAATTACCAGTCAACCTCTCTTTGATATCTTTCTCTGTAGTTGTTCAAACGCACAAATATTTTCAAGACTCACTTTGACCTTGACCTGAATGTCTCAGTGTATGAAATATGCAAAAGTAGTATTAAAGAAATTGCTTATTGAAAAACATTCAAGGGAAGTCTTGAAAGTCTATGAAGAAAATCCAGTGAACTGTTCTTGAGATTTCTCGCTGAAAACCTTATCTTGCTGAAATCTTCAAAGTGTCGCCGTGACCTTGAAAATTATGTGAAGGTCACCACAATCAACTGGGCCCTGCGCCGTCCCTCGATGACGCTTGATGTCAAATATGAAGAAAATCCAGTGAACGCTTTTTGAGATATCTTGCTGACAAGGGTAAAGTCCCCTTGTGACCTTGAAATGAAGGTTTGTTTTACTGTGATGAACCTAGGTACCAAATATGAAAAGAATCCAGTCAATGGTTCTAAAGATATTCCAATTCGTACGTACAGACGGATGGACAGAGCCTAATACTATAGTACAACCAGAAATTATTGAGAATTTAAAGATTGTAATTTTTTTAATTTTTTCACTCATTACTCACGTATTAAATGTGAATATTAGCAGAACATAACTCGAGATTCAAAGACAGGTGAACAGTTAATATTTGGTCAAGGCAGCAATGCAGGCTTCAATGCGGCGGGGCATACTACTGATCAAAGAAATGAGAAAATCGTGGTCCATGCTGTCCCAATATCGGACCACCTCTTCTTTCATTTCAGCAATATTTGTCAGATTTTTCTTATTGACACTTTCCATCATAAGTCCTCAAACATTTTCTATTGGATTTAGGTCAGGGCTATAGCTTGGCCAATCTCATAATGTCATATTTGGGTCCGAAACCAAACCTGTGCATCCTTTGAACGATGTTTTTTGTCGTTGTCCTGCTGGAAAATCCAAAAATGTCCATAGAACACGTGAGCAGATGGAAGTAAATGTCCCTCGAGAATATCTGTGTACCGCTCACTGGTCATATTCCCTTCAAATAAACAGAGGGGCGTTGCCCCTAACACAGATATGCCACCCCTCACGTTAAATTTCGGACTGTACTTTGGGCGCTGATACAAAGGTTTTTCAGTTTGTTTGGTCCAGAATTTCAGTGTATTAGGAAACAGCCACACAGAACTTTCATCTCAGAAAATCACATTGTCCCAGTTAAAATGTCTATGCTGTAAGCACCAGTTCAACTTTCGTTCAGGTTTCATGATCGGTGATGGAATTCCTCGACTTTTCTGCCAACCCATTGCATGCAGCTCAGTTCTAATTGTCTCCTTCCAGACAGCCACAGTTCCCCTATCAATGATATCCAGCCTTACGTTTTCAAAACTCCTTCGTTTGTTTTTAGAAACAAGAATACCAAGCCGCCTCCTGTCACCAACAGTCAATTTTCTAGGCCTACCTGCGCCTCCCTGGTGCTCAATGCCATATCCATTTGCAACATTTTTCAAAACACGATAAACAGTGGACAAAGGGATGCCTATTCTACTTGAAATCACTTTAGCTGAACTGATGTCCTTGTTATAATACTCTAAAATCAACTTCCTCTTCTCATAATCATCCATACTGAGGATCACTGAAAATGTCGTCTGCTAGCAAGTAAACAAAAGGGGATAACTCTTCACAAACTAATCAAAAAGGATTAACGGAGTTGTCTCTCTTGAATGAAACCATGCACTTGATAGCTGGTCAAGGTTGTTTATACTAGAAATCCAATTAAACATATTCCTAAAATTCTCAATAATTTCTGGTCATACTATACAATCCCTTCCCTCTCCAGCACGTTGGAGAAAGAGGATTGGAACCACTTACTTTGTCCTGTACGCGCCCTTAAGTGATATATCAACACGGTTAAATCCCTAGGGACTACCAAGAAATGGTTGTTTGTTTCCTACACAACTGAAGGTTGAGAAATTGCGGCAGCCTCCTTCTGGAAGTGGTTTACGAGCACTGTCAGGGGAGCCTATGATCAGGCCGGTAAATCCGATCTGCTGACCAATAGTAGTGAGAAATCACACGAATTAAGGGCTGTCTCGGCCTCACTGACATTCGCCTTCTCAGTCTCCTTAGATGCAATTATGAGGGCGGCTTACTGGAGACAACCTTCCACTTTTGCGAGATTTTACATCAGAAACGTTGCTACACACCGAAACGGGTATAAACGTCTTCCCCTCGCAGGTAGCACAGAATTTATCTCGGTGTTAATTACGATGCCCATATTTCTGTGGTATTGGAATTTGTTCTCCTGCAATATTTACTATATTGCGCTGTAGTTGCAAATTTAGTATGTTTATATTGATGTTATATGGGCTCCTTTATTGGTACCAATAACGTTGTGCTCCTTAGTACCATAAATGTCATTTTTCCCTTTACGGAGATTGGAGAGGAAAACTTCAGAATACCCTTCACGGGGTAGAAGTAATGGTAAGGGCCAGGCCAACCATCTTGAAGATTTACAAGTCAAGGGTGAGTAAATTCTATTGTGCACTGAAGAGGTATTTTGTCCTTCGCTTTACAATACGTCTCCTTTTTATCAGCTCCTTGTCAGGACGAGGTTCCTTCCCCACATTGGGAAATTTATTTTCCGAGTGTTGAGCAACGTTCTAACAATGACGGGTCCTTAGGTAGGGTAACAGGTTATGGTTTGGACTATGAGGAAGTTGCATGGGTAGCTATGAGGAACGCAGCGCAACGTTGCGCTAGACCCATTGCTAGGAAAATCTTTTTACGTTTGTTCCCCGGCTTCGGGATAACAATGGACAAGGTATGATAAAGGCCCTTATTGGCCCACAAAATTTCATGATACTAAAAGTTCTACAACATGATAATTTTAGCATCAAGAAGGCTAAATAAATTGTTGAAATTGCCTCCAATTGCTTTTTTTATGTTTTAGTGCTGTTTTTAGCCTCTTTGAAGACCTCAAAGTTAACCTATTTTACAGTATCTTCTAAAAACCTACATTTTCTTATTTTCAGAATGAAAAAAAGCGTGAGGAAAACCCTGACCCATCCCAATTTTTTCACCATACATGAAGAGAGTAAATTAGAATGCACACCTAGAAAATTGTTGTGGGTCACGCTTTTGCTCATATCAAAATTTTTAAAAAAGTACTTTTTTTTCTGTTATATGAAATTGCCCCATCTCAGATACAACATCTTTGAAAACTATCCGTCACATTTACACTACTATACCATGATTCATTATTTATTTGAATGTTTTAGAGCACTAAAATGAACTTATCAAACGTGTTTATTAAAACATTTTCAATACCATAAGGGACTCTCAAGGCTGATTACTTTGATGTAAACAAGGGTAGACATCAGAAGATTTTTCAAAATATGATCAGGCAGCATTCTAAAGGTGAGAATCTTTGTAATTATTCTAGAATTTTATCTTATTTGTTCTATCATCTGTTTATCAAACACCTCTGAGTCACCTGTCACTGTCAAATAACACTGTCATTCCAAAGGATGTAACTGTGTATAAACATTGTACACATTTTAACAAAAATAATGTATCTTGATGTTTTCTAGGATATATTACATTACATTTAACCAAAATGACTATACTTAACTGTATGAAAAGTTTATTGTTAGAATGAGAACATTGTATATAGGTCTAGCAGGTGATAGACGCAAGCAGACGCCAAGTGACACAGTGTTGCAAGATGTAATATGTAAGCTTAAAGTGACAACTGGTAATAGTAGAATTTGTAGCCTATTGGTTACAATGATGGCCTGTCAATTTTTTTCTATTATCAGACATGCAGGCTCAAATCATGGTAATATCTTTTTTCTTTTTCTTTTTTCAAAAGTTTGGTCAGCCAATTTACAATGTTTAACTTAACTTGTACACATGAAATCCAAATTTTATTTAAAAAAATCTTAAGTTTGGTAATCTATGTTTCACTGTTCAAACAAACTCGAATTAACACCATGTAAATCTTTTTTAAGCTTGAAGACACTGACTGTTCCACTCTGTCTCGTTGCCTTTGTTCCCACACAATATAGAACATGAGAAGGTAAGCCTTGTTTCAAAATGTTAGTGTGGTAATTTCTTTAAGTAAATATTTCCATATGCCCAGAGCTGTTAATTAGTGGTGTGATAATAAGTAATGTTACCCTTGAATGGATTATCAAAGTTTTTAAAACATAATTTTCCTTTGAATTAAAGTCATCTGTTTTTCAGTTGAGAAGATCTGGGTATGGCAGACACCAAGATAAGATGCCTTTTACCAGCGATAAACTGTTGAATGCTGCAGTTCTTGACAGTGATTCAGAAACTGAGATTGATGACCATGTGGATGAAGAGTGAAAGTGGATGTTTTATATCTTTGCAGTGAATAAGTTGTGAATAATTACTTTTGAAGATTTTTGAATACTGACTTTTAACACTTACATGGTGTTAAAATCAAGCTGTGCAAAGAATCTAATTTTACCAAAAATGGCCCCCTTTGAGGTCAAGACTTGTGATTTTTAGTGCAACATTAATGATTATGGGTTATTGTAATAACATGTTGTGAATGAGATGGTTACTGTGTATTTGCTAAAACAGGTTGCGAATACTGACTTTTAACACTTGTTAAAATCAAGCTGTGCCCAAAATGTAATTAGACTAAAAATGGGCCCCTGTATTTTTTTGTGCGACTTGATTGGTTATCATAAGTGCATGTTGAGAAGCATGCCATGTACAAAATCAAACACCCCCAGAACGAAATGGGTGCCCCTCTTAAAAACACACACACACATCCCACGACATAAAGTGAGAGAGATTTTAGTTTACGCCGCACTCCATTATTCCAGCTATATGGCGGTGGACTGTACACAATCGAGTCTGGACCAGACAATCCAGTGATCAACAGTATGAGCCTCGATCTGTGCAATTGACATATGTCACCCAAGCAATCGAGCCTGACCCCCATCCCGCCTCTTTCGACAAGCATGGGTTACTGAAGGTTCATTCAAACCCGGACCTTCACGGGTCTTTGAAATTATGAACGGTCCCCAACATGTCACACTTATGCATAGATGTTGCTTGAAACAACTTAAGTTTTCTTCAAATTATCCTGTGTACTCGTGTGGGTAAACACGCTTTTTCGTGAAAGTCGCCTCCCGATAGTGATGTCATACTTTGTGATACATATTGGTATTTTCATTGAGGTGAGCTTATGAATGAAAATACATATGAACAATCTATCCTGCTGCTTACATTTTCAGTTCTAATACTTCTTTCGTATTTTACACACTTTTTTCACGTGATTATTTTCAGTATTAATATGTTTTACTTTCGTACTAGACAGGAGACCAGTCTAAATCATTTGACACCAATTACGTCATATTCAAAAGGGGTACCACTGGCCTGTTTAACTCGGCAAACAAAAGCCTCATAATGGCATAACATTTCAGCATTTATATTGAGGATTATACCCTCATTATCCCCCGCCGCGCCTTTAGCGCGAAGCGGGTCAAAAGGTAATAGGCTCCGTCCGTCCGTACGTACGAATTGGAATATCTTAAGAACCGTTTACTAGATTTTTTTCATATTTGGTACCTAGGTTCATCACTGTATAAGAAAGGCCCAAGTCAGGTTTCGTGATCTTGACCTTCATTTCAAGGTCACAAGGAGACTGTACCGTTTTATCTGCATGTTAAGCTATCTCAAGAACCGTTCTCTGGATTTTTATCATATTCAGTACAACGTTTGATCTAGGGAAGGCGCAGGGTCCAGTCGATTTTGGTGACCTTCACATAATTTTCAAGGTCATGGCGACACTTTGAAGA
Organism: Haliotis rubra; assembly: GCF_003918875.1. Classification (NCBI taxonomy): domain Eukaryota; kingdom Metazoa; phylum Mollusca; class Gastropoda; order Lepetellida; family Haliotidae; genus Haliotis; species Haliotis rubra. The sequence continues at coordinate 1,087,292 of NW_025766985.1, read as the reverse complement.
TTTCAGCATGTAAACCTGCATGTTAACCTGAATTGTCAGCAAGATATTTCAAGAACAGTTCACTGGATTTTCTTCAAAGTCTTCCCTTAAATGTTTTTTAAAAAGCAATTTCTTTAGTCCTATTTTTGCATATTTCATACACTATGACATTCATGTCAAAGTCTTGAAAATATGTGTGTGTTTGAACACCTAAAGAGCAAGATATCAAGTGAGGTTGGCTGGTCATGTTTTTGTTGACTGGCCATGTTAACTTAAACTTTCTTTACTTTATAAGTTTGATTTGATAATTTGCGGCGGGAGATTATGTCACCTTAGTTACAATGCTTGTTATTAGAAAAATGAGTGTATAATTTCCTGATGTAGGGCAACTGGTAGGCAAAAAATAGCGGCACATTTTCATGTCTATGATGCGTACGTGGTCAGTCTATTACTTCGGGCTTGGCCATTCAATGTTTACTTCCTGGGTCCCGTTCCACTAACCGATCTTAGCCCTACGCCAATCGTAAACGCCTAAATTTCCAATCTTAGCGTGATGTTAAGAACGGCATACCGTTCCGCTAACCAATCTTACCCAAGTCAATCGTAAAGTTAAGATCCAAAGTCTAAGTTGCTCATGACCAACTTGGGATCCCTAAAATCAATCTTAGAGAAACCAAAATGGCGACTTTTATTATTGTATGTGAAGAAGAAGGGCGAGCTTTACACCGTGAGCGTGTTTTTCGAGACCGCTCACAGATTCTAGACACATTATCGGATGATGTGGTTGTGGCGAGGTAGAGGATGCCTCGTCACGCCTTGTTCATGCTGATCAACAAGGTTCAGCCACATATTATGCCAGATACCCAGTGTTTACACGCACTTTCCCCTGAAACCAAGGTGCTGAGTACCCTAAGATTTCTCGGGAAGGGTGGATTTTTGTTGAATAGAGAGATCTTAATGAGATATCCAAGTCAAGCGTATCTAGGCTGCTAGTACCGATGTCAAGTAGCTATCATCCCCTTGCCGAGATGTTACGGAGTTGTGCCTCGCACGGTTCACCGAACACCATGTTGTCCGGATTTTTGTCGCTGTTGCATTGTGGGTACCATTTGCAAATGGCGGACTACCCCTTGTTTACCGGAGAATTATGATATTTAGAGTCACTATGAAGTACACTGACAGATCTGTCTAGGTCCTACAAACGGATAACAATCCCAGCCTTTTATTGCCAGTGACGATGAACAGTGCCATTCCCCGGGTTCGAATCCCCACATGGGTATAATGTGTGAAGCCCATTTCTGGTGTTCGTCTGTAATACAGAAGCTGTTGATCACCAGCAAGATTCTACTGCTTTTGGTCGTGCACTAAGTCCTGACGAGGGAGAAGTTAGTTTGTTGACCTAAGAGCCAAACCCAGTACAACTTCCCGACCGGGGCAACCTGCTTTTTCACCCTCACCCGGAACTAAGCCTCTGGTCCCCTCCGACCCTTAATCTACACTTGGCGCATCTCCAGAGATTACTCATAGCTAAGGCTACTCTCGCCAAGTAGCCACAGCTATCACTTCAGTTCATCGTAATTCGACCCGTTCTTCCTACGACGGTAGTGGAAGAAGTTTGAAGGCTGTTGTAACATTAGGGGAATCCATCTCCCAATCTGCCTCTACTCTGGTCGTTTCTGCGTTCCTGCAGCATCTCCGTGCTACTAGGGAACTCAAAGATACTACGTTAGCTACCTAACTGGCTGCTATCAACTCGGTTTTGGTTACTAACACGGGTACGAAGATCTCCACTCTTCCAGAATTGCAGCGTTTTCTTCACTTCTACAACTCACCGACCAGTCCAGGAAGTTCAGACTTCTGGTCTGGGAACTGTCCGTCATGTGATTCTACAGACTACAAACCTTTAGAAGACTGGGACTTTGAGTGAAGACATTCTTTTTCCTGGTAGCTGCTACTCGTATATCTGAGCTTCACGTGCTTTTTTGTCAATCGCGTGCGGTTCGAGCCGAAGAAGCATGGCAAGGTTTTTTCCTGGGTCTCCACTGGGACTTCATCGTGAAAAAACAACTGCCAGGGCAACCGGACCGGATGTTTACCATTCCCCCGTTGTAGACTAGTCACATTTCTAAGAAATGTGAATGCATGAGGCATTTTTGAGTAAAAGCAAGCAAACAACATTTTCTGGGGAAGTTGTTCGTGCTGAATACGAATCTGTTGTTTGCTAAGCTCAAAAATGCCTAATTAGGTCACAAATTGGGTTCAAAGGTCAATGAGTGCAAAATTCAATTTTTTTTAAAAAGTGTTTTATTTATCATTCTCCATCCATACAATGAACTCAGTTTACAATATATTGATTAATAATGGTACCACAGGATTTCAAAATGTTGAATTTCATGGAAATGCTGAAGGAAAAAATCGTATTTTTGCAAATATCTCCCTTATGGAGCGACTTTTAATTTTTGCGTGAAGAGCTACTTTTTACAAGCATGTTTGCTCAAAATGCAAAGCAAGGCTGAATCTTTTCCTTTTGTTGACAGAATTTTATTCCAGGCAAACTGTTTAGATCACAAAAATCGCATATTAAGTGCATAATTACTTCAAAGGTTAATGAGTGTGACAGGAAGCGATAGCCATTTTTACATGTATGCCACACGAATGCTTTTATACTGCTTCACATGCATGTCAAATGAAACTGCCTTCATTCATGTAGTGAGTTTGTTTAATGATTTTAGCAACATTATTACCCACAGGACAGTTCAGGAAAATCACAGGAACAGGTGGGAACCCTATCCGATAATGTGTCAAATACATAGTATGAAGATGAAGGCGAAAGTGGAAATATATGCATGTTATGTGCTATGACTGAAGGATCGAGGCTGTACTAAAAGACTTTGCTATCACATGTTTGATTTTAGGAATCTTTGTGCTGGAGGATTTTGTTAGTTGACGCACTGCTTGTACTTTTTTTATTCAAAAGGTGCAGTGTGTGTGTACCAGGAGAGGTCATCAGTGGCGGTATATACGTAGCACTGGTGTAAGTTTGTTTCTATTCACAGGCCAAGGTTTATCATTTGAGCTTTGTATCATATGTCAGGAAACCAGTCAGTCTAAAAATACCCTCTACAACCAGACAGAACTGGACATCTCATCCATTTTTGAGGCCATCCAGCTCAGGCACAAATTGAAACATTGCAAAGTTCGGTCATCTGTAGACAGGCCTTCGTTCCTCTTTGACGAACCTCCTGAAGGCAACCCTAATCTAAAATGGCACAAACTCTGTTATTCAGCATACACACATTAGGGAAAAATAAATGTAAGGCTTGCCAAGGAACAGTCCAATGCTTCACAAGGAAATGAGCAGACTGGTGTTTCAGATGAAGGATACCGTTTTTTACGCAGGGGTACTTCAACAGTGAACTCGACGTTGTGTATTTTCTGTCACAGCTCCGAAAGCAAGCAGAAGACGAGCCATGTTTCTAACATAATTATACATTCTAAAGTGTGCACAAATGCAAAATATGCACACAAGGTCTTTGAACGTATTATAGACTTGAATGATTTAATAGCAGCCGAATCATGCTATCACATCTAAGTTAATTGACCCGTGAAGATCCGGGGTAGAATAGGTCTTCAGCAACCCATGTGCTTGCCATAAAAAGGCGACTATCTTGTCGTAAGAGGCGACTAACGGGATCGGGTGGTCAGTTTCGCTGACTTGGTTGACACATGTCATCGGTTCCCAATTGCGCAGATCGATGCTCATGCTGTTGATCACTGGATTGTCTGGTCCAGACTCGATTATTTACAGACCGCCGCCATATAGCTGGAATATTGCTGAGTGCGGCGTTAAACTAAACTCACTCACTCACTCTAAGTTAATTTCTATGGGATGTAAAAAATGGCAGAAACTGACAGCAAATGAGCTGATATGGCCATGGCTTGGTTGTGTCAGGAGTTATGTCACCGTGCAGGGAATGGACACATATTTGAATTGTCTGCTGTGTTCATGAGGTACAAAGAATTAGCCAGTGAGTCAGACTCTATCATCCCACCATCATATTTCAGTAGACAGGGGACTTCAAGGGACCTTTATCAAAGTGCACTGGGGTCACTTATGAATTTGTTGTTCTTGTCACTGGAGCACGTTGCTCTGAGACTCTGCAGTGATATGTCAGATCCGGGATTCAAATGTTGTGACGTCAGTGAAGAAGTAGAGTTGGCCAGTGTACCTCCTTCTGATTCGGCTGCTATTAAATCATTCACGTCTATAATACGTTCAAAGACCTTGTGTGCATATTTTGCATTTGTGCACACTTTAGAATGTATAATTATGTTAGAAACATGGCTCGTCTTCTGCTTGCTTTCGGAGCTGTGACAGAAAATACACAACGTCGAGTTCACTGTTGAAGTACCCCTGCGTAAAAAACGGTATCCTTCATCTGAAACACCAGTCTGCTCATTTCCTTGTGAAGCATTGGACTGTTCCTTGGCAAGCCTTACATTTATTTTTCCCTAATGTGTGTATGCTGAATAACAGAGTTTGTGCCATTTTAGATTAGGGTTGCCTTCAGGAGGTTCTTCAAAGAGGAACGAAAGCCTGTCTACAGATGACCGAACTTTGCAATGTTTCAATTTGTGCCTGAGCTGGATGGCCTCAGTTCTGTCTGGTTGTAGAGGGTATTTTTAGACTGACTGGTTTCCTGACATATGATACAAAGCTCAAATGATAAACCTTGGCCTGTGAATAGAAACAAACTTACACCAGTGCTACGTATATACCGCCACTGATGACCTCTCCTGGTACACACACACTGCACCTTTTGAATAAAAAAAGTTCAAGCAGTGCGTCAACTAACAAAATCCTCCAGCACAAAGATTCCTAAAATCAAACATGTGATAGCAAAGTCTTTTAGTACAGCCTCGATCCTTCAGTCATAGCACATAACATGGCTTGTATGCATATATTTCCACTTTCGCCTTTATCTTCATACTATGTATTTGACACATTATCGGATAGGGTACCCACCTGTTCCTGTGATTTCCTGAACTGTTCTGTGGGTAATAATGTTGCTAAAATCATTAAACAAACTCACTACATGAATGAAAGCAGTTTCATTTGACATGCATGTGAAGCAGTATAAAAGCATTCGTGTGGCATACATGTAAAAATGGCTATCGCTTCCTGTCACACTCATTAGCCTTTGAAGTAATTATGCTCTTAATATGCGATTTTTGTGATCTAAACAGTTTGCCTGGAATATAATTCTGTCAACAAAAGGAAAAGATTCAGCCTTGCTTTGCATTTTGAGCAAAAAATGCTTGTAATAAGTAGCTCTTCACGCAAAAATTAAAAGTCGCTCCATAAGGGAGATATTTGCAAAAATACGATTTTTTTCCTTCAGCATTTCCATGAAATCCAACATTTTGAAATCCTGTGGTACCATTATTAATCAATATATTGTAAACTGAGTTCATTGTATGGATGGAGAATGATAAATAAAACACTTTTTAAAAAAATAGAATTTTGCACTCATTGACCTTTGAACCCAATTTGTGACCTAATTAGGCATTTGTGAGCTTAGCAAACAACAGATTCGTATTCAGCACGAAAAACTACCTCAGAAAATGTTGTTTGCTTGCTTTTACTCAAAAATGCCTCATGCATCCTTAAAATCCACATTTCTTAGAAATTTGACTAGTCTATTGTCCATTATTGGGCTTGATGACACTGAAGATTTGACACTCTGCCCTGTTAGGGTTCTACACCTTTACCAAGATCTCAATCATTGTTCTCAAGTTATGGGTTTAAGAACGACTTCACTTGGCTTCCATACCAAGGCATCGGAAGACAGCGATGCAGAGGTGTTCGACATTCACGCTTACTGTCCTCTACTCCACGGAGCAATTACGTCAGTGAAGTGTGACACTCCCGAATTCCAGTGAATTTCGTTGCGTTCCAACTCCGAAGTTGCCGGGCACATCATTTGACTAAGCTTATGCAAAGGAGTGAGGGTCAATTTGATGCTGGCCGGAACTGAACGTTAAAACTTGGAGTTCCCGAGTTGTGCTTCTCTTTCACCCGACCCTGGTCGGTGTCTGTGGGGGGTCTTCTCGAAGCAGGGGCTGGCCCGATTATTGTCAACCGACTTTAATTTACGGGGGTACCCTGAAAATCGTGGCGAAGTGACATCCTTTCTGGCTGAGCTGCGTCCTTCTTCGGAGGTTGAAGCCTAACACCACATCGCTTGGGAGCACCCATCTCCCTGGGAGACGTTGTGCTTAGTAAGCCAAGGAGTTCAAGAGTACTCAGCACAAGCATAGGAGTTGCGTGCATGCGTAACAGGCCTCCCTTGTGCATCCCTATCTACGGTCGTTTCCAGTCTACACAGTTACTGCTATTCGCACTGTCAAGACACAGGGTATCTGCGTCCCGCCATCCGATCGTGGGATAAGTGCATACCGTGAGATAGGATAAGTTTTAAAATTTTAATATAAATTGTATATTTATATACTTATCCTATCTCACGCAACGGATTCCCGCCCATCCTCCCAGCTATGCAGCTTCTCCAGGAGGGATATTATCCCGTGGCTCCAAGAATGAGAATGATGATTAGGAGATAGTCACGTGGGCAGCTAGTGGTGCATGCCGCATGCTTTGCATGAGAGCTGGGAAGCTGTCTCATAATGAGGGTAGCATGGAGTGTTTGGGCGGATGGACAAGAGAGGCCTAGGGAAAAAAGTTTACATCGTTCCACTCAGTGTCGAATCAAGAGAGAGAAGCGGATACCTTTAGATAGGATAAGTTTTAAAATTATTAACGTACATATATACATTACTAAAATTGTCATCTGTATCTGTACTAGTATTTGTTGATGTTTACATTTTGCTAAATGTAATGGAAACATCCTGCATACTGAATCACTCAAAAACATTTCAAGCATTTTCTGTCATATAATTGGGTGTATCTTCTGAAATTTATTAAGTTAATGATATATGTAAGTAATGTCATGAATAGCTTCAGCCTGTCATCTGTACCAGTAGTAGTTTTTGTTATCGATCACTATCCTTGGAATATGTATCGGAGAACATACCATGTGCTGCATTACACAAAGTGGAAATAAATAAATAACAAAATAAAATAAAGTAATACATTACTAAAATAAACATGGAAGCTGGAACAAAATAATTTGAAGTGTTCTCCTTATTTGTTATTAAATGGTTTAAGTCTGCAATTTGAGAAGCAGCACTTTTTTCAATATTTTTTTTCTTCCCAGAACGCTTCCTGCTTGTTTTCTGTTCTCAATTTATCATCAAATACATCATTTTACCGGACATAAGGCCACAAATTTAAGGGAAAGATCATAACTGGCCAAAAAATGCAATCAATCCCTGTGACAAAACGAAGTTAAGTCTATTAATATTTGAAGAATGTCAACAAAATAAAAAAGCAAGCATGAAATACTCCCATTTCAACCCTAATGTGTATTCTTGTAAAAGAATATGCCGCATTCATTAATCAAAACTTATCACATGTGATGAGATTTTCAACATTTGAATTGTATATCCTCTCCTTTAGTTCAAGACGCTGCCGGTCAAGTGCCTGTCTGTCCCTTTCTAGTGCAAGTCTCTCCCTCTCCACGGCCAGCCTCTGTGTCTCCACACTCAGCAGCTGTTGCAGCACCTCCAACTTCGACTCCTCCACCTTCTCCAGACCCTCCACATGGCTTGTGGATCCGCTTCGGGGGGTTACTGTAGAGGCTGGTGGTGCTATAGCTGAGGATATGGACATCGCTGTGCTTGTTGCTGTCTTTTGGGATGGGGGGATCACAGCACTTGCCACCGATGTTGTTGATGTACTTACAGCATTAACAGATTCCACTGTTCTTATAGCTGAAACATTTAACAAAAAGATGTTTAAAATGTTTAATTTTTTTTATAACAAAACTTTACTTCAAATCACATGAAATCATTAATATTTATTGTCTATGAAATTTGGCACATTATAGGGTGTAAGAATACACAGACTTTCAATTATTATATCTGCATATGAAAATGTAAAACATCCTTGGTGTTCACAATTTCTATTTGATTAATCAGCCAAAAAAAGGTACAGATAAGTAAGTCTTGACTAACCTAACTTGATAAACAGTTACTTAAAATTACTGTTGAGAATTTAATTCACTCTTATTGAAATTCAATAGGAAATGTATGCATACAGTAACAGAGAACCCATTACTCATTGACATGCATCCACAGCAGTCTCAGCGCTTGTTTGAAACACTTGAACGTCCTGCCATACATGTACATTTGTGATATTCTGAACACTTGATACAAGCATAATTCATCTTCATTTTCTTTGTCTGCCGCGATAGTGCTGGAATATTGCTGAAAGCGGCGTCAAAGTCATTCACTCACTATGTTTTAGTGATGTTTATATGTACATGGCAGATCATATAATTACAAAAGGCTGTTGAGAATAGTTATTTTATAGTTTATGATAATCTCATTTCAACCAGAAGTTTGAACCTTTAAGGTATGCCATAGCAATGACTTCTCCCTTGCAAAGTATATAATGATGTCTCCCCGCTATGCAGAGCGCGGAGTTTTCATGTAACCGAGACAGACAGCATGGTCTACTGTGTATCACTCGCCTATGGGCAATTTTGTGTAAAGACACCACTCTTCAGGTATTTAATACAGTAAAGTAACAACAGGTAGTGAACATTAAATGTAAATTAATGTAGTTGTAGTGTTAGTTTTACACAGTGTTCTCAATTTTTTGTGCACTTCGATGTTCGCTGTATACCTTCATGTGACTTTGTTCGTTTCATACTAACGAAGTAATAATCGTTCATGTCAGAGCAGTGTTTGGTAAGAATTATTCACTATGTTTTGCTAGTATTATCACAAAGAGTTAATTTTGCATATTTTGTGGAAGATGTAAAGAGCAGTGATAGTAATGCATCAGTGTCTAGGTAGTATTATCAGTATTCAGCAACAGTGCGGATGCATTGGCTATTTATGTCAAGTACATGACATAATTTGATAGTTTATAACTTTGAGTATATTTCAAGTTAAATGTGAAGGACGTGTGTAATTACAAATGCACTGTTAATTTCAGAACGCAGGTATTCAGCTATCAACTATATTTTGCTGTAAGCAAGTGTGTGATGGGAATACAGTTAGAAGATTACTACACAAAATTGTTTGATTCCTCTTTGCCTTGCACATCAATTACAGTTATCCTCAAAATCTAATTCATATATCTTCACTTTTATGACAGCTGGCTTTGGTAAAAAGGTGTCATATTAAATTACAATTACCAGTGCAAAGTGGAGTTTCGATTCCCCCATCAATTCCCTCAACTTGACAAATAAGATTGGTTGACAGAACCTGAAAACATGAATTTGAACATGTTGAAGAAAACTATAATTTCACATAAGAAATTAATTTGTGGTACATGTAATAAATGGCACTTTTGATATTCAAATGAATCTGCTATTTAACCTTACCAGGAAACATACAACTTGTAAGAATCATATTTTATGCAACTAATTTTCTCTTCAGTCTCAACCAAAAATACTACTCAACAAAATAGATTTACGATAAGGAAGATAACATTTCATCTTCAATTTATATCTGTGAATTAAACATTCATACCTTTTCATCCAGCTCATTGAGCGTAACAGCAGAGGGACCACCGCCAGTCTTGCTAGCCTCCTTTTTCATAAGCTGTGCTCTATTTTTCATCTGGCATCTGAAATCAAATATTTCATATAGTCTTTCGGCCACATACTCATTACAGGTTCTGAATTTAAGGAAACCTAGTTCATCACTTTGGTATAGAGACAATGTGATACACAATTTACATCAGATGAAAGAATTTCCTTCTGGAGAAAATGATCATACAATATTCATCATACAGTTTTCATGTATGTCTTTAATTACTCTAGTCTCTTCCATTTACAGAATAACACTTTTGATGTGTAAATATTGAATACATGTACACTGATATCATTTGTAGCAGTCAGACGAGTTGGTTGGGTAAGTGTAAAAACATATTATGAATCTTGAGGTCATAGATAATATAAATTGTTGGTTGAATGTGTTATTTTCAATGTTAATCTATTCAAACACACACGAAAGGAATTTTTACCTTATGTTGTTCCACTTCTTGCGAACTTCACCCGCCGATCTAACACCAGCTGTGTTGGCACTTATTCTGAAATATTTCAAATGTGCGTAGTGCTCATATAGTATCCAATATTCATATCATAAAATAATTATCTGTTTGTCATAATATCAAATTCTTTGAAGAATATGTCAATGATATATTTCAGTCATCATTTCATTATAGTCCATGTCATTGTTCTTACTTCCACATGACTTCAGAAAAAGGATTTTGAAACTTAAATAAAAAACTTAAGTATATTCACTTTTCCGTTATGATTTATTGTACATGGCTCCAAGTTGGCTTTTTTGAATACTACTTTATGAAAATTATGAATTATAATCCAAAATATATATTGCGTTGATACTTACTTTAATGGCTATAAACCTGTTTAAGAAATGAGCATGAAAGCCAAATAATAAGAAAACACCAGTTTATTTTGGTGACCATGACCTTATCTTCAAGGTCATCACGACATTGTTCACACTTTTAACTCTTGTTAACGCGATATCTCATGGGCTGTTGTGCCCAATGTCTTCAAATTTGGTGAAGGGGTATTACATTGGGGTATTACACAGACACCAGTGTATTTGACCTTATCTTCAAGGTCACCACGATACGTTGACCGCTTTTTAAAGGCGATATCTCATAAAACATTGCTTCAACGTTTTCAAGTATGTTGACAGCCTACATTGGGTGATTATGCGGACACCAGTCATTTCAGGCATCTTGTATGTGACCCAAAAATACAAAGTAGTAAATATAGATATTCCATTCTTTAGCGGCGGGGGACATTGCCATATACGTGGCAAACACTTGTTATCAGTTACATTTATTTTCTTTTAGCAAACGTATGTCATCACTTACCATCTGATATTTCATGTTGAAGAAAAGTGTCCATCTTACTGTTACCCAGAGACGTTATACGTCTTTGCGTTACCGAATGTGGAATGCGGAAGTAAAGTAGGGAAACAGACTTGGAATATAGTCAACATCATTTGGATCTTTTGATGGTCGACCTGTGTAACAAGAAACAATACCATATTTTAAATATACGGACATGTCTCTCAAATAAACAAATATTTACTTCCCAATGCCCCCAAATCAATTTTAAATTAATTTTATGACCGATTATAGGGTTATAGATTATGGCAGTGTTTCATGTATAATGAGATAGCATTCCTCTAAAACACATTGTAAATAGTCTGGATGCGGATTCTTAACATATATTTGTCTTTAAGAAGTTGAGATGTTTTACAGTTGTTCGTGTGTTAAAAGATAGCACAAACTTTCGTAAGCGTCCGAAAACCTGCGCACATTCGAACATACATTAAAATTCAACGGAACAACTTTTCATAATAATAACTAGATCTATATTTCTAACAGAAAGCTATATTTATCATAGCCCTAATTGCAGTGGATAAGTTGCCTAAACATCTGGTAGTACCCTATTTGGACATGTCCTTCTGATCGTTAATTTTCAAATTCATTTAGAGCCACTGTCATTGGATCCAGAACAATCTCTTCTCGTTTACCAGATAACAGCTCTATTTTTTAAGCAGAAGCAAACGCCATATTAACAGCCTTAAAATATATTAAAAAACACCCTAAATATCAACAATATATCGTCTTTTCTGACTCACTTTCTTGCCTTCAGGCTATTAAAAATATTTCTGGTAAACATCCACTTTTATTAGAAATTCTTGAACTGTATAATGAGCTTGCTACTGGCCAATGCGACATCGTCTTTTGTTGGTTACCCAGCCACGCTGGCATTTCTGGGAACACAATGGCCGATCTTGCTGCCAAGGCAGCACTCAACAAATCTGTGACACCACTTCTAATTCCATACCCTGATTACAAAGCTAGCATTAGAACTTACATCCGTGATCTGATGCAGAAAAAGTGGAACACCCAAGTAGGTAACAATAAATTACATGCCATAAAACCCTACATTGGTTACACCTACTTGGCTGTCAATCCAGATTTGAATAGGTCATTATGCGACGATGTCACATTGGCCACACTCGATATACTCACGAATATTTACTGAAAGGCGAAGATCCTCCGTTTTGCTTCCCTTGTGATGAAAGGATCACAGTCAAGCATGTCCTGCTTGACTGTGTTGAATATTCCATCACAAGGGATAAGTATTTCAATGTCAAAACATTGAAGGATCTTTTTAATAATGTCGGTTCTCATTTAGTTATTGCATTTTTAAAGGAATTAGATTTGTCAAGTGATTTATAAATCTATATATATTTTATTATTGGTAGTTTGAATTAGTAACTGAGATTGTTAGTGGCTGTACCTTCAAAGGGAGTTGACGTAGCGTAAAATTATTGTCCTCCTGCGAGGGTATGTAAGTCCCAAAACATTTGAAGTCAATTTAAGTGTACCAGGTTTTTAATCGTAGTATTGTTTTTGTTTTTAATGTATGGCTTAATTTCAGCATCAACGCCAATGGCTGAAGGGATGGTGTAAATCCAGCTAGGGTCCATGCAGGTAGCAAGTCCCCATGGTCCCTAGTATGGTTATCTCCCTTCAGTTGTTGGCTATCTCTAGCCACTTTTTTATATTGTGTTGTCCAAATAGTGCTGTTTGTTTTAACTTTCTACGCTAGTTTTACTTCAAATTGTGATATTCTAGTTGTTTTACTGTCCTTCATCGGTAGGTTTTTTTATAACATACATATATTTCATATCAATATCAAATGTTCTCGTCACGATATGGCTGAAATATTGCCGATGTGACGTTAAATATTAACTCACTCACTCACTCTTACGGTCTGATAGTCCGTGGTAGAATGAACCTTCAGTAACCCATGCTTGTCGTAAGAGGCGACTAACGGGGTCGGATGGTCAGGCTCGCTGGCTTGGTTGACACATGTCATCGGTTCCCAGTTGCGCAGATCGATGCTCATGCTGTTGATTACTGGATTGTCTGGTCCAGACTCGATTATTAACAGACCGCCGCCATGTAGCTGGAATATTGCTGAGTGCGGCGTAAAACTAAACTCACTCACTCTTACGGTCTGATGATCACAGTGACGATTTTTCAACCAATCTGGATGCCGTCACTCACCATCGGGCTTTCACGTGTAAAACGGTCATGTTCTGCAGTGGTGCAGTTGCCGTTGTTTTCTACACACGTGCCCTACCGTCGTTGAAGCCTGTATCTGGACTACCAGCTGTTAAACTCCATTTTTGGGACAAAGCCACGGTGACTGATTGTGTTAGATCGCTGACTATGTGTGCTGATGATTTCTTGACTCTGCGAATGTGGGTTCGAATCCCGGATGGGACTCAACCTATAAGCAATTCCTAGAACCTGTACTTTACTGAGACTGTGTTACACCAAATATACTCATGCCAATAATGGTTGTCACCCCCTTCAATTTTTTTAATTGGAGGGGGGTGACAACCATTATTGGCATGAGTATATAACACCCGCAACAGTTGATCTTCTAGAAGGGTGGATACAGGGTGGATACAGAAATGATCTTCACATAAACCCTTGATCTTGACAAAATGTGAGAGGAGAGAGCCATGTGTTTTCCCACTTATACAGTCTAACTTCCTTGCAGTAAGTTCTATGGCATGCCAGTTTAGTCTATAGCTGTTCTCGAAGATCCCAAAGCATGACACTTGAATCCAAAAACATTTTAAAATTAGTAAGTTCCACAAAGCTGCTTACTTCTCGTATTTACTACTTCAAATATGCTGCACAATACTACATTCGTTTTGTTCATGTTGGAAACAATTAAAACATTTAGTCACGACGGTTATTGAATGTATTTACACTGTATTGTATCTTACTTATTGACGTATATATTGTATAGTATCTGACCATATGTATTTTCAAAGGTTGAAGACAATCACTTTCAAACTTGAAGCAACTCCCCTCACTGACGTTTCCTTGTTAGCCACAATTGTAAATGCTGGACTTACCCATAGCATTTAGGGGTAGGACATTCAAGCAAGAAGTAGGCCTGCCCCTGGGTATAGATACTGTTTCGTCCCTTTCTTTAACGCAGGCACCCGTGAAGAGCCACCTCCTCCTGGTGGGTGCTGGGTAACGGTAAGCGCTCTTGACACCCCGTTGTGGACCCGGGGGTATATTTGGTCCTTCAACCTGTTTGCCGTGGGTTGCGCCCCTGTGTACCATTGCACACAATTTTGAATATCATATAACACACTTTAAGTCTTGGCGAATTCTTTTAACTCTGAATTTCAAATCCACAATTTCATGACTGTTTTTGCCTAGAGTCTTATGCCCAGAAGGCGGTGGCTCAAGGGCCAATCTGGTGGAATAGTTACTTTTTGATTATTCTACTTGAGTATATCATCCGGGTATCCTTGGTGCTGCAAGTCGGAGATCCGCTTGTTTTTAGCATTGTCCTTGTGATACTCCATGATGGGTGGGGAGCTCGGATGACGAACCCTGAAAACTTAACCATGGCTTACGAAACCCCCTTGAAAAAAAACAAACGTCCACTGGACACTAATCCAGTCTATTGAATACTGGCCACGATTTCTTGTAATTGAACCTGTTCACAAGACACCATTAAAGTTGAAGCCTTTTGCCGGTGAAGTTAAAAATATTAAACGTTTACGTTCCGGTGCTCTGCTGGTTGAGTGTGGAAAACGGCAACAAGCCGCCAACCTTATGAGTACAGAATCGTTTGTCGGCGTTCCAGTCACAGTCACAGCTCATAAAACTTTAAACACAAGCAAAGGAATCATCAGAGACCGTGATCGATTGTTTGCAGATATGTCAGAACTTGACCTTGTCTCTGAGATGAAAGATCAAGGCGTACTCTATGTAAAACGTTTCAAAACCCGGAAAAATGATGCTGTTTTAAAAACCAATACCTACTTGTTTTCATTTTCTTCACCAAATGCTGGTTATTGTAACGTCAATGTAGAAACGTACATTCCGAACCCTCTAAAGTGTTTCAAATGCCAAAAGTTCGGTAATGGCGTCAATACTTGCACATTGTCTGTTGTATGTGCTCACTGTGGTGAGAAGACACATGCAACAGAAGATTGTGACAGTACTGTCAAACAATGTACAAACTGTGCAGGGGATCATTCCTCTTACTCTAAAAGCTGTCCCGTTAGGAAACGTCAAATGGAGATAAATCAAATCAAATTCACCCAAAACATTAGTTTTGCAGATGCAAAGAAACTAGTTCAAAGCTCAGAGCATAAAGAGAGCTATGCCTCTATCACCAGAACACCGTCAGAAGCGACAACTAGAATAACAAAATCATCTGCATGCTGTCAGACAACCTTGACCTGTGTTAAATCTGAATCTCATCTGATATTCTCACCTGCAATGTCTACACCAACTGAACCACTTCCTGGTACGCCCCAAATCTATCAGAAGCATCTTATGACCGTGACACATCTTCTCAGTCAACTCAAAGGTCTCACTCAACGCCAAACGTTCAACCAATCGTTAAAAAAAAGGCAAACCGATGCCAGATTCAAAGAAACTAAGTGGCAGAGCCCCCAAGGGGTCAGATGATAAAATCAAATTATTTAACAAATACGGATCACTTAAGGACATGGACGTGTCCAAAAACGTCCATTCTAGGGCACATAGCTTGTCGCCCTCGAAAACGGTGCGGGGTAGATCCCCAATTAATCCGCCTAAAAGATAGTTCTATCTACCAATAGCGTGCAGTGGAACTGTAGAGGACTCCGGACAAATTTTAATGAAATACAGCTATTAATCCAGGATTTAACACCATCAGCGTTCTGTCTGCAAGAGACGTATCTGAAACAGACAGATAATTTTAACTTGCGTCAGTTTGAAGCCTATCATTATTTTTCCCCTCCAGGTGATAGAGCCACTGGAGGTTCTACTATCCTTATACGACAGGATGTTATTCACAGCCCTGTTACTCTTAACACTAATCTCCAAGCTCTTGCAGTGCGACTTACTCTGGGTGTAGCATTTACGTTAATAATGCTCTCTGTATATTCCGCCTTCATCGAACCTTCAGCTGACTGATCTTCAATCACTCTATGATCAACTCTCAAAGCCATGTTATTATGGGTGACCTAAACGGTCACAACCCACTCTGGGGCAGTACTAACACTAATACTAAAGGCAAAATAATTGAAGATTTCATTTCCAATAATGACCTGTGCATATTTAGTGATCATTCAAGCACCTATCTGCATCCTGCAACTGGCACTTATTCTTCTCTGGATTTGTCTCTTGCAGATTCTAACCTCCTGAATGAATTTGATTGGTCTGTTCAAAATGACCTTTGTGGAAGTAACCACTTCCCAACTATCCTTTCAGAAATAACTCCATCGTATACAAGATGGATCTTTTCGAAGGCTTACTGGTCTTTATATCAAACTATATGTAAATCGAAACTGCGACCTGAATGTTTCAGTGATATAACTGATCCCATTCAAACTTTTGCTGATGTTTTAAATGAAATAGCTGATGAGTGTATACCAAAGTCCTCTACGACTCCACATGTACGAAAACCATGATTTAATACAAATTGTAGACAAGCGAGAAAAGCGAGGAAAAAGGCCGAGCGTTATTTCCGCCATCATCCAACTGTCCATAACTTAAATAAATTTAAAATACTCAATGCAAAGGTGCGTCGTACCTTTAAACAAAACAAACGACAATCTTGGAGAAATTATGTCTCGAAAATAAATTCACGCACGCAAATGTCCAAGGTATGGAACATGGTTCAAAGAAATAAAGGCAAAGGTTCAAAATCTGTTGTTCACAATCTTAAAGATGGTGCTAATGTAATTACTGACAAATCTAAAATTGCAAATATAATTGGCGAAACTCTTGCCAAAAATTCTTCATCGGCGAATTATGTCCCTGAGTTTCAGAGATATCAGAAACAACAGGAAAAGACAAAACTTAATTTCGAATCAAATAACGGTGAAGATTATAATGAAGTGTTTTCAATACATGAGCTACATACTGCTCTTGAGCAAGCTCATGACACTGCAGCGGGTGATGATAATATACAGTACCAGCTACTGAAACACTTACCTGAACCATGTCTGATGACACTTTTAGATATATTTGACCAAATATGGACGTCTGGAGAATTTCCTCCTTCGTGGCATAATGCCATTGTAGTCCCAGTACCAAAACCTGGCAGGGATCATACAGATCCGTCTAATTACAGACCGGTATCTCTAACTAGCTGTGTCTGTAAAACCATGGAACGTATGGTGAATAATAGATTAACTTGGCATCTTGAAACCAGTAACCTTATAACAAATATTCAATGTGGTTTCAGAAAACATCGTAGTACCATTGATCATTTGGTACGTTTAGAATCTTTGTTAAAAATGCTATAGTAAATAAACAACATGCTGTATCAATTTTCTTTGATCTTGAGAAAGCTTATGATACGACCTGGAAGCATGGTATTTTGAAGGATTTACATGATTTTGGTTTGGGAGGCTGTTTGCCTCTTTTTATATCAGAGTTTTTAAAAGACAAGCAATTCCAAGTCCGAGTGGGTTCAACCCTGTCTGAGCATTATAATCAGGATCAGGGTGTCCCACAAGGCAGTATTTTGTCTGTCACACTGTTTAGCATCAAGATCAACAGTTTATCAACGGTTTTAAATGATTCAATTGATGGATCATTATTTGTGGTGATGATATCAATATTTCTTGTGGTGGTAAAAATATGCATACTATTGCAGTTGTGTTTAAACAAAATAAATAAATGGTGTCTTGAAAACGGCTTTAAATTTTCTAAATCAAAAACTGATTGTATACATTTCTGCCGTAAATATAAGCCTCATAAGGACCCAGAACTATCTTTAAATGGCACTCCCATCAAAGTTGTAAAGGAGGCCAAATTCTTGGGCCTAATTTTCGATTCCCATTTAACATTCCTGCCACATATTAAATCCCTTAAAGCTAAATGCCTGAAGGCACTCGATTTGTTAAAGGTTGTCTCCAATTCAAAGTTGGGAGGGGATCAAACTACCCTCCTTCACTTATATAGATCATTGGTGCGATCTAAACTTGATTATGGCTCGATCGTATATGGCGGAGCCTGCAAAAGCAACCTAAACTGCTTGATTCTGTTCACCACCAAGGTCTCTGAATTTGTCTTGGATCATTTAGAACTTCTTCAGTTGACAGTCTCTACGTCGAGGCCGATGAGCCATCTCTTACACAACGCCGTATAAAACTATCCTTGCAGTATGTAACAAAACTATATTCTAATGAGTCAAATCCTGCATTTAACTGTGTTTATATCCCCCGCAACGCGTTTTGCGGGGGGTATTAAAATGGACTCCGTCCGTGCGTGCGTGCGTCCGTCCGTGCACATTTGTCTTTTCCGGAGCAGAACTCTAAAACCGTTCAATATTTCTTCACCAAACTTGGCACATAGATAGATCTGGTGGTGTACTTGTGCCTTTTGGTAGTTTTTGGAATTCTGAATATAATATTTTTGGCGTTTCCATGGCAACAAGTTTCACTTAGCCTGAAATTGTGGTAGTGCTCTTTTTCGGAGCTGAACTTTAAAACTGTTCACTATTTCTTCACCAAACTTTGCACATAGATAGATCTGGTGGTGTACTGGTGCCTTTTGGTAGTTTTGGAATTCTGAATATAATATTTTTGGCGTTTCCATGGCAACAAGTTTCACTTAGCCTGAAATTGTGGTAGTGCTCTTTTCCGGAGTAGAACTCTAAAACTGTTCACTATTTCTTCACCAAACTTGGCACATAGATAGATCTGGTGGTGTACTGGTGCCTTTTGGTAGTTTTGGAATTCTGAATAAAATATTTTTGGCGTTTCCATGGCAACAAGTTTCACTTAGCCTGAAATTGTGGTAGTGCTCTTTTCGGAGCTGAACTCTAAAACTGTTCACTATTTCTTCACCAAACTTGGCACATAGATAGATCTGGTGGTGTACTGGTGCCTTTTGGTAGTTTTGGAATTCTGAATAAAATATTTTTGTCATTTCCACGGCAACAAGTTTGACTTAGACTGAAATTGGTGATAGTGCTCCTTTCTGTAGCAGAACATTCAAAACCTTTCAATACTCTCCTTCCACTTTTCTATATACACACCTAAATATTTTACATTATCATAACTCGTAGACATAATCATGAAGAGTATTTTGCCATTGCAGGGATAATTGATGACTTTGTCTTCTTGTTAATTCTCTTTATGAGGATCTGTACAACAAAACGCCTTCTCTTGTTCCGCCTCTTGGTTTGAGAATTAAACAATTCATTTCTGCTGCCGGCATTGAGCTGGAAAATATGTCTCCTTCCCGTCTTCTTTCTTCTCCTCCTTGGCAACTGGTGAGGCCTGAAGTTGACCTAACTCTGACAAACATTAAGAAATCTGGAACTAATCAATTACAATATAAACAAGAATATCATCAATTAAAAAATAAATATAATACATATAAATCCATATTTACAGATGGGTCCAAAGATGGTGGATTATTGTCCTCCTGAGAGGGTACATAAGTCCCAAAAACTTTCGAAGCAAAATTTTCATGTCCTGTGTTTTTAAACGTAGTATTCTTGTCATTTTAATTTGTGGCTAAATTTTCCTACAATCGCCAACAGCTGAAGGGATGGTGTAAATCCAACTAGGGTCCATGCAGGTAGCAAAGGTAATGTAAGTCCTAGTATGGTGATCTACCTTCAGTTGTTGGAGATCTATAGCCCGTTTTTATATTGTATTGTCTTCGTAAATCCGACAGAGAAAAAGAAAAGAAAATAGTTTTACATGTCCATGCTAGTTTTAAACTCCATCTGTGATACTCTAGTTATTTTACAGTCCTTCGATGACTGATTATTTAGCAACTTATATTTATTGCTGGTGTAAAACATTTCTCGTCACTATATGGCTGAAATATTGCCGAGGTGACGTTAAATTCTTTCTCATTAACTCACTCACTTTCTTTTAACGCAATGTTCAGGTTTGAATCCGACAGAGCTGTTATGTGACGGTTGCTTTGTTGTTGGCAATCTTGATGGTTGTTAGTGGCAGCAGTGTGATTGAGATTCTTGTAAAAATCGAATTCTGGATGTGTACCTGAAAACACACGCACATTCACACACAGATTCACGCGCACGCGCACACGTACGCACGCACACACACATCTTTTCTCTGTTACAGTTACTTCTGTTTGTGTCACTTTACTTCAAATATGTTCTCGTCACGATATGGCTGCAATATTGCCGACGTGACGTTAAATAATAACTCACTCACTCACTCACTTTACTTCAACGGGTCTGACTGGATTGGCTAGACTGAACTTAGATATTTATTTACACTGTACTTGTGTCTTACTTGTTGACTTATATGTGGCATAGTATCTGACTATATCTATTTTCAAAGGTTGAAGACACTCACTTTCAAACTTGAAAGCAACTCCGCACCCTGAAGCTTCCTGTAAGACACAATTGTACAGGCTGGACTTACCCATAGCATTAGGGGTAGGACATTCAAGCAAGACGTAGGCTTCCTCCTGGGCATAGATATTGTTTGGTTCCTTCCTTAGCTCAAGCTTTAGGTTTATCGATGATCTGATAGCGATTATTATCAGTCTTGTATGATGCTGATTGGAATCTTGGCTGAAAGGGCTAAGGTTTTGAAATGTAGACAGCAAAGACTGAAGCTCCTGGAATACTGCTTGAAAGTTGACTATAGGAGAGTGTATCTCTCCTGTGACACAGTCTTGTGTAAATAACGTGCCACTGTAAATCTAAAGGCATGGGAGTATTATTATATATCATTCGTGACCAACTAGTGGTATCTGGGCAAGCCGAATATCGACTCGTGCCCCTCTGGAAGGATTTCATATTGGCGCATGAACATCAGAGTTACTTCAAACAAGAACGATAACTCTAGTCCCGTTTGGTTCCAATGGTGCTTAATATCGCGGAAGCACTTGAATGTTGTATTGCTGTTTTTGTTCTATATTTTATTACTTTCTTTTAAAGAATTAACCCTCTTTGATTGAACTGAAAGAAGGAGAAACATATATGTTAAACACTAATTTTAACGTAATTATTACCAGCTGTTCACCTTATGTTTCCACATGTGCATTTCTAGATAGGGTTTGAGAATCACAAATGGGACTTGGTTTATTGAATATGCAAATATAATAATCTTTTTTTATCAGCTACATTAAATCCCACAGCAAAAATGACTTTATGGTGTGAAAAGTAAGCCCATGTTACAGATTAAAGTTGATTATTTATATATAAATATATAACTTGTCCCTTCTTTTCCTTTAAATACATCTGTGGTAAGGGAACTGTCAATTCTCTACTGAATAATATTGATATACCTGAAGATGAATTTACATTGCCGGGTCCCATTCCCTCCGTTCTCGTTAGCCATTATGTGTACAACTCAAGAAGTGTTGACAGGCGCCAGATGACATTTGCAACATGCCATCCTTATGGTGGTGTAAAGATTTTCAGTTACCCTCATTGAATGTCAGCTCCAGTAGAATGGTCAATCGTGAAGTAGGTTTACTTTTAACTGTACTCACGCAACCCTCTTTGTTGGTATGGCAAGTTTTGTTTCATGAAGAGACGCCCATTTTCATTCAAGTGTTTGTAAGCAGAAGAAGATAAAGTTGACAGTTATTCAACCAGAAGGAGAAAAGCTTGGGTTGAGAGTAACCTCCCTTGGGCTGTAACAGTAGCCGCTTCTTATGACAAGTATTGGCTAGAAACAAAGAAACATATAGGAACAAAGTCTCACTCCTGTACTGCAGAGAGTCTAAGGGTATACCCTGTTCAAGTGGACGATGATGGAACAACCTTTGTTGCGAACCAGAGTGATGCAGTTGCTTTTCCACTTTATCAGTTTTTGACTCTTTGAAACGACAAACCTTGGACAATTCTGAATAACAACAACACGGGTGGGTCGGAATTTATTTCAGTGATGTCTGTTAATAAGCCTCACGTAAAGACTAAGAAGATCAAGGAAGATGTTGATTACATGGTATATTGTTTATAACATAGTGAAGCACATCTATTAAAATAATCACTCCAAATGTATGAAGCCTTCAAGTAAATGTCTCTTAACATCCACACAGACCTGTGGTAGTCGAAAATCGAAATCGAAAGCTTCGTGGTATATCAACACAGTGGAGTGTGGAAGTACATTAGGCGGTGGCAAATCCCAAACCAGATAAGGAATACAACCGCTCAGGTGTGTGGGGCACTTGCTTTTTAGCGTACATGTTATGAAGCGTAACAACATTTGTCAGAGAAACTTTGCGAATAATCTCCATCATTGCTTTGGATTCGGAAGTGATAAACATATTGACAGAATCCTTCGGATTCACCTGTTGTAAGAGTCTTTTCAACAGTGTCATCGCTGTAATGTCACTATCAGCATACAACGGTGCAATCTCATGGCCGTATTCTGTCACAGCCAATCGTCCATATCCTAATACACGTCCGGTGTTGGAGCGAGCAATGAGAATATGTTTTGCATGGCCGATGATCCAATTTTTGAAGTAGTAACACCTCTCCGTTTCACATACAGTTTCGTCGTATGCCCTCAGCTCAGTGAACATGGCACTTTCGTATGGAAGTATTCTGATATCCGGCCTCACTTCCGCTTCCGGAATTGCTCCTAGTATTACTTCCGCTGGTCCACGTTTCTGGTGTACGTCATAGCAGAAGGTGAAGCCATGGGTGTTGTAAAGGTTTACGTTGGTGGCTGACAGGATGATGCTGGCATCACCCACTGCCTTGAGGGATTGCGCGTTCACATCGCGTCCGATTCCGTTGCCTCTGAGGTCTTTCCTGACGATATAAATGCCGCCAGCTACTGTCTCCTCCGTAAAGTACACCAAGACACGGAAAGCTGTTTAAATAATCACAACGCACACATATAGTTAGACGTAAGAATGATGATAATTGAAACGTCTGAACTTTCAGGTCGGTTTGTTGCCTAGTGGGCAATGCGTTTGCTCGTCACGCCGAAGACCTGGTTCGAATCCCCACATGTGTGAAATCCAGTTTGGGTGTCCCTGCCGTGTTATTGCTGGAATATTGCTAAAAGCAGCGTACAACTCACTATACATTTAACTTTTGACCAACAAATAAGCTCAATGAGGAATTTTGATTTGAATTTAGCAACAAATGCTTATCATTTGAGTTGTTTCGAAATGAACCGGGTTGTCAGGCTCTGTGACACATCGCCAAGAATGGTACCCTGGCTTTGTGGGAGACCGATCTTGATGTCTGTCAGGGTCTGTGACACATCACCCATAATGGTACCCTTGCTTTGTGGGAGACCGATCTTGATGTCTGTCAGGGTCTGTGACACATCACCCAGAATGGTACCCTTGCTTTGTGGGAGAACGATCTTGATGTCTGTCAGGGTTGTATGTTCCAGACCTGATTATTAGTGAGTGAGTGAGTGAGTGAGTTTAGTTCTATACCGCTTTTAGCAATATTCCAGTAATATCACGACGTGGGTCACCAGCAATGGGTTCACACATTGTACCCATGTGGGGAATCGCACCCGGGTCTTCAGTGTGACAAACAAACACTTTAAATACTAGGCTACCCCACCGTCCCTCCTGATTAATAAATCGCAGCCATCATTACAATTACAACCAAACTATCACTGATGAATAAGACGTTGTGCAAGGCCACGAAGAAGTGTCATTTGGAATCGTTTGAACGTTTTGTGTCAACTGATAGGTTGTCTGGTTGGTTGACTGGTTTGTTGTTTACGCGGCGGTTAGCAATAGTCCAGCTATATGGCGGCGGTCTATATATAATCGAGTCGGGTCCAGACAATCCAGTGATCAGCAACATGAGCATCGATTAACGAAATTGGGATAGCATGACATGTGTCAGCCAAGTCAGTGAACCTGACCGACCAATCCCGTTAGTTGCCTCTTACGACAAGCAAGAGGTGTTAAAGAGCAATTCTAACCCTTAACTTCGCGTTGTTTGTAATATCGAACCTCTTGCTCCATACTGCACTGATACTTACCTAGTATTTCTCCCGAGTGGGACTCCGCCACAAACCAGGCCCTAGAGTCCATGTCAAACGAACAGTACATGAGGTCAGTCGGTATTTCCCATTCCTCAATGTCTGTTAATTTCTTAATAGCGGATACATCAGCTCGAGTAGCCCTCCTCATGGAATACTTCGGAACGACAGCAGCCATGATTTACTCTGGAAAATCAGTCCACATTTACAAGCTTGTAAATGTCTTGTAAAGATGAGGTTTCCAAAACATTTACAATTATGGAAAGATGAGGTTTACAAGACGTTTACAATTTTGGAAATATGAGACTTACACAAATTTACAATTTTGGAAATGTGCACAAGAGTAGATAACTGGTGGGTGATGGTAAATTATTGTTCTTTGTACGTCCCAAGACCTAATCCCGTGTTAATTGATGAGTGAGTCAAGTTAGTTAAGATTCACCAATTAACAAGGCCTACTGCCTTGTTAATTGATGAGTGTCAAGTCAGTTAATACAGCCTCTGGAAGCAAAACCAAGTTCCAAGTAAGGAAAAAAGTTACTTAAATCTGCTGAACTGTAGGTTTGTTCAACATGTCGCGATGTGATCATCACTCTAATACACCTGAGAGTCAACAGTGTGGTATGCCCAGGCGGTGAAAGTTGTATTGTATTGAATTGGGTTGATTGTGTATTGTTTTGTGTTGTGTTGAGCTGTCAGTTTGTATGGTATGTGTGAATGAGGAACCTCGCGTATTATGACATTGAAATCAAACTGAATTTAACTTTATTTCATGGTCAATATCGCAATGTTGGTGAAATAGTAGCATACGGAGGTTTGCTTCACATTTTCATAATCCCTTCTTATATGCAGATAAAATTATTAAAAATGAACGAATAATGCTATGCTTCTCTCAGAGTGAGGGAAGATAATTTATATAGTGTACCTTATCAAATTTCTTTTGCGTCCGAACAGAATTCACAAATTACGTAGATTTTGTGTGGGTGTGTGTGCATGTACACTCATATATAACATCTAAATTGATTGTTATTAAACATCAGGCCTTTCGTAACCATAATGACTATTTTGGTTGGAACACTTGAAGAACGAAAATAATTTACTAAGTAAGTGTAATCCCAAATATAACATATGTTACAGAAAATAATTTCACACTTCAAGGTGGGGGTGAGGTGAAATTGGGTTTAACGTCGTGTTTGAGAATATTTTGCTCATATGACGACGTGCATGCGTGTGTATGTGTATGTGCGGCTGCTTGTACTAGCCCAGACTGAAGCTGGTTTTATAGTGCTAGCCCACTGAGATACCATGCCGCAGTGAAGCATGAATACCCCACTCAGACACATTATACTGACTCTGAGCCGACCAGTCCTTGTTGTACCCATTAATGCCGAACGCCAGACAGGGACCAACAAGTACCATATTTTAACGTCTTTTGGTATGACAAGTTCGGGGATCGAACCCGCGACCTTCCGCTCTCCGGGAGGACGCTCTAACCACTACACCACGGAGGCGGTCTTCACACTTCAAAATGAACTGAACAGTAACATTTTTCATGTTATCATATGAGCTTCAAAACATTGATGAATTAAATGCTGTATGATGAAATGGATTAGAGAACATTATAAAAGGCATCATTGCCGCTATGACACATGTCATGGTAAAAAAGTTATAATCACCATAATTAACTCATGACCAGACACGTCGAACTGGTAACGGTAGATTTATATCTAATATGTAAAAATTCAGTATTTCTGTAACTGAAATAGGATTACACGAATTTGGAATGAGATGTTTTAATCTGAGATCGAACTTCCAGCCTCGACTCAATAGCTGTAACACACTGGAAATTAGCCCTTGGCTATCAGCCACATTCCGGCTAAAATGTCAACTGGCAAAAGCCATAATAAACACCATAAAGAAGCAGAAAGTCAGCCCTCCTCTACTTTGTCAAATTTATACGAATATGTTACCTGATCAAAGACATAGGTGGACGGCAGATTTGTATGAACCAAACAAAGATGTACCATCCTTTTACTCTAAATTATTCAGTTTGATAGAAGAAATGGGAAAGGAATCTATAATTATGTGTGGTGACTGGAATCTAGTACTTCATCCATCAGTTGACTTAGAAAATTATAAACACATTAATAAAAATCCAAATGCAATGAAATATATTCTCGTAAAAAATTGAACAACTAGACATGATAGATGTATGAAGGGAGCGGAATATTAATGACAGAAAATATACAGGGTGGAAAAGGAACCCAAAACAACAAGCAAGATTAGACTTTTCTTCTTATCTCTCAAGATGTATTTTACATTTCTCTTGACACTGCCATAGTTCGGGGATATGAGTCAAATCATTCCCAAATTACACTAACATTCTCCAACGCTTCAAGTAAAGAACGAGGACGTGGTTATTGGAAATTTAACACCTCACATTGAAGACTCATCTTTAAAATTGAAAATATCAGATACATTATTCCTTGAAACATTTCTGATGAATTTAGAGGTAAAACTATTTCATGTGCATCGTATGTGAAAAAAAGACAAAAACAATCAAACTCATGAGTTAGAAGAAAAAATAACTGCTCTAGAAGAAAATATCAGAAACGATTCCCAAAGTCTTGATGAAAACTTATTAACTGAGCTATCAACTTTGAAGAAAAGCAATTAGAACAATATCAATATTCAGCAGTTGCATAGCAAATTGATCAAAAACCACTTTGAATACTATCATCCATGACAATCAAACATGATTTATTCCAGGCAGATGCATAAGTGATAATGTAAGGATGCCTTATGATCTTATTTACTTATTAACTAGAAATTATCATAAAGATGGCCTCAGAATGATGGACCTAGATTCTGTTATCAATGCTTTGAAATTATCATCATTAAAATGCTTTATAAAGAAGTATACAAGCTTTATTAACATCTTTCCATTAAGACCTTTGTTAACTCTGGGCTCAGTGCTGTTGATTGTTTATCTAATTTACACAACCCTTTTTGGAGAGATATGTTCTTTTGGCCTAGGGGATATTTTATAGAAAACACAACCTAGACTATGAAGATTATGGTACAAATCGTGGTACAACCACTGAGGTTAAATCATCATTTTAAATCCTCATACATGATAAAAAATCGGTTTGATCGTGTTTTACACATTATCAGAGATATTTGTTGTGAAAGTGGCTCTCTCAGCTTTGAAAAAAATCCAACAGATGTACAGAATAAAAGGAACTTTCCTAGATTATCAACACCTATTACACAATACCCCAAATACTTAGAAACATCTTATAACAAACAATACTTATCATTTATATCAGCTGAATAACAACAGTATAAATCTTGATATGATCTCAAATGATACAAGCTCAATAATATGTTACGATAAATTAAGAATGATAATATTCCCAAGGTATTAGAACTTTGGAACTCTGTTTTTGATCATGATATCAACTGGAAAGAGGCCTTTGGTTGTTATAGGAAATGTACAAATGATTGGAAGCTACTAGACTTTCAGTATAGATTCATTAACAGAGTAATATGCACAAGAAGAACTTATTGAAAATGAAGACAGTTGATGATGATCTATGCTCTTTTTGTAAAACTGATTCTGAAAATATTCTACATGTCTTTTATGAATATCAGGCTGTTTTCAACTTCAGACAGATAGTAGAGAATTTCTTTAATCACTAATCCCACAACAATCTGAAAGTAACAAAATACTGTGTAATGCGTGGGTTAGGCTCAGACACTCACAAAACGTCTTTGAGTGGCATTTTAGAAGTTGGGAAGTACAATATAGAACAAACTTACTAACAAAACTTACCATATCTTACTCATAGCCAAACGATGTATCTACATTTCAAGCCTTGAACAGCTTACCTTATCATTTGGCAGATTTATCTCAACAATAAAGGACATTTGTAAAATTGAACAAGTCACAGCAAGAACAAAATAACAGAAATAGCTACTTTGAGAAAAATGGAAACAACTGCCTGAATTATCCTTTGAAGCGCTCATAACATGATCAGTGTTGTCAGCAAACACTTTAACTTTCTATAGTGTCATTGTGAATTATTTATAGTATTAATGAATTAATCTCTTAAAACAGTAACGTATTCATTACACTTATCCATATGACCATTATAACATAACTGACTTATTGATGATTGAAATGTACATATATTTTCCATATTTTATGTTTTATGTATGCCTTGTATATGCATAAATGTATGAAATGGAATTTTAACAAGAAGACAAAGTCATCAATATCCCCCGCAATGGCAAAATACTCTTCATGATTATGTCTACGAGTTATGATAATGTCAGATATTTAGGTGTGTATATAGAAAAGTGGAAGGAGAGTATTGAAAGGTTTTGAAAGTTCTGCTCCAGAAAGGAGCACTATCACCAATTTCAGGCTAAGTCAAACTTATTGCCATGGAAACGACCAAAATATTTTATTCAGAATTCCAAAACAACCAAAAGGCACCAGTACACCACCAGATCTATCTATGTGCCAAGTTTGGTGAAGAAATAGTGAATGGTTTTAGAGTTCTGCTCCGGAAAAGAGCACAACCACCAATTTCAGTCTAAGTCAAACTTGTTGCCATGGAAACGCCAAAAATATTTTATTCAGAATTCCAAAACTACCAAAAGGCACAAGTACACCACCAGATCTATCTATGTGCTCAGTTTGGTGAAGAAATAGTGAATGGTTTTAGAGTTCTGCTCCGGAAAAGAGCACTACCACAATTTCAGGCTAAGTGAAACTTGTTGCCATGGAAACGCCAAAAATATTTTATTCAGAATTCCAAAACTACCAAAAGGCACCAGTAGACCATCAGATCTATCTATGTGCCAAGTTTGGTGAAGAAATATTGAACGGTTTTAGAGTTCTGCTCCGGAAAAGAGCACTACCACAATTTCAGGCTAAGTCAAACTTGTTGCCATGGAAACGCCAAAAATATTTTATTCAGAATTCCAAAACTACCAAAAGGCACCAGTAGACCATCAGATCTATCTATGTGCCAAGTTTGGTGAAGACATATTGAACGGTTTTAGAGTTCTGCTCCGGAAAAGAGCACTACCACCAATTTCAGTCAAAGTCGAACTTGTTGCCATGGAAACGCCAAAAATATTTTATTCAGAATTCCAAAGCTACCAAAAGGCACCAGTACATCACCAGATCTATCTATGTGCCAAGTTTGGTGAAGAAATATTGAACGGTTTTAGAGTTCTGCTCCGGAAAAGAGCACTACCACCAATTTCAGTCAAAGTCAAACTTGTTGCCATGGAAACGCCAAAAATATTTAATTCAGAATTCCAAAACTACCAAAAGGCACCAGTACACCACCAGATCTATGTATGTGCCAAGTTTGGTGAAGAAATATTGAATGGTTTTAGAGTTCTGCTCCGGAAAAGACAAATGTGCACGGACGGACGGACGGACAGACGGACGGACGCACGCACGCACGCACGGACGGAGTCCATTTTAATACCCCCCGCAAAACGCGTTGCGGGGGATAAAAAATAAATTAAAAATTGTTAGGTAGCAGCTTACTAAAGTAAAACTTAAATCAACTTCAAAAGACTGGTAATCCGCAAACTGATAACAACTCCCTGTTTACTGCGTAGAGCGGCATTTCAATGTACATCGTTCAGGATAAACAAGCTGATTGAATGTTGATTGATTCCATCACTTGGGCAATGGGATGGATTTCGACTTAATCATACTGAAGTTGATTTACACATAGATTCTGTCAAACAGCCTGTTTACAATTGGTTGATCCTACTCTCCTGCTGGCCCCATCTAACGATGTGCTACTTGCTAAATTACCTGTTGTTCTTAATTTGCTGCTTGTCACTATGCATATATACTTCTATTCACCTGGTTGTAGTAACTTTCTTGATAACGGTGTGAGAATAAACATGGAAACGCCACTGTATGCATCAACAAGAAATCGGTATCTGTAAAGTCGTACTTTAAGAATGCCGATCAAACAACGATTGGCGTCGTGTTTTCAATGCAGGTTTTAACATTTTCTAAACAAATATAAGTTCCTTCGTCGCGGGTGTCACCACAGAGACATATGTCATATCAATACACCAAAAGATGAGCATGCAGATGTCGCTTCAAGCCTTTTAAGAATCGCATTAAACAGCAGGCGACTGCAGATCTGAACACTCTTCTCAAACGGTTAGGGCTCAGACCTTTAGTCCAAACCTCATGGATGAGTGAAGAAAAAAAGGTCGACGTCACGGGGTCTTCCCACTTACCCAACTCCTATTTAGTCAGGTAGGATGTGTACAGCATTCAAGTCCCGTGGAAGCTTTGTGCTGAAAGCAAGACATTGTGTTTTTTGTATTCATCAGACATGCTAGTTAAATAAAAAGTTTGGTTCCAAGTTGAAATATGGTGCAAATATTACTTTTGAGCACTGTACAAAATGGTTGTGGAAAAGGTTGCTAAAAGGTCAGAAGGTCATAATTGGAGAGTTGAATATTTAAAGTTTACGGTTATTAACTTTATCCAAGTGTGTTTCTCTATTTTATGAAATATTTTATTGAAAGAAAACCCCAAAATATATTTTTTTAAAATTAAAAAACATATATAATGAACACTCCCACTCTCAAAATGGCAGCTAGCAGACGAATTTAAGCAGATGTAGGTTTTGTGCATTTTGTAAGTATATGATTGCTTCATTTCATCAACTCAATGTAAATCAAGTTATTAAAGAACAGTTATGTATGAAACAAAAAAGAGATGTTTATTTTTGTTTGGTGAGGCTGTCAGTAAGGGAGCAGTCCTTATTTCAAAATGTAGTATGTCAATATCAGATTATGATTCATCAATTTCTTATTATTACGCTTGAAGTTTTTCTTCTAAAAGCAGAGTTCTTTGAAAATAGATAAGAATATAATGAAATGATAGGGAGAAAACACTATTTTCTGCTTCACACTCTCTCAATTAAATCCCTTGAAATAATTTTCAAATCATCAGATCGAATAACTTTCTAAAATGGTTATAATCTTTGGAAAAAAAGATATACAAATAAATGTGGGGAGAATGTTTTTATCAGCAGGATAGGAGAAGACACAGAGTCCATATTTAGCTTGTTTGACTTTAGGGATAACAAGAAGGTGTTGATTCCCTGATGTGACAGATCTAGATGGTGCATAAGCCTGAAGAAGATCTGAGAGTTAGACTGGAGCCATGTTAGTCATGCACTGGTATGCGAGGCATAATAGTTTGAAGGAGATTCTTTGTTTCACGGGCAGCCAATGAAGGTCATTTAGAGTTGGTGTGATGTGCTTTTTTCTGGTGATCTGGGAGGTAATGCGAGCAGCTAAATTCTGTATGCATTGGAGTTGGTCAGTGACACAAGATGGAGATCCGGCCAAAAGGCTGTTACAGTAGTCCATACGAGATGTGACTAGGCTGAGGCAGAGAGTTTTTGAGGGATCTTTGGTAAGAACGGTCTGGCCTTGCTGATATTGTGGAGATGGGAGTAGCAAGTTTTAGTAACATACTTGACGTGTACTGTCATACTTAGATCTTGATCGATGACAACACCCAGATCCTTGACAGTGGAAGAAAGAGGAATGGCTGCTCCACAGGCACACACACTAGTAATGTCACACTGCATGCGTTTTCCAGCCTGTCCCAGAAGAATGGACTCTGTTTTCTCTTAATTTAATTTCAAGGCATTTGATGACATCCATGAATATCTTCTGGCAACAGTCTGATGTCTGACAGAGAGACGCTCTATAGCTGACGTGGTCAAGATTAAGGTTTGCTACAACAGAGCCAAGTGGAACAGTGTAGAGGGTGAAGAGGATTGGACCAAGCACGGATCCCTGAGGGACTCCGCACTCAAGCGTAAATGCGGTTGACACAGACTCACGAACAACAACGGGTTGAGTCCTGTCCTGTAGATAAGATGCCAGCCAGGATAAAGCTGAATCCATGTTCTGTATCAAGTCTTTTGAGGAGTCTCTGGTGATCAATCGTGTCAAAGGCACTGCTTAGGCCAAGTAATGTGAGCAGGGCCACTTGTCCTGTGTCAATACCACATCGTAGGTCATTCGGGATCTTCAGCAGAGCCGTCTCTGTGCTGTGGTGTGCTCTGCAGGCTGATAGGAACACCTCATAGAGGTTATGCCAGGAAAGGTGGCCCATGAGATGACTGGAGGCAGCACGTTCACTAAATTTGGATATAAATGCTAAGTTTGAAACAGGCCTGTAGTGTTTTTGATCCTCCTAATCAAGGCTTGATTTCTTCAGATGTGGCCTAACTAGACCTGACTTGAGTACACTTGGGGAATAACCAGATAAATGAGAAGAGTTAATAATCATAACTAATGTTGGTAAATGTCAGTGAAACTATCAATATGAGTAAGAGGCGTGCCATCAAACATTTTTGGAGGAATGTCAGCTTCATCCACAGCCGCAGAAGACGAAATCTTGTCATGAATGTTCTTGGATCTTTTTGTAGAAATAATCCGAAAATGTCTGTGCTATTACTTCATTGTCATCAGATGTCGGAAGTGTCGATTCTAAGTGTTTACTCAAGATACTGAACAAAAGTTTGAACAGCAACTTTGGACTTGACTCGTTGGCTTCAAACTTAGAATTGAGATGTTGATTTGTCTGATGACCGTTGTTGAGTGATTTTTGGCTGAAATATACATTTGGCGATGAATCTCCAGGAAAGATTGTTTTCCATCTGCGTTCTGCTTTCCTCTTGTCTTTTTTCGCTTGTCGAACTTCAGGTGTTTTAGAGCTGATGTTTTAGTGACTGGTATGACTCTATCCTTAACTGGTGCATGTTTGTCTATATAGCAGCTCAGATAGAACTCTATTGTATAGCACAACGAGACACTCAGCATCAGATGGTGGCTCAAGTATAAGGTCTGAGTTTAGCAAATTGTCTTTAAAAGTATCCATATCCAGGAAGCGCATGTTCCTACAGCGAGTAATCTTCACATTTGGACTGGGTAATGAGAGGTCCAAGCTCACAAAGATATGGAAATGGTCAGAGAGCTGTAGATCCTATACAGGTACACAACTGACACACGCGTCTGAAGCACGGGTAACTATCCAGTCCACAGTGTGTCCACCTCTGTGGTTTGCCTTGGACACAAGTTGCACACAGTTGTGGACTTCAAGGAGATTAATTATTCGTTTAGTGTCATGGTTATCCTTGTTGTCAAAATGGAAATTGAAGTCGCCTGCAATGATAATAGCTACTTCGTCAACTTATCAAATCTGTGCCGAGACGGTGCCGAGCAGTAATTGCTGCCAATGGTGGCCATACAAAGAACTGACTTTGACGCCATCTTGTGGACTCAAGCAAACAGAAACAGTAAAGGCTTTGTCTATAAACGTTTGAATTTTCACCTTTTTACCATTGGGATTACATGAAATAATAGCTCTTAAACTAATGCAAGAAATTCTTCTAAAAAATGGCTTGTCCGTTTCTTTTTTTGAAGAGTATATTTCTGGGTCGCAGTTTCATGTAAAGACCTCTTCTATAGTTGATAAACAGGGTAAAAAGTATATTCCTTTTTCATATTGTACTAGTTCTATACTAAATATATGCCTTGTGAAGAAAAGGGGGGTTTATTCATCATAATAACTTTTAGAGCTAAAACTGACTCTTAAATGTAAATTCAAGACCAAAATCAAACTAAAAAGATCTGGTGCCTTACAGCATATGAGAAATATATTCCGTAACCAAATATGCATAGTATTTGATATTAAAACCATTGTTTTGTCCCGTGTTTTTGCAACTTTTTCAGTTCCCGGTTAAATTTTGGTGGCCATCTTGGATTTTGAGCTAAAAATAGCTTTCGCGTCAATATTCAGATTGGAACCAAACATTTTTTTTAAACTCCTTTAACATATAAACACAAAAGAATATATGATTTGCTTCCATCAAAAAACTTCCACGGAATCCCATTAGCTCCTTGACTAATTGTTTTAGTGGAAGAAATCACTAGAGTGTGATAATCCCCTTTAATCCCTTATTTTGTTCCCCGTGAAATAGTATTCCGGACCAAATGGGATAGAATACTACTACTTTTGACTCAATGTTTGTCTATATTTATTAATTATGTATATACAAGTCCCGCAATTAACATTGGATTATAGAGACAATGATGGGCCTATGTATTGTTACGAGAGGATGATGCGGATGAGAGCACACTTAATGAGATAACGAGACAAATATATGTAAAAAGATAGAAATTATATTTGTCAGTAGTAGTAGTAACATGTTTATTAAAGTGTCACACGCACAATAGTATAATACAGAATCTCATAAAACAGTTTAAAGGAAGTGCGCCCAGCCATACATGGGCTTACGAGACACTATAAATACATTATAAGTACATTAATGGTACACACATGATAGAATATAATATGGGAGATAGAAATTTAGGTTTGTTTAGGTTTGCAGATTGTAGATAAGACACACTGATAACAACAACAAACTCCTCGAGGAATTGGCTATTTAACTATTCACTCCAAATATATGAAGCCTTGAAGCCTTCAAGTAAATGTCTCTTCACGTTCAGGCAGACCTTTGATAGTCAAACATGGTATCCATACACTTTGTAAAGATGCGTCATCTCTCATGAAATCCCACCAACAGTGAAAACAGTCGCAATAGACTACCGGTTATTGTAATTACATGTCAACTAGATATTTCAGCTCCAGACAGTTTATTGTTGTTAGTAATTGCATGTTGTACAAAACTGACAAATGCCATGCTTTATGCCAAAATCTGATTATTTATGTTAATTTGTTGAAGCCAAAAACTTCGTGGGACAGCGATACACTGGAGTGTGGAAGTACATTATGCGGTGGCTACTCCCATGTCAGATAAGGAACAACATTTGTTAGAGAAACTTTGCGATTAATCTCCATCATTGCTTTGGAGTGGGAAGTGATAAACATATTGACAGAATCATTCGGATTCACCTGTTGAAAGAGTCTTTTCAACAGTGTCATCGCTATGACGTCACTATCAGCATACAACGGTTCAATCTCATGGCCGTATTCTGTCAGAGCCAATCGTCTATATTCTAATACACGTCCGGTGTTGGAGCGAGCAATGAGAATATGTTTTGCATGGCGATGATCTAGTTTTCGAAGAAAATATACCTCTCGGTTCCACATACAGTTTCATCGTATGCCTTCAGCTCTGTGAACATGGCACTTTCGTGTGGCAGTATTCTGATAACCGGGGCGCCTTCCGCTTCAAGAATTGCTCCCAGTATTACTTCCGCTGGTCCACGTTTGTGGTGTACGTCATAGCAGAAGGTGAAGCCATGGGTGTTGTAAAGGTTTACGTTGGTGGCTGACAGGATGATGTTGGAATCACCCACTGCCTTGTGGGATTGCGCGTTCACATCGCGTCCGATTCCTTTGCCTCTGAGGTCTTTCCTGACGACATAATTGCCGCCAGCTAATAAAGCTGAAATATTACTGGGTGCGGCGTTAAAAAACAAGCAAACAAGCAAAGGTATAGGACGAGATTCTCTCAAATCATTCTTGAGGAATTCGGACGATGCCATGCAATATAAACGAGTGTTTGACCAATTGCAGGGGCCAAAATGGCCAAGCAATTTTACCTTTTATACCTTTCTTGTTTCTTGCCATTTGTACCTTATCAATACAATGTCACCTTTAGGTATTTCTTCTTTAAGATGAGTTCAAAACCGTAATTCCAGATCTCTATCTGTTTCTGAAATCCCCCCTTATTTGCCTATGTCCCCACTTATTATCAGAACACATGAAGCTTTGTTCATACAGGTCATTCAGTTCGCCCAAAGAGTTCATGATAATTTCTAGGAACAAAAGTGGAAACACAACAAAATGGCTAAAACTTTAACATATTTCGCGATGAAAGTAATATTAAGTATCAAATGTTAACAATGTCTAATACAACTAAAAACCAAACCCCTATTAAACTTGCATGGCAAGTGGAACCACGCTGCCTTTTTGGGGTCATGTTATGCTTAGTTTGATTTAAGACAGCATGGTATATATGGAAATAATCACGTGTGAACCAGTGATTGACACAATGAGCATCGATGTACGTTGTGTGAACATGACCTGACCTCTTGATCCTGCATGTGAGGTAAACATGTCAAGACCCTTATGCTTTCATACATCTGGAAGATTGGTCGGTTGGTGGTTTGCCGCCATACTCAGCATACACCTAAATGGCGGCGGTCTGTAAATAATCGAATCTGGACCAGACAATTCAGTGATCAACAGCATGAACCTATGCAACTGGGATGCGATGACATGTGTCAACTAAGTCAGCCAGCCTTACCACCCGATCCCTTTCATTGCCTCTTACAACAAGCATGAGTTGCTGAAGACCAATTCAACTTGGATCTTCATGCGCATCTGAAACGTATTCCAAGGCCCAAAACTATGATATGCTCACCCTGGAAAATTTGAATAAGCAAACACCGCACAAAATGCAAACTTTACATGTACATGTGTTATCCTAATTGAAGCAAAAGATATAGAACGCAACCATGCATCGTATATGTATGTGTGTATGTGCGTGCGTGCGTCGACTAAGGGTAACTTACGTGAGCAGCAAATGAGTATCCAGAATGGCAAATGCCACAAACTTCAGATACAATGCAGTGAACACAGGCGGGATATGTTGCAATAGGTTGAAATAGGAGGAAAGTGTGCTGTTATACGACGGTAGTTTCCAAGGTCAAACTTGTACAGCCAATCAGCTGCGACATTTCCACGTGATGTTTAACATACTCCATGAACAATAAATTGACTACTATCCAGACGCGTGTTGCGTATATAATTACAAATGTTACAAGGGATAACAGTAACTTGTGACACATTTGTATTCTGCATGCAAACATCTAGGTAATGCCGATTAAAACAAAACTGTGTTCCACAGGAGATATTGCTTATGTGAGATCATACGATATCTCCTAGGATATATGTGTTATATGCGCATTTTCGTGATCAGTGTCGGCGATGAGGGAAGAGAAAATCCAAAAACCATTTTGTGGGTCCCGCCGATCCCTAACAAGTAGTCGTGTGATTGGTTAAATCCTTTCGGCCGTCTCGTGTTTGGACGATCATAGGTCGCTCAAAGGTTAGCTGTCGCGACCTTCTACTTGGGTTTGTTAGACTCAGTATGCCAGCAGTGTCAGGAATAATACTGAGCCTAAGTTTACTTAAACTGCTGAAATGTTATTCTCACCAACATTTTTTAAACAAAGAGATATATATGAAAACATCATTCTATCCTTGAAACCCACACAAAATGGATTATCTTATCAATCAGAACTAAACATTTGCCGTGAATGTTGCAGTGTCCCTTGAGTATGAATTGGTGTAGTTCTAAAGGGTCGATAAGGCGCCCCGAACGAATTACTTCCCTTTATTGAACTTCGAACTGTTTGAAAGATGGAATATATATGTGCGGATCGAGGGAGTTTTCAAGCAATGCTTCGGTCATCATGTCCAGCTATCGAGGACCATCTTGAAATAACCAAGCAGTTTTTATACTCTAAAAACTTCCCCAAGTTACAAAAGGCACTAATACATGTAATAGAAAAACTATATTTCTGAAACAGGTAGTGCAAGCTATGTACACTTACATCCAGAGAGATCGCCTGAGAATTGACAATGCGGAGAGCATTGGAATTGGGGGGAAAGTTGGAAACTTAAGATACTATGGAGATACAAGCACCTTTGTGTTGTTTGGAGCCTTTGAGGACTGAGCATCAAAAGAGCCAGATTCCCACCCCAATGATGATGTATTCCATCTTCCATTCTAGTATTACTACACGTCACACTCATGTCACCATAGAATAAAGTGACCCTGTCAGACATTCTCACGTGGATACTTTCTTCGTTTCAGCAAACATGTTAGCAGTCATATAGTAAATGGTCGAGACATTTTGATATATATATGTATACATGAGGAAATAGATCTACAAGGAGCCAGTTTAGCCAAGAAGTAACTTAAGCATCAATTCATCTATTTCAAGGCTGAAGATGCTGCTGAGGACTATTCTATCGTTCTTCCCTAACAGCCTGCTCAAGCGCCTTCAAAGTCTAGGCCTGAACATAGCGATAGGCTCGTCTGCCAGGATGCCCCATGCATGACAAATCGAATTAAGGTCCTGTGGTCTCGCTGACCCGTCGTTGTGTGTGATATTGTTGGCCTGTTAGTAAGCAAAGCCTGTTGCTCCACAAAGATAAAGTAAGGACCATCTTGTTGTGCTAGAGACATGATGACAGGTGAGACAATAACATCTCTGTGCATAATGCACCATCTGATGACCACAATGCCGATTCTTCAACCAATTTGGATGCTGTCACCCTGTCTCCAGCGGGCTTTCACGTGCAAAACGATCATATTCTGCAATGGTATAGTTGCCGTTGATGTTGTTCCCCCCCCCCC
The DNA here is from genome assembly GCF_003918875.1 of Haliotis rubra. Taxonomy (NCBI): domain Eukaryota; kingdom Metazoa; phylum Mollusca; class Gastropoda; order Lepetellida; family Haliotidae; genus Haliotis; species Haliotis rubra. The sequence continues at coordinate 1,048,644 of NW_025766985.1, read as the reverse complement.
CCCGATACTTGCCCAACCGTCGTTTAAGTCTGTATCTCGACTCGTATTGGATAAAAACATTTTGAAAACAGTTAACCCTCAAATTCATTTGACTCAATCACGCCGTGGCAATTTACACTTGTTGGAACATTATACAATGTACCTGATCTAGACCTACAAGTTGTCAAACTTCCAAGTTTGGGACGAAGCGACTGTACCTGAGTGGTTTACATCGCTGAATATGTATGCTGGTGATTTGCTGACTCTGTGAATGTGGGTTCGAATCCCGGATGGAACTCAACCTATAAGCAAGTCCTAGAAGCTGTTCTTTACTGAGAAAGTGTAATTCACAAATATAAACAGCAGCAACAGTCGATCGTCTAGTACAGCCCTGAGATGCAGAATCAGAGTGGACACGGAAATGAACTTCACATGAACCCTGATCTTGATGTAATGTAAGAGGAGAAAGTGTAGTAAAAGTGGTAAGTTGTGTTCCATGCTAGAATAGTCTACAGCTATTCTCGAGGGTCTCTTAGCATGACACGTGACTCCAAAGCATCAAAATATAGTAACTTCCACATAGCCGCTTACATTAGAAAGTATTACATTGCTACCAACTAATTAATAGTTAAAACACAATGCCATGAACTTCTACTGAATCTTAACTACAACAAAGTAATACAATCACAACATGGTTTAACAAATCCTTGCACTGCAATATAATCATAACATTAACCACGTAAAAGCTAATCATAACATTACCCATTTCTTGTTTTGGCGATTTTTAAGCTCAGGATTGTTAAACTTCACAGCTACTATTTCTCGTATTTACTGCTTAAATATGCTGCACACCACTACATTCATTTAGTCGCTGAGGTTATTGAATTTATTTACACTGTATTGTATTTAAGTTGATGATTCATGTAATAGTTTAGTATATGTTCATATCTATTTTCAAAGGTTGAAGACAACCACTTTCAAACTTGAAGGCAACTGCCCTCTGTGACGTTTCCTGTAAGCCACAATTGTACATGCTGGATATACCCATAGCATTAGGGGTAGGACATTCAAGCAAGAAGCAGGCCTGCCCCTGGGTATAGATATTGTTTGGTCCCTTTCTTCAACGTAATGATGTTGTTTGCAATCTTGTCTGGAAGGGATAAGTTTGTGAAATGTACACATTAAATCCATGAAGCTCTTGGGATACTGCTTGTAACTTGACTATGGGAAAGTTTGTCGCTCCTGTGAGACAGTCTTGTGAAAATACCGCGTCACTGTGAATCTATGGGTATGAGTGTATATCATTCATGACCAACTAGTGTTATTCCAGACAAGCCGAATAACGGACTCGTGCCCCTCTGGAAGGATTTCATATTGGCGCATGAACATCAGAACTACTTCAAACAAGTACGATAACTCTATTCCTGTTTGATCCCAATGGTACTAAGGGTTTAGGAATCACAAATGGTATTTCTCTTATTGAATGTGAAAGTAAAATAATCTTTTTCAACAGCTGCATTAAATCCCACAGCAAAAAGTACTTTCAAATGTGAAACGTAAGCCCATGTTACAGATTAAAGTTGATTATAAATATATCTATATCTATATCTATATATATATATATATATATATATATATATATATATATATATATATATACCTTTTGTCTTCTTTTCCTTTAAGTAAATCAGTGGTAAGGGAACTGTCAATTCGCTACTGTATCACATTGATATACCTGAAGTTGATTTACATTGCCTGATCCCATTCCCTCGGTTCGCTTTTGCCAGTCATTATGTGTACAACTCAAGAAGTGTTGACAGTCACCAGATGACATTTGCTACATGCAATCCTTATGGTGGTGAAAAGATTTTCAGTTACCTTCATCGAAGGTCAGCTAGAGTGGAATGATTAAAAGTGAGATAGGTTTACTTTTAACCATACTCATGCAAGCCTTTGTGTTGGTATGGCATGTTTTGTTTCGTGAAGAGGCGCACCTTTTCTTATCAAGATTTGTAGAGGAGGATAAAGTTGACGGTTATTCAACCAGAAGGAGAAAATGGGTTGAGAGTAACCTACATTGGGCTGATAAAAATAGCCGCTTCTTATGACAAGCATTGGCTAGAAACAAAGCAACATATACGAACAAGTCGTTTCAAAGGCTCGCCCCTTTACTGCAGAGAGTCCAAGGGTATAGCCTGTTTAAGTGAACAACGATGGAACAACCGTTGTTATGAACAAGAGTGATGGAGTTGCTCTTCCATGTTATCAATTTTTAACTCTTTGAAACGACAAACCTTCGACAATTCTGTAAAACAACAACACCATACACTATATTTCGTGGGTTAGAATTTATTTCAGTCATGCAACATATGCCTGTTTATATGCCTTACGTAAAGTCAAGCTAAAAATATAGGGTTTACATATGTCCATTCGAATAAATGTCATTGAGAATATGTTGACGTAAACACCAAGAAGAGCTATTATTCAACCACCATATAGCTGGTATATTGCTGAGTTTGCCTTGTATATCGTTTCTAACATAGTGAAGCACATCTATTGAACTATTCACTCCTAATGTATAAAGTCTTGAAGCCTTCAAGAAATGTCTCTTCACATCCACACAGACCTGTGGTAGTCGAACATGGCATCCGTACACTGTGCATAGAAACGTATTTTCTGATCAAATCTCACCACCAGTGAAATATATTTGCAATATATTTCCAGTAATTGTAATTACATGATAACTAGATATCAGCACCAGAATGTTCAGAAAGTTTTTTTGTTGCTAGTAACTGCATGTTGTAAGCATGAGGTGAGGGGAGGTGAGGTGAGGTGAGGTGAAATTGGGTTTTACGTCGTGCTTGAGAATGTTTCGCTCATATGACGACGTGCATGCGTGTGTATGTGTATGTGCGGCTGCTTGTACTAGCCCAGACTGAAGCTGGTTTTATAGTGCTAGCCCACTGAGATACCATGCCGCAGTGAAGCATGAATACCCCACTCAGACACATTATACTGACTCCGAGCCGACCAGTCCTTGTTGTACCCATTAATGCCGAGCGCCAGGCAGGGACCAACAAGTACCATATTTTAACGTCTTTTTGGTATGACGTGGTCGGGGATCGAACCCGCGACCTTCCGCTCTAGGGGCGGACGCTGTAAGCATGAAATTGCCTCTAAAGTTTCACGCTTAACGTTAAAATATGATCATTAAATTTTATGTTCATTTGTTGAAACCCAAAGGTTCGTGGTGTAGCGATACAGTGGAGTGTGGGAGTGCATTAGGCGGTGGATAACCCCATAGCAGATAAGGAATACAACCGCTCAGATGTGTGGAGCACTCGCTTTTTAGTGTACATTTTATGAAACGTAACAACATTTGTTACAGAAACTTTGCTTTTGATTTTCCATCATTGCTTTGAATTGGAAAGTGATAAACATAGTGACAGAATCGCTTGGAATCACCTGTTGCAAGAGTCTTTTCAACAGTGTCATCGCTATGTCACTATCAGCATACAACGGTGCAATCACATGGCCGTGTTCTGTCACAGCCAATCGTCCATATCCTAATACACGTCCTGTATTGGAGCGAGCAATGAGAATATATTTTGCATGGCCGACGATCCAGTTTTTGAAGTAGTATTACCTCTCCGTTTCACATACAGCTTCGTCGTATGCCCTCAGCTCAGTGAACATGGCACTTTCGTATGGAAGTATTCTGATATCCGGACTCACTTCCGCTTCCGGAATTGCTCCAAGTAATACTTCCGCTGATCCTCGTTTCAGGTGTAGGTCATAGTAGAAAGTGAAGCCATGGGTTTCGTACAGATTAACGAAGGTAACTGATATGGTGATGTTGGCGTCACCCACTGCCTTGAGGGATTGCGCGTTCACATCACGTCCGATTCCTTTGCCTCTGAGGTCTTTCCTGACGATATAGATGCCGCCAGCTACTGTCTCCTCCGTATAATACACCAAGAAACGACAAGCTGTTAAAATAATCACAATGCACACAGATAGATAGGCATAAGAATTATTGAAAAGTCTGAACTTTTAGGTTGGTTTGTAGCTTAGTGGGTAAAGCGTTCGCTCTTCACGCCGAAGACCCTGGTTCGATTTCCCACATGTAGGAAACCCATTTCTGGTTTCCCCCGCCGTGATCACAAGAAAAAAAATGGTGATTTCCAAAAATATCCAATTTGGAAATATCATATTTCAAAACATTTCCAAAATTGGAAACATGATATTTCCAAGGCTTGGAATTTTTTGGAAATTTAGGAAGGATTTTACCACTTCCTTTTTTCAGTTTCTCCTTTTCCCATGGATCCCCGTGAGTGTATAGACTGTGTATTCGTCCTCCTAGGAGTGTATTCGTCCTCCTATGCGATCAGCTAGGAACCAGTTCTATATATTAGTATAACCAGCGAGACTATAAGACGTTGTAGATTATCCCTGGTATAACTTCACTCGTCTGCATACTTGTTGTTCTAGGTGTTAAAAATTGATATTGACTGTCATATTTGACCTGATATGGCTAGCATTTTCCAAAATACCGTTTTAAGTGTATATTTTACTTATTATCCACAGAAGCGCAAATAGTTTTTGACCTGTCGCGGTTTGCATAAACACAAATTACATAGACCTACGTTACATCATTGATTAAATAAAAGTTTACTGGACCCACTGACTGACTGGACAGGGTTTATATCATGTCATAATAGTGAACCCTTGCCAGGGAATAATAGGCTTATTGCAGTAGAATACATTCTTTAATGGTACCCTCTAATTAACACCGTTTGGGTGGTTTATCATTGCGAAATCAACAGTCAACAGAAAATGAAATGTTGTTTTAAGACTAGGCGAATAGAGTGAGTGAGTGAGTTCAGATTTAAAGTCACATCGGCAATATTTCAGCAATATCGTGACTAAAACTAGTTCTAAATTTATAATACATACATATAATAAACTCTGTCAAAAAAGAAACGCAACCCCTGTCCTCAGATATGAAAAATTCGTTTGAATGAAGTTATTGCTTCCAAACTAAATTTTATTCGAATGTATTGAAATGATACACGTAATTAATGAAGATTACCATCCAAACAACTGCATTTGTACGCATAAGTGTATTTTATTGCTTATTCCGTCACAACGCATGAAATGACCCTCATGGTGACTTCGCACAAAAAAAACACATGCAAATCATGAAAATGGCAGTTAATGTAGGGGTGTATAAAAGCCCATGTGCTTCCGTATTATATTCATTCATTTGTCGCCGAAAAGCTGTGTTAAAAATGCCACGATTGAGTGCTGCCGACCGAAATATCGCCATTGGTCGTGTTCAAGCCGGAGAAAGTTTTGGAACTGTTGCACGGCACCTAAATGTTCACAAAACAACGATATCCTGACTTTGGAGTCGCTACAACAACTTCAATTTGACCAACGATCGCCCGAGAAGTGGAAGGCCAAGAATCACGACCCCCCTTCAAGATCGGTACATCCGGGTCCATCACCTGCGTAATCGGCATGCCCTACCAACCGTGACTGCCACACAAATACCAGGTTTGAGGAGAGTGTCAGCTCAAACGATTAGGAACCGTCTGAAAGAAGCGGGTTTACGTGCCTGTAGACCAGTTGTTGGACCTGTACTACGCCCCCTACATCGACGCCGACGACTCAGGTGGTGCAACAACGTAAGGATACGGACTTTACAAAACTGGAGGCGAATCTGGTTTTCTGATGAATCACGTTTTCTTTGCAACGTCACGACGGAAGACAGCGTCTGTATAGGAGACGTCATAAAGTTTAGCGCCCATCTGCGTCCGACAGGTGGACAGATTTGTCGGAGAAAGCGTCATGGTTTGGGGAACCATCTCATACAACCAGAAATCTGACTTGGTGATCGTTCCAGGGAACCTGACAGCCCAACGTTACATCAACCACGTGTTAGAGCTTCACCTTCTCCCGATTATTGACCAACAGACACAGATTTTCAACGGGACAACGCCCGGCCTCGTACTGCACGTGCAACAATGTTTCTGCAGAATTCCAACGTCAATGTCTTGCCATGACCCTCTAAATCACCAGACCTCAACCCTATTGAACACCTGTGGGATACTCTGGATCGACGCGTACGTCAACGTCAGCCGCCGCCACAGACGCTGCAACAGCTCGCCGTTGCACTGCAGGAGGAGTGGAGAGCCATTCCCCAGGAAAGAATCCGGCGTCTTATCCGTTCTTGTCCAAGGAGATGCCGTGCAGTGATTGCAGCGCGTGGTGCTCATACGAGATACTGAGACAGACGCCCCCCTGGTGACAAACTGGTGTCTGTGAGATGACTTTTGAAATGACAATTTTAAACATGCCCATCTGGGTTATTATTCTGCCAAATTTCAGACTTCTGTCTTAAATAATAAAAATGCCGTGTCGTCCTAAAACTTCAGATCAAAATCTCTAAAATACAGGGGTTGCGTTTCTTTTTTGACAGAGTTTATATAAAACCCTGTCAACGAAGGACAGTAAAACCACTAGATTATCACAATATGAGTTAAAAATGGCTAGCATATAACTTTAAAAGTAGAAAACTATATTTGGACAATACAATGTAAAAATGGGCTATAGATCGCAACAACTGAAGGTAGATCACCATACTAGGAACCATGGGGACTTACATTACTTTTGCTACCTGCATGGATCCTAGCTGGATTTACACCATCCCTTCAGCCGCTGGCGATTGTAGGAAAATTTAGCCAACAGTTAAAATAACAAAAATACTACGTTTAAAATGTGATAATTTATATTTTATTTTGAAAGTTTTGGGACTTACGTATCCTCTCAGGAGGACAATATTTTTACGCTACTTCAACCCCCTTTGAGGGTACAGCCACTAACAATCTCAGTTTCTAATCTAAACTACCAATAATAAAATATTTAGCTTTTTACAGATCAGTCAACAAATTTAATTCTTTTAAAAATTCAACTATTAAATGATAACTAACATTATAAAAAAGATCCTTCAATGTTTTGACATTGAAATACTTATCCCTTGTGATGGAATATTCAACACAGTCAAGCAGGACATGCTTGACCGTGATTCTTTCATCACAAGGGATACAAAACGGAGGATCCTCACCTTTTAATAGGTACTCATGAGTATATCGTGTGTGGCCAATACGACATCGTCGTATGATGACCTCTTCAAATCTGGACTGACAACCCAAGTAGGTGTAACCGATAGTTGGTTTTATTGCATGTAATTTATTAGACCTACTTGGGTATCCCACTTCTTCTGCATAAGATAACGGATATAAGATCTGACAGCAGCTTTGTAATCAGAGTACGGGATTAGAAGTGGTGTCACAGATTTGTTGAGTGCTGCTTTGGCAGCAAGATCGGCCATTGTATTCCCAGAAATACCAACGTGGCTGGGTAACCAACAGAAGACGATGTCGCATTGGCCAGTAACAAGCTCATTATATAATTCGATTATTTCAATTAAAAGTGGATGTTTGCAAGAGAGATTTTTAATAGCCTGAAGGCAAGAAAGAGAGTCAGAAAATATTATATATTGTTTATGTTTGGGATGTCTTTGAATATATTTAAGAGCTGTTAAGATGGCGTTTGCTTCTGCTGTAAATATAGAGCTGTTATCAGGTATTCTAGAAGATATTGTTCTGGATCCAATGACAGTGGCACATGCCACTGCGCCACCGTCCTTGGACCCATCTGTAAATAAGGATTTGTATGTATTATATTTGATTTTTAATTGATTATATTCTTGTTTATACTGTAAGTCTTTAGTTTCAGATTTCTTAAACTTTGTCAGAGTTAGGTCAACTTCAGGCCTCACCAGTTGCCAAGGAGGAGAAGAAAGAAGACGGGAAGGAGATATATTTTCCAGCTCAATGCCGGCAGCAGAAAGAAATGGTTTAATTCTTAAACCAAGAGGCGGAACAAGAGAAGGCTTTTTGTTGTACAACTCCTCATAAGAAGGATTGAAAACACAGTTAAATGCAGGATTAGACTCGTTAGAATAGAGTTTTGTTATATACTGTAAAGATAGTTTGATACGACGTTGGGTAAGGGATGGCTCATCAGCCTCCACATAGAGACTATCAATAGGAGAGGTTCTAAAAGACCCAAGACAAAGTCTCAGACCTTGGTGGTGGACAGAATCTAAAAGTTTTAAGTTGCTTTTGCAGGCTCCACCATATACGATGGAGCCATAATCAAGTTTCGAGCGGACCAATGAACGGTATAGGTGGAGGAGGGTAGCTTGATCCCCTCCCCACCTTGAGTTGGAAACAACTTTCAACAAATCAAGGGCCTTCAGGCATTTAGCTTTAAGGGATTTGATATGCGGCAAGAAAGTTAAATGGGAGTCGAAAATTAGACCCAAGAACTTAGCCTCCTTTACAACTTTGATGGGAATGCCATTTAAAGATAGTTCTGGGTCTTTATACGGCTTATATTTTCTACAAAAGTGTAGACAATTAGTTTTGGACTTGGAAAATTTAAAGCCGTTTTCAAGACACCATTTATTTATTTTGTTTAAACACAACTGCAATTGCCGTTCAATAGTATGCATATTTTTACCACGACAAGAAATATTAAAATCATCCAGAAAGAGTAATCCGTCGATTGAATCGTTTAAAACCTTGGATAAACTGTTAATCTTGATACTAAAGAAAGTGACAGACAAAATACTGCCTTGAGGGACACCCTGATCCTGATTGTAATGATCAGACAGGGTTGAACCCACTCGGACTTGAAATTGCCTGCCTTTTAGAAACTGTGATATAAAAAGAGGCAAACGGCCCCTCAAACCAAAATCATGCAAGTCCTGCAAAATGCCATGCTTCCAGGTGGTATCGTATGCTTTCTCGAGATCAAAGAATATCGATACTGCATGTTGTTTCTTTACTATTGCATTTTTGACAAAGGACTCTAAACGTACCAAATGATCAATGGTACTACGATTTTTCCTGAAACCACATTGGATATTGGTGATAAGGTTATTGGTTTCAAGATACCATGTTCATCGATTGTTTACAATTCGTTCCATGGTTTTACAGACACATCTCGTTAAAGATATTGGTCTGTAATTAGACGGATCAGTATGATCCCGGCCAGGTTTTGGAATGGGTACTACAATGGCATTACGCCAGGAAAATGGGAAATTCCCTGTAGTCCATATCATATCAAATATATTTAGCAGTGTTTCAAAACACGATTCAGGCAAATGCTTTAGGAGCTGATAGTCGATATCATCAGCCCCTGTTGCTGTATCATGAGCTTGCTCAAGAGCGGTATGTAGCTCATGGAGTGAAAATAGTTCATTATAATCTTCACCATTGTCTGAGTTAAAATTTATTCTTTTCTTCTCCTGTTGTTTCTGGTGTTTTTGAAATTCAGGGACATAATTTGATGATGAAGAATGTTTGGCAAGAGTTTCGCCAATTTTATTTGCTATGTCAGTTTTATTAGTTAAGAGATTATCACCATCCTTCAGATGGTGTACAGCAGATTTAGAAGCTTTGCCCTTAATTCTTTGGACCATGTTCCACACCTTGGACATAGGTGTACGTGAGTTTATTTTGGAAACATAATTCCTCCAAGACTGACGCTTATTTTGTGTAAAGGCACGTCGAGCCTTGGCATTTGATATTTTAACTTTGTCTAAATTATGGACTGTAGGATGTTTGCAAAAATATTTTCCCGCTTTCTTCCTGCACTTCCTGGCCTGTTTACATTCATTATTAAACCATGTTTTACGAATGTGTGGAGTCGCAGAGGACTGTGGAATTGTTTTTTCAGCAATGTCATTTAAAATATCCGAAAAAGACTGTATAGGATCTTCACTGTTCCTAAAAAGATCATGCTTAATGTGTTCAACACACAGAGTCTTATATAACGACCAATCAGCCCTGGCAAAGTTCCTTCTGAATATGGGTGGATCATTACCAGGGTTGATGTTTTTGAGAATGGTTGGGAAGTGATCACTCCCACATAGGTCATCATGTACCGTCCATTCAAATTCATTATATAAGGTTGAATCAGTAAGTGATAAATCCAGGGAAGAATATGTTCCCGTAGCTGGATGTAAATAGGTGGCTGAATAGTCATTGAAAATACATAAATTGTTATCGGAAATGAAATCCTCAAGTATTTTACCTTTAGTATTAATGTGGGCACTTCCCCAAAGCGGGTTGTGTCCGTTAAGATCGCCCATAATGAGACATGGCTTCGGAAGTTGATCATATAAATTTTGAAGCTCTGACAGTCGAATGTCAGAATAAGGAGGGATATACAAGCTGCACAGAGTCAAAGCAATGTGCAAGGTCAGCCGAACAGCTACAGTTTGAAGATTGGTATTCAGAGATACAGGGCTATGAATATAATACCCTGGCGCACCAAAATGGTAACACCCCCAGTTGCTTTATCTCCTGGAGGAGAAAAATAGTGATAATCAGTATACTGTCTCAGATTAAAGTTATCGGTATTTTTTAGATAAGTCTCTTGAAGACATAATGCTGATGGTTTACAATCTTGTGTCAACAAGTGAATCTCATTGAAGTTATTTTTCAATCCTCTGCAATTCCACTGCATTAAAGTCGACAACTGAGTCATGGTGGCTCAATTGGTGATCGTTCCCGTGAATGTGAGGAGGAACTGTTCCTCTGTCTGTCTTGTGTAGACAGAGTAACCTCCATATCTAGAGGCCCAAAAGAGTTTTCTAGAGGAACCTCTGAAGATGAAGGGATGGTAGGGTTGTTTTTGTTTAGTTTCCTTTCTTTCTTTTTCTTTGTATTTGCACTTGACGGTTGAGACGAAGACGTTTGAGATGAATTGCCAGGCAGACGGTCTGTTTGGCTTCCCGACGTAGATGTAGTGACCAGGGGTGGAGACTGAGTGACTGCAGCCGTAGTTAGAGTAGCTGACACGATAGGTTTCTCTGACTTGACCCAAGTGAAGTCAGTCTGACAGGAAATAGAAGATGTTGCTACAGAGCGTGTAACTGCAGCAGAATATGTGACAGTGGATGGAGTTGATGTTTGGCCTGATAACAGTTTTTTTGCCTCAAAGTACGAAATATTGTTTTCACACTTAAGTCTCATGATTTTGGACTCTTTTTGCCACACAGGGCATGCCCTGGATGAAGCAGGATGCTGACCCTCACAGTTTGCGCACTTGTGATCTTTCTGACAATCTGGTTCCTCATGGTGGTCTGAACAACGGGGACACACCAGAGAGTTACGACAAGACTGTGATCCGTGGCCAAACTTCTGACATTTATAACACCGGAGTGGGTTGGGGACATACACCTCCACTCCGATGTTGAAATATCCTGCTTTAATTGATGTTGGAATATGAGACCGAGCAAACGTCAAAAGATACGTATTGGTGTTAATGATAACACCATCTCTCTTGACTGTAAAACGTTTTACTGCCGTCACTGCTTGTTCTTTTAGTTCTGTGGCAATGTCCTCTTCACTCATGTCAGCAAGACATCTGGCTCTGTCACGAACGATGCCGCGACAGGAATTTAACGTTCTGTGCACAGACACAGCAACCTCAATGTTGGCAAATGTTTTGATGGATAACAAATTGACAGATTGCTGTCTCCGTGCACACTCCACAAGAAGTGAACCACTACGAAGACGGGTGACATTCTTTACTTCACCACAAGTACCAGATACAGCCTTTGAAATGGCAAACGGATTTAATTTGATTGGCAGGAAATCTGCAGCCTCAATGACTAAAAATCGTGGCCAAGAATCACTGTCAGAAGAATTTGATACAGATGTGGGATCTAAATCTTCAAAACGTCTTTTCTTTTCACTACGAGATGAACCAGCATGTGATAGTGCCATGGCGAAAGGAAATGATTCGACACCCCTGCTCCCCACCCACCATGGAGTGTCAAGAAGGACTGTGTCAATATGCATCGGATATCCAAGATGCTGACACCAGGGATACAGGGGTGTTATACTCCAGAGAATATGACATGAATAGCTGTATTTATCTACCAATTTAATGCCAGACTGGTTCGGCCCTTGACAAGAAATTGGAGACATACATTACCCAGGGGTCAACATCACCAGATTGGCCCATGAGCCACCGCCTTCTGGCATAGGACCCTAGGCAATTTAAAGTTATGAATAATTTAAACATTGAAAATCAAAATTTCCAAGACCCAATCATAATTTATTGTGCAAATATAACCACCATGCACAGGGCTTGACGTGACCAGCCGATTGATAGAACCGGGCCAGTTCTACCACCCGTCTAGGTGAAGTAAGGGCCGAAGTGGTGTGTTGGGCAACAGGAACACGGTTCCAGGATCCTATTGCCCTCAACCACCAGAATCCCGTCCTCCACCGACACAGGGGCGCAACCCACGGCAAACGGGTTGGTGGACCAAATATCCCCCCGGGTCCACAACGGGGGGTCGAAGAGCTCTTAGCGTTACCGAGCACCCACCACGAGGAGGTGGCTCTTCTCGGGTGCCAGGCGAATAGAGAACAACCCGTTTGAGTTTGTGGTCAGAGACGGTGTTATGCAGTTGGTGTATTCACGAAATATCATGAACTTGATAATAGATAATTAGTTATGATATCTCTGTGTATCAGCAACGTTACGATGCTTTAAAACATGTAGTGTTGAGCCAGTTTGACAATATATTTTTAATGAACATACATGTACGTGTTCACATGTGGATATATGTGGGTCGCATGTCTTTCAGATGGAGACATTTCTGAGTATAATAATGTTATTTCTATAACAGAGGTCAGTTTTCAATAGTGCCCCATCAGAGAATATATACAGACACTTTGAGCATTGGAAAGGCATTCCATCCTGTTATCGGTTTCCGTTTGTGATATCTGTACATTTCGCATTCTTGCCTGGATTGCTCGGTTTTGTTTTCATGGAGCAGCTGTGTTTGCGGTCCTGTTTTCACTGATAGTTTTGTTAGCACGGAAAGTCCGTGCATCTCGTGCTTCATGTAAAGCGAGCATGATATCCCTGTGTATTAGCAACGTTACGATGCTTTAAAACATGTAGCGTTGAGCCAGATTGACAATATATTTTCAGTGAACATACATTTATGTGTTTTTATGTGGATCGCATGTCCTTTAGATGTAGAAATTACTGTGTATACTAATGTTATTTCTATAACGGAGGACAGTTTGTTTGGTTTTTTTGTTTTTTTGTTTGTTTTTTTTCAATAGTGCTCCATCAGAGGACTTACACAGACACTCTGTGCATTGGTGGATTGGGGGGATTCCCTTTGTAATATTTGTATATTCTGTACTCTTGATTGGACTGACCAGTATTGTTTCATGGAGCAGCTGTGTTTACGGTCAACGTTTTCACCGATAGACATATAAAAATAGTAAGGCAACTACCAGCATATCCTATTATAAAATGATTTTGTAAATAGTGAATTAACTCACCTTTGATGAAATATATTATCCGAAAAATCCCAGCTCCTGTCGTTACATGTTCACTAAACTGACCCGCCTGGGATTTTGTTAGCACAAAAAGTCCGCTTATCTCGTGCTTTCTTTTATACGAGCCAGGCATCATTACGTAATGGCAACAGTTATGATGCTTTTCTATTTTGCTCGTACAAGCCTTGATAACTTAAGTTTGCAATCTTGACTTAAAAGCTAAACCAGCTCAGTCTGGTTTTACTACTTGACAGTTTACTGCATCGTCAGCCTTACCAGTATACATTTCCCTATTTACTGCATATTACTTCTCTTCCCTCCTTTCTTTTCTTATCCACTGTATGACAATTCTCTATTTCAACCCCCAGTATTTCAAGCCCCTAAACAGTATTTTAATATTTTCCATTATGACTTATGGAAAATTATTTTATGTTTCTTGTGTTTTGAATACACACACATTGAGCTTGTAAAGGTGAAACTTGTTATCTTGATGAAATGGAAGCAGCAACCTGAGCGTATTTCACATCCTTTGACAAATAACCCCGTCTGTCCTCAAATTGATCTGTTTATATTCATATTTGACGATGCCGGTTGATATCTCGACATACCGACAGACAATAGGGTTTTTTGAAATGATTTCACAGTTAAATTCCTATGCAAAATTTAAAAAAACTTCATATGCCATAATGACGTTATGTTTATACAATCCGCAAGTGCAGCTGATTATGTTACTTATTCTTCTATGCTGTGGTGATGTGCACCCAAATCCAGGCCCACTTGCTTATCCTGACTTATAAATAGTTCATCTGAATGTGCGTAGCTTAAGAGAAAAAGTTGATTTAATCCAGGCAGAATTAAGTGACTATGATGTTATATGTTTAACAGAAACATGGTTGAATGTCACAATTGATAACAATAATATTCTTATCCCCGGTTACCACGCCCCTTTTAGGAAAGATAGACCATCAAAAGGTGGAGGTGTTGCTATCTATGTGAGAGAGAACCTGCATGTTATACATGCTGATGAGTTGTCTCCCTTAGGTTTAGAAGCGATCTGGGTTAAGTTGTGTGTAAAAACAAGAGCTATTTGATTGGAAACTTTTACAGAGCAGATAAAAGTGATCTTTATTGGGAACTAGTCCTCCAATCAATTGGTAATGGCACTGACATGGGCATAGATACTATTATTGCTGGTGACTTTAACATCAATATACATAACCAGACTAATAACATGATTGACAATCTTCTTGATACATATGATTTACAGCAACTTATCACAGAACCAACAAGGATCACCCAAACGACTAGTACTTTAATTGATTTAATCTTTGTTTCAAACCCTAATTGTATTCGCACTTCGGGTGTGCTGGTTCTTTTTTTTGTAGTGATCATTGTCCAGTTTATGTCTCTGTTGGGGGCTCTGATTCAACGCCTTTAAAATTTAAAAGGAAAGTATTTTATTATGATTTAGCTAATACTGAGGGAATGAATCGCGGCCTTAACAACGTTGACTGGGATTCCATCTTTAGATGTAATGATATTGATTTACTAACACATGAATTTGTTGATGTTTTGAGAAATATATGTGATATTTATGTCCCAAACAATGTGGTAACAATAAGACCTCGGGACAATCCATGGATGAATAGTGCTATAAGAATACTTATCAGGAAAAGAAATAGACAGCATAAGAAAGCAAAGACTCGAAATTATGATAAAGACTGGCAAAAATTTAGGCTTTTACGGAACAAAGTAACGGCAGCCGTGAGAGCAGCCAAATTGAAATATATTTCTGATTTAGATGATAAGATCAATCAGGGGAGTAATTCTAAATTTTGGTGGGCTTTAGTGAATAAGTATATAAAATCCAAAAAATGGAGATTATAAGAAATTTCCTTCGATTATTCATAACGATAATATGTTTAATGATAGTAAAGATAAAGCAAATATATTTAATGAATATTTTGCTGACCACGCACAAGTTGACTATCCTGATAAGGAGACTCCTACACTTGAATGTAAAGTAAAGACTCCACTTGCGTCTATTGTATTGACTACACAAGAAGTAAGAGACATCCTATTATCAGTTGATATTTCCAAAGCGAGTGGACCAGACAAAATAGGTAACAGATTTATCAAAATGATCGTGCCATCCCTTTGTACTCCTCTTACAAATCTATTCAATTTATCCCTAGAATATTGTAAATTCCCAACAATATGGAAGGAAGCTATTGTCATTCCTATTCATAAAAAAAGGTAGTTTTAATGAATGTAAAAACTATAGACCAGTTGCTCTTACCAGCTGTTTATCAAAGGTATTTGAGAAATGTATTTTTAAACATGTGTTTAACTTTTTTGTAGATAATAACGTATTAACGAATTTGCAGTCGGGATTCATGCCTGGGGATGGAACTGTATACCAACTGACATACTTGTATGATTTTATACTACATGCATTAGACAATGGCAAAGAAGTCAGGGCAGTTTTCTGTGACATTAGCAAGGCTTTTGACAAGGTTTGGCATAAGGGAATCATAGCGAAATTAGAAGCTTATGGTATTAAGGGTAAGTTACTTGATTGGTTTTCCAGTTATCTTGACAGTAGATTACAGAGAGTAGTTATAGACAATTCCAATTCAGATCTAAGGAAAGTCACTGCTGGGGTGCCACAAGGATCTGTCCTTGGGCCATTACTGTTTTTAGTCTACATAAATGATATCATTGAGGGTATCAGTAGTAACATTCGTCTTTTTGCCAATGATACTTCGGTATCTGTTATTGTTGATAATCATGTTGTTACTGTCGCTTCCTTAAATAATGACCTAAACAGGATCTCTCACTGGGCTGAACTATGGCAGGTTAGCTTTAATCCTGGTAAGACTGAAGCTGTTTTATTCACTCGCAATTCCTAAGCTTAAAATGCATGGAGTAGACATTACTGAAGCCGGCTACCATAAACACCTAGGAGTAACCTTGCAATCAGACTGTAAATGGAATTTCCACATTGGTGAATTAGTTAAAAAGGTTCGTCCATTGGTAAATTGTCTTCGTAGTTTTAAATATAGATTATCTAGAAAATCATTAGAGCAAATGTACAAGTCATATATATTACCAACGTTCGATTACTGTTCGCACCTTTGGGATAACTGTACTAAAGAACAAGAAAAACTTGTCGAAAATCTACATTTAGACGCACTGCGGACGATTTGCGGGGCAGTTAGAGGAACAAATCATGACTTAATATATAAGGAAACTAACTCTATGCCCCTAGTTGACAGTAGACAAATTAGCAAGTTATCATTATTTTACAAAATGGTTCATCATATGACACCAGTTTATTTAACTGATCTACTGCCCGAAAAGGTATCACAGTTAAGTGACCATAGATTAAGAAACAGAAATAACATTCAAACTATAAGGTGTCGTAGTGACTTGTATAGCAACTCGTTTTTACCTGATACAATACGACAATGGAATGATTTGCCTGAGAATATGTACGATATTGAAACCATAGGCCAATTCAAAAATGCATTCCAATCATCTAAACCACCCAATTTAAATATATTCGATAAAAACTTTGGTACACGTTTCTGCCAAATTATCCACTCACGCCTCAGACTTGGGTGCAGTAATTTGAAAGCGCACATGTTTGAACGGCACATTTCAGTTGATCCATTCTGTTCCTGTGGTCACCCCTATGAGGATACTTTACATTACTTCTTTACTTGTCCTAATTATTCTAACATCAGACATCGCATGTATTTTTACGAACATGGATATAACTTAAATTCTGTCCTAAATGGTAATCCAAACAAAAATGTACTTGTAAATTCTTTCATACTACAATCTGTCCATTCTTTTATAATAAAATCGCATAGGTTTGATA
This sequence comes from Haliotis rubra, assembly GCF_003918875.1. Classification (NCBI taxonomy): domain Eukaryota; kingdom Metazoa; phylum Mollusca; class Gastropoda; order Lepetellida; family Haliotidae; genus Haliotis; species Haliotis rubra. The sequence continues at coordinate 1,031,328 of NW_025766985.1, read as the reverse complement.
AATGATTAATAATGTTTAATACGCAGGTTGCTTGCTTTCCTATCATGCTGCATATTATTTAATATTTGTTTTATTCATGTATCAATGAAATGGAGAGGTATTCAAATAAGCCATTACGGCTTGTTTACCAATCCTTGTTCAATATATTTTGAATAAAATATGTTTACACTAGATAATTAGTTATATTGTCCACACACGGGCGAACTGGGGCAAAAAGAACCCAAATGAATTCCTTCTTAAAAACTTCATAGTGTAACTAATTAATTTGGTCATCTACAATAAAAGGTGACTAAATGTTTAATTTTAGATAACGTTAAATAATTTTTTAGAGTAATCACTACACAAGTTCATATCACAGATGATTCCAGAGACAAATAGTTTATGAGATTCTAGTTTATGAAAAGCATTCAGTTCCAAACAAGCCAATCTGTTCTCGAATGCTCAGGAATTATTTATTACCACTTACATGGCAATATAGTTTGAGATGTCGATTTTTATAAGGCTCAGGACGTTAACAAGGGGTACGCTTTGAAGTTTGGGTGTTATTTTAGCACATGGTGGTAGATGGAAGTGAACACATCGCACACGGAAGCCGACCGTGTAACAACATGAATAAAACAATCATATGGTGAACACATTTAAAAGGTCACTGATCCAAAGCAATTTCCGCGCACTGGTTGTTGCTTTTGTTATTGTTTTTCTCCCCTGAGTACCTGGATGATATCCCAGTATTTTCGATGGGTTCGTGACCTTTGCTGCGCCACCCGCATGCGCAATTGATCGTATAGGTATAGATTGATCAACAAAAATGAAATCTTTTTTAATCGATAATATTTCCATCTTCATTTTTATTATAACAAATGAAAACAGTTTGAAGTTTAATCATCTGCCAGTGGTTAAAAACGTCAGGACTGAAAAAAACGAATTCAATGTATGTCTTTATAGTTTGTCTTATAATCGTAATTATTTTATTGTCATATTTGTATGCATTTTGAAACTTAATAAAACGCATACGATCTGCTTATAGTTATAGCGTATTTATAACATGACTGTAATATCTAGACATTTTATAGAATGCCAACATGAATCATATTTCACACACGCCCAAGGTATGACCTAGTGTATGTTGTCTGTCTCATTACGCTACACGGCGAAAACAAATGATTCTGTTGAATGCTACCACAAATGAATAAAAACAAAATGCAAATATTAGAAATAAAACAGACTAAAGTCTGCAACAATGTCAGGTTATTACCTTGTTCGAGGAATGTATCCATCAATATCCACATAGGTTTAGTCCCGATTTTGACAGCCTCAAATTTGACAGTGAAATTTCTCACTTCTGTAATTGATCTAGCCAGTTGTCCCAATTTTGACAATGAACTTTGGTACACTTGTCAGCTCTTCTCGTGCCCGTTTTTTTACATTACTGGTAAGGATATAGGAACCAATAGAGCTTTGGTCTGGATGTGTATGCTGTTTGCACCCTCTTCTGACAACAGTCCCATCTGCTGTTGTAGTGACTGAGGTTGTTTTCAGGCACTGACATCTCCGTATAATGGTACCATTCCTGTTGGCAGTTCGTCTCAGATACCTATATCCATCCAGCAACAATTCTCCACCTGGTCTCCTACCATCTAACTTTGTACCTTTCTCAGCCATGATGAAATACGATAAGAAAATGTGATGTATATGTGGGCATATATACTTTGCAAGTAATTGGTAAAGCTACTTCTCCCATCCTGCTCATGTCGTAAACTTTTCTTAAATATTGCATTCATACATCTCAACGGATAATTCTGCTTCTCGCATCCTTTTCTCTCAGTTGATTGTGGTATTAGTGTTCCAGAATGTTACTTGTTCTGTACTTCTCTCAGGTGATTGCATTTACATAACTATCCTTAATTGGTGCAGCTAGTTATCCCAGGTTTGAGAGCGAATCAGTGACCAAGACGCTGTCAAAAATGGGACGCTACCTCCACATAAAGGAACAATATATGCCATTGATCTGCAGCTGACAAAGAATCCTGTTCCATGTCAAGTGTCTTGTAACAGTCTAGTATGCGAAAAAGGGATACATCGATTCAGTTTTTTTCACATTGGTGTATAATCTCATTGGTCATCCAAGATCGCACACATGGCAACTAATTGCATGATGTCCGCCATTCTTTTTTAAAAGAAAATTTAAAAAGGAAATTTAATTAGCCAATAATGAGCAATCAATCCACTTGTGTTTGGTCATCTCCTCCTCCACCCTCCCCACCCACCCGTACCATTGTCTTGCTAATTAACATGGTCTGGTGATCCTCTTACGCCTTAAAAAAACAACTTGCCCGACTGGCAAAAGAGGAACACCCCTATCAACTTACTGGCGGTTAATACATTGAAGGAAAGATTTGTTTTTACACAGGTACTTTACAACACGGTGTTATCAGTATAGATTAGTAAATCTACATACATAAACACTACCTTTTGACAAATCCGCTGTGCAAGATAAAAGTAATTAATCAATCAGCGTGTTATCGGTTAATCCTTTGATCAATGTTTGTTTTGTATCTCAGCTGATAATCCGTCTTGCTGCACTTCCATGAGCATATTACATAACATGTAATACATTTGTCACATCAGACCTTAATTCATAATGCTGAGTATTTACTCCAGACACAAGAATTGCGAAATGGGAACCTTTGTCGGGTAATCTGACTGGTATCACCATCATACCTGTTATAAATTCATTAATTGACCATCAAGTGAATGATGACAAATAACATGTGTAGGTTTATACCACCAAACACTGGTTACAGCAAAGAGGGTAGTAATCGCTGAATTGCATGCAATGTTAATTGCCTGAACAAATTATGGGCCGACACTGTTTGGGGGATACGAACGGAACTTCATTGTTGCATAAGAAATACATATAAGCATTGGATGTATACTGAAGTTAAAAATGTATATACCTAAGTAAATTTTCATTTGGAAAAAAACGTATGGGCCGACACTGTTTGGGGGATACGAACGGAACTTCATTGTTGCATAAGAAATACATATAAGCATTTGATGTGTACTGAAGTTAAAATTGTATATACCTAAGTAAATTTTCATTTGGAAAATAACTTATGGGCCGACACTGTTTGGGGGATACGTACGGAACTTCATTGTTGCATAAGAAATACATATAAGCATTTGATGTGTACTGAAGTTAAAATTGTATATACCTAAGTAAATTTTCATTTGGAAAAAAACTTATGGGCCGACACTGTTTGGGGATACGAACGGAACTTCATTGTTGCATAAGAAATACATATAAGCATTTGATGTGTACTGAAGTTAAAATTGTATATACCTAAGTAAATTTTCATTTGGAAAAAAACTTATGGGCCGACACTGTTTGGGGGATACAGACGGAACTTCATTGTTGCATAAGAAATACATATAAGCATTTGATGTGTACTGAAGTTAAAATTGTATATACCTAAGTAAATTTTCATTTGGAAAAAAAACTTATGGGCCGACACTGTTTGGGGGATACGAACGGAACTTCGTTGTTGCATAAGAAATACATATAAGCATTTGATGTGTACTGAAGTTAAAATTGTATATACCTAAGTAAATTTTCATTTGTCATAAATATAATATGTAATAGACATCATATGTTTACATGGCATGATTAAATATCGAGGTAAAAAAACACAGAAATAAGATTAAATTGGATCAGTCACTTTGCCATCTATGCATTAGAAAATCCGAAAAGCATACACTGCTGGTATACTTTATTGCAATCAGACAGGAACTTCCGGGGGTATTCTCAAATAACAGAATCTGATGAGTATCCACCCTTCCTAATGTCCCGCTGTTTGGGTGGGGTCTTCCCACTTACCCAACTCCTATTGTTTCAGTAGAAGAAATTACTGGGTGTGATAATCCCCTTTAATCCCTTATTTTGTTCCCTGTGAAAAAGTATCCGGGACCAAATGAGATAAAATACTACTACTTTTGACTCAATGTTTGGCTATATTTATGAAATATATACACAAGTTATCCAGTTATACAAGTTATCCAGTTATACAACTTAATACAAATCATCAAATCAAATATTACATCTATATTTCACAGCACAGCTTTCACACTTAAAACCAGTTAAATGTGATACTGAGTCAATGTATGACAGTTCTGGCACCAGTTGTTAGTTCGCTCTTGTACATTTCCAAGGCATGGTTCAGTTCAACATATCTTCTCTTCCTAGGTGAAGGTCTGGCACCGTTTCTTTGCTGTAGAACATATGCCTTTACCCAGGCTTGTCCCTTCTTAAAAAAAGCTGGAGTGACTTTCGGCAAACACATCACTCACTTTACGATGCCACCATTCTACATGATTTGTTGTCCTAGGACCTTCCATTCTGAAATGGTTCCACATTTCGCGGCCATGATCACTTTCCACCCTCCTGTTCTTGATACTAAACTTACAGCCCCTGTAGACCAAGTACTGACTGCCACGTCCATTAGAAATGAAACGAGTGTTTACTTAAACGTTTGCCATAGTGCAATGGAGAAACAAGGAAATCACCATACTTTATAATACTTGTCATTGGCATAGTTCACTCAATTAAAATTCAATTTGTAACAAATGGATACCGACAAGCTTGCAGTTTGGTTTGGTAATTAGACTCTTGGCGAGAAACATCAATCGCTCTGGATCAGTTCCCATCTAATTACATGGGGATATATAATGAGAAGAAGCATGAAAGTGTACATTCGATTTCGAAATGGCTAATGCTCAACTTGAACATAAGTTTATTCCTACACCTCGTTGGTGCAATATGACGAAGGCCAAAGACAACCCACGAAGAAGAAATACCGATACCTGGAACGTCGTCTTCAAGAACTGAGACACCAGTTTCAAAATGGAATGTTAACTGTTAGACAGTTTGCTGATTCAGCGTCTCTTCTTTCACATCTTTAATATATTTATAATGTACTTATAAATGTGTATGTATATTTAAAATTTTGTTATATTTTGAAACATTTCATAATATGATGTAATATAATTATTTATAATTCCTGTCAAATGTAGCATGTTGTAACATGGTTAAATAAAATCTGTCTCCCGTTACCACTTGTGGCTTACGCCTTCTGTGTTTTTTATGTGTTTTATATTTCAATGTATATATGCTAAGTGAACTGAGACTGAAATAAAACACTATCTTTATACATATATTTGGCTCGTTTTCTCATTAGGTGTGCTCTCATTCGCATAATCCGGAATATCCTCTTCTATCAACACGTAGGCCTATCATTGTCTCTATAATCCAATGTTAATTTGCTAACGGACGGGACATCAACATTTCTCCTAACTCATCTGTTTGGACCAAAGGTCGATAGAGGGGAGTTTCCATGTATATTCTCACGCCGTTATCAAGATAAAAGTTACTACAACCAGGTGAATAGAAGTATATATGCATAGTGACAAGCAGCAAATTATCAACAGGTCATTCAGCTAGTAGCACATCGTTGGGGCCAACCGGAGAGTAAAATCAACAAGTCTAAATCAATCAACATTCAGTCAGCTTGTTTATCCTGAACGTTGTACATCGAAATGCCGCTCTATGCAATAAACATGGAGTTGTTATCACGTTAGTGGTATTTCGTTGTGTATCCCCCATACTATTTACTGCAGTATAACTGAGATCTGCTTCACTTTGCGAATGACCAATCTTTTGAAGTTGATTTAAGTTCTACTTTAGTAAACTGCTACCTAACAGATTGATCTCAGATTAAAACATCTCATTCCAAATTCGTGTTTTCTATTTCAGGTACTGAGAAATACTGAATTTTTACGTATTAGATATAAATCTATCGATACCAGTTTGACGTGTCTGGTCATGAGTTAACTAACATAGTGATTATATATTTTTGACCATTACATGTGTCATTCACACGTCATTTATGCCATTGTAATGTTCTCTGATCCATTTCATCATACAGCATTTATTTCATTCAATGTTTTGAAGCTCATATGAAAACATGAAAAATGTTACTTTTCCAGTTCCTTTTGAAGAGTGAAATTATTTTTGTTCCTCAAGTGTTCCAACCAATATAGTCATTATGGTTACAAACGGCCTGATCTTAATACCTATCAAATTAGATGTTATACACGCGTGCCTGCACACCCACCCACACAAAACATCCGTAATTTGTGAATTCTGTTCGGACGATAAAGAAATATCTAATTTGATAAGAATCACTATATAAATTATCTTCCCTTACTCTGAGAGAAGCATGGCATTATTAGTTCATTTTTGAATAATTTTATCTGCATAAAAGAAGGTAATATGAAAAATGTGAAACAAACTTCCTTATACTACCATTTCACTAACATTGCGATATTGACCATGGAATAATGTTAAGTTTAGTTTGTTTTCAATGTCATAATATGTGAGGTTCCTCATTCACACATACATACAAACTGACAGCATAACACAAAACAATATGCTACCAACCCAATGTAATACAATACAAGTTTCACCGCCTGTGCACACCACACTGTTGACGAATCTCTCAGGTGTGTTAGAGCGATAATAACATCGCGACATGATTAACAAACCTACAGCTGAGCAGATTTTAATAACTTACCTTTTTAATAAGAAAAGCAAGATTTATGGATGTCAACTTCGTTATTGTGAATAACACGAAGTTTCGGAGCATATACTTGCTTCTTTAAGAGGCATAAAAACTTGTTAATTAACAAGGCAGTAGGCCTTGTTAATTGGTGACTCTTAACTGCCTTGACTCACTCATCAATCAACAAGGGATCAGGTCCTGGGGCGTGCAAAGAACAATAATTTACCATCACCCACCAGTTATCTCCCCTTGTGGACATTTCCACAGTTGTAAATTTTTGGAAATCTCATATTTCCAAAATTGGACTGACTGACTGACTGAGTTTGGTTTTACGCCGCTTTTAGCAATATTCCAGCAACATCACGGCGGGGGACACCAGAAATGGGCTTCACACATTGTACCAATGTGGGGATTCGAACCCGGGTCTTCGGCGTGACGAGCCAACGGTTTAACCATTAGGCTACCCCACCGCCCCTCCAAAATTGGAAATGTCTTGGAAACATAATCTCTCCGAAAATTGGAAATGTCTTGCAAACATCATCTTTCAAAGACATTTCCAAGCTTTTAAATGTGGACTTTTTTTCCAGTGGATATTGCTGGAATATTGCTAAAAGCAGCGTAAAACTATACTCTGAACTTTAAACCAACATTCAAGCTCCATTAGGATTTTTTGTTAGAATTTAGCAGCCAATGCTTATCATTTGAGTTGTACCCTGGCTTTGTGGGAGACTGACCTTGATGTCTGTCAAGGTTTATATTTTGCAGACCTGATTAATAGCGAGTGACTGAGTTTAGTTGTATGCCGTTTTAGCAATATTCCAGCAAATATCACGGGTACACCAGAAATGGGCTTCACATATAGTACCCTTGTGGGGAGTCGAATCCAGGTCTTCGGCGTGACGAGCGACCACTTTAACCACTAAGCTGAAATATTGCTAAAAGCGGCATAAAACTAAATCCACTCACTGTGGGTGAGTCAGGTCAAGTCGAAGATATTTATTGAATGGTTTCCGATCCACATACAAATGAGTTACACTGAGGTAGTTTTACATAATCGGATACAAGCAAATATTTATTAGTTTATTTCTAAGAACAAATTCATTTCTATCATATGCAGCCACTATTAATATGACATCATCATCTCTTGAATTGAGGAGATAAATAAAAGCAGATACAGAATAATTTAACAGATGGCGCTCCAGTGTTTCAAAAATAAGAAGAAAGAAACATCCTTGCCCCTTAGCCTTCTATACTTAGGACCAGAAATGGCATTGGTTGTGTCATAGTGCACTGACACTTACCTAGTATTTCTCCCGAGTCGGACTCCGCCAAAAACCAGGCCCTAGAGTCCATGTCAAACGAACAGTACATGACGTCTGTGGGAATTTCCCATTATTCAATGTCTGTAAATTTCTTTATGGCGGCTACATCAGCTCGTGTTGCCGTCCTCACAGAGTACTTCGGAATGACAGCAGTCGTTGTGATAGACCCTGAAGGCTCTGTTAGCAGATATTGAATGAAGTGAATGAAGTGAATGAAGTGAATGAAGTGAAGTGAATGAATTGCTAATTAACGTGTCACGCATAAAATTACAAGGTATACACACAATAAATATACAAAGATAAAAGATATTCACCTTTGAAATTACCACAAGGTGATAAGACCCTGGAGGGTTGTGATAGACCCTAGAGGCTCTGTTACCGGATATTCACCTTTGAAGTTACCACAAGGTACGAGGTCACGCCAGCGTGTGTGTGTTACAGTGGAGCTTGAAGTACTTAAATACAAACGCCTTATGCAGGTCACCCACACTTTCATCATGCAGTGACGTGATTGGAGCAGAAGATGACATGGCTAGAAAGCGTAACACTAGGTCAATGTAACTCAGATCACTTGGAGAAAATGTGTTGTGGATACGGACGCTATATTTTCGTTATTTTATATTCTGGTGAACCTCACTATTCCAATTCAAAGTTCCCCAATGAGAACGGATGCGCTTTGGTAGTTTCACAATTTATAAGAAAAGATGACAACGTATTACATTTGAAAGCACGTAATAGCGATTTGAATGGCCCTATCCGATATATAAGTTAGTTCTTAGATTCCCATATTCTCCTGTTTGTGTAGATGTAATTTGACTAATTTTGCATCGTTATTACCAGAGTACTAGCCATATCTTCAAATGTAACGAAATTGCTGAAAATAATACAACATTTTACTTGACGTCATCGCTTGTTTTATGTATAAAAGGTCTAGACTTCTATGTCAGAATTTTTCACTCTTTAGACAAAACATAAAATGACTGATTTTTCCATTTAAATAGTGTCCTGAATATATCAACAATTAGACAGTTTGACAGCGTATCTTATTGTGACCAACACGCGCACCTATTTGGCATCAATTTAACGTAAATAAAAATAATATTTCACAACACCCGAACATTTTGTTTGGGATAAGAATTTTGTTTGTTTATGATTATGAAGCTATTTCTCTTCATACGTATGCAATGACAGATGCATAAAGATAGCTTTTGATATATGGAACTATATATTAGAATATGGATATAAGATTTGTCCGAATTAACACATGAGATGGTATATATATTTTTCAACAATTTTCCTATGAGTAGTTAGAGTTTGATATCCTGTCATCACAATATTATTTAATCGAATATGAATTGAATATATTATCGAAAACAATGATAGAGAATCATAAAACGTTGCCAACAAACGCGCACCTTGCCGATCTATATGCATCATTCTTTTGTCTATAAAACGACACAAAATTATGCAATGAGCAAGACAATTCCTTTAAATATGTGTGCATGTACATTTCATACCATATATAAATAATTGTCAATAATATTATCAGTTTTGCGTATAAGGTTGAATCATATCACCGTTCATTAACCTGTTCATATGAAACTGCAATATTAGTCCAAATAAATTGAATATTGTACATCATAGGAACTAAAGTAATTGCAGTTATGGCTACGTTTGATCTTCTAACACTTGTGTAAAGGTTTAAAATATGGTGTATTGCAATAAATATGTCACTTTCTTATGTAAATATGATTCAAACAATCAAAAACTTTCAAAGAATAAAACACCGTAAACCCTGTATGCATGTATGATATGATATTGAACAAGGCTAAATGTAGATACTGAAGTCAGTTTCATGAAAAAGTATCTGAACTTTGCGCAAAATATACATCATAATACTGACAGTGTAATCGGAAGGATATGACGATTGTGTTTACTCTTGTTCAACCGACCTTCACCTCAAAGAAATTGCCTAATATGTACAACAATGTTGACGTATGACATCACTACCGCTGACCGATTTCTTACAAAATGGCGGCTTTGCTGACAAGGGTACACAGGATTTTGCGAGGACCCTTCCACTGATTCAGGGATCGTTTGTACATAAATATGAGATGTAAGTAATCAGAATGATTCTGACTATCTGTGTATTGTTATATGTTTTTATCTTTTTCACTATACGTAAGAGAAAAGGACAGAAATGCAGATAATTACCGTTGTCGTTCTGCGTGATTTGGCGTCAGTCATGGCGTCACGCTGCACGGAAACTTTGACAATTTCTTATGAATTATCAAATCATTGCATTGTATCTATTTATAATTTCCTATTTCTTGCTACGATACTCTTTCCATGTATATTCTAAAGGTATTGAGCCAATCGCAAGCAATGAATAGACGGATGAATGTTGAAAAATTTCAGAAAATGCTACGCAGTGTAAAATCGGAATTTGTCTTTGTTTACATTTCACACAAACGCAGTCTTTCAAGCACAGCGTTCGTTTTCACACCCAATATGTTTCGTCTCATTTTATCTAGACAGTTATTATTGGTGACACAGACCAGTTTCAAATTGATTCTTAAATGTATGGGGAATTCAATGATGCATTTTTCGAAGCTGAATATGAAATATACGTGATGTAATAGGCGTCTCAATACCGGCCTTCGCGAAACGTGATTTTGTAAACACTATCCAATATGGCGGAAAGCGCTCTACGGCGTTCGTGTAAGTGCATTTTCGAAAACATCCCAACCGATTCTAGATTCATCGGCAACGTTTCAGAATTATAATTAGCGATTTCATGTAAAACTGATATCAGTGATCATAAATATGTTATTTTTGAAATTCAATACTTCCAGTAATTATCCGATTTTCACATTTCAAAACATACAGCAAATAACGCTGTGAATCGCGATTTCATACTGTGTAAAAAATGTCGCCATTTTCGATGAAGCCTATTTTGTAAGGTCATTTTCAGCACTTGAGCTTTGTTTAAAATAATAGTGGATGGTATCAAGAAACAGGGAATTTCCCGCAGAATTCGAAACTGTGAAGTGTATTTGTGTGCGTGGGATATTTTGATTTTTATTCGACTTGAAATTGAGGGTTGAAGGGGGAAGGACATATATGTCCCTGTGGCATCCAGGGGGTTAAGTAAATCAGTGGTAAGGGGAACTCTCAATTCTCTCCTGTATCACATTGATATACCTGAAGATGAATTTACATTGCCTGATCCTATTCCCTCGGTTCGCTTTTGCCAGTCATTATGTGTACAAGTAAAGAAGTGTTGACAGTCACCAGATGACATTTGCTACATGCCATCCTTATGGTGGTGTTAAGATTTTCAGTTACCTTCATGGAAAGTCAGCTGGAGTGGAATGATTAATAGTGAGATAGGTTTACTTTCAACCATACTCATGCAAGCCTTTGTGTTGGTATGGCATATTTTGTTTCGTGATGAGGCGCACCTTTTCTTATCAAGATTTGTAGAGGAGGATAAAGTTGACGGTTATTCAACCAGAAGGAGAAAATGGGTTGAGAGTAACCTTCTACATTGGGCTGATAAATGTAGCCGCTTCTTATGACAAGCATTGGCTAGAAACAAAGCAACATATACGAACAAGTCGTTTCAAAGGCTCACCCCTTTACTGCAGAGAGTCCAAGGGTATTGCCTGTTTAAGTGAACAACGAATGAGCAACCGTTGTTACGAACCAGAGTGATGTAGTTGCTCTTCCATGTTATCAGTTTTTAACTCTTTCAAATGACAAACCTTCGACAATTCTGTAAAACAACAACACAATACACTATATTTCGTGGGTTAGAATTTATTTCAGTCATGCAACATGTGCCTGTTTATAAGCCTTACGTAAGGTCAAGCTAAAAACATAAGGTTTACATATGTCCATTCGAATAAATGTCATTGAGAATATTTTGACGTAAACACCAAGAAGAGCTATTATTCAACCACCATATAGTTGGAATATTGCTGAGTTTGGCTTGTATATCGTTTCTAACATAGTGAAGCACATAGTGTGTATGTGCGTCTGCTTGTACTAGCCCCGACGGAAGCTGGTTTTATAGTGCTAGCCCACTGAGATACCATTCCTCAGTGAAGCATGAATACCCCACTCAGACACATTATACTGACTCCGAGCCGACCAGTCCTTGTCGTACCCATTAATGCCGAGCGCCAGGCAGGGACCAACAAGTACCATATTTTAATGTCTTTTGGGGCGACGCGGTCGGGGATCGAACCCGCGACCTTCCGCTCTCTGGGCAGACACTGTAATCATGAAATTGCCGCATAAATAACACGCTTAACGCTAAAATCTGTAGCGATACAGTGGAGTGTGGGAGTGCATTAGGCGGTGGATAACCCCATGGCAGATAAGGAATACAACCGCTCAGGTGTGTGGGGCACTTGCTTTTTAGTGTACATTTTATGAAGCGTAACAACATTTGTTAGAGAAACTTTGCGATTAATCTCCATCATTGCTTTGGATTCGGAAGTGATAAACATAGTGACAGAATCCTTCGGATTCACCTGATGTAAGAGTCTTTTCAACAGTGTCATCGCTATGACGTCACTATTAGCATACAACGGTGCAATCTCATGGCCGTATTCTGTCACAGCCAATCGTCCATATCCTAATACACGTCCGGTGTTGGAGCGAGCAATGAGAATATATTTTGCATGGCGGATGATCCAGTTTTTGAAGTAGTAACACCTCTCGGTTTCACATACAGCTTCGTCGTATGCCCTCAGCTCAGTGAACATGGCACTTTCGTATAGGATTATTCTGATATCCGGACTCACTTCCGCTTCCGGAATTGCTCCCAGTATTACTTCCGCTGATCCTCGTTTCTGGTGTATGTCATAGTAGAAAGTGAAGCCATGGGTTTCGTACAGATTAACGGAGGTGGCTGATATGGTGATGTTGGCGTCACCCACTGCCTTGAGGGATTGCGCGTTCACATCACGTCCGATTCCTTTGCCTCTGAGGTCTTTCCTGACGATATAGATGCCGCCAGCTACTGTCTCTTCCGTATAATACACCAAGACACGACAAGCTGTTAAAGTAATCACAATGCATACATATAGATAGGCATTAGAATTATTGAAAAGTCTGAACTTTTTAGGTTGGTTTGTAGCTTAGTGGGTAAAGCGTTCGCTCTTCACGCCGAAGTCCCTGGTTCGATTTCCCACATGTAGGAAACCCATTTCTGGTTTCCCCCGCCGTGATATGGCTGGAATATTGCTAAAAGCGGCGTAAAACTATACTCTGAACTTTAAACCAACATTCAACCAACCTTCAAGCTTAATTTTGTTAGAATTTAGCAGCCAATGCTTATCATTTGAGATGTACCCTGGCTTTGTGGGAGACTTATCTTGATGTCTGTCAAGGTTTTATGTTGCAGACCTGATTAATAGTGAGTGACTGAGTTTAGTTGTATTCCGTTTTAGCAATATTCCAGCAAATATCACGGGTACACCAGAAATGGGCTTCACATATAGTACCCATGTGGGGAGTCAAACCCAGGTCTTCGTCGTGGCGAGCGACCACTTTAACCACTAGGCTACAATTTTGCTAAAAGCGGCATAAAACTAAACCCACTCACTGTGGGTGAGTCAGGTCAAGTCGAGATATTTATTGAATGGTTTCCGATCCACATACAAATGAGTTACACTGAGGTAGTTTTACATAACCGGATACATGTAAATATTTATTAGTTTATTTCTAAGAACAAATTCATTTCTATCATATGCAGCCACTATTAATATGACATCATCGACTCTTGAATTGAGGAGATAAATAAAAGCAGATACAGAATAATTTAACAGATGGCGCTCCAGTGTTTCAAAAATAAGAAGAAAGAAACATCCATGCCCCTTAGCCTGCTATACTTAGGACCAGAAATGGCATTGGTTGTGTCATAGTGCACCGACACTTACCTAGTATTTCTCCCGAGTCGGACTCCGCCACAAACCAGGCCCTAGAGTCCATGTCAAACGAACAGTACATGAAGTCTGTGGGAATTCCCCATTCCTCAATGTCTGTTAATTTCTTTATGGCGGCTACATCAGCTCGTGTTGCCGTCCTCACAGAGTACTTCGGAACGACAGCAGCCATGATTTAGTTGTTATAGACCCTGGAGGCTCTGTTATCAGATATTCACCATTGAAGTTACCACAAGGTACGAGGTCGCGCCAGCGTGTGTGTGTTACAGTGGAGCTTGAAGTACTTAAATACAAACGCTTTATGCAGGTCACCCAATGCACTTTTATCATGCAGTGACGTGATTGGAGCAGAAGATGACATGGCTAAGTATTTATCTGTAAGCAGGGTTGAGGCAATGGCCTAGATGTATGCACACAAACATCCTTACCCATCTAAACTCCCCTGCATCCAATGTGACGTATAGTCTGTACTAGCAACTGTCTGATCATAAGTGGCTTCCAGGAGTGGTGGACTAGTCTAATGGTTAAAGTGTCTGCTCGTCACGCTGAAGGCCCAGGTTCGATTCCTCACATGGGTACAATGTGTGAAGCCTGTTTCTGGTGTCCCCCACCGGGATATTGCTGGAATATTGCTAAAATCAGCGTAAAACCAAACTCACTCATCACTAATAGCTTCCAACATGCTCGGTTCATCTTGTTGAACTGAGACAATTCGTTAACCCAAAACTATAATCCTCAGGGGTAATACGTCTTGCGAAAGGAGTTAAATTTCTGTTGTTGGTTAATGCCAAAGTCACATTGAACAAGGTTTATGGGATAGACCACACCTGCATGCGTGCACTTCTATCCCCAATACAAACAATGCTGTTGCTACCCAATGGAAAGATAAGCACAATATGCATGTCTTCATCACCTAGTAGTTGCCTACAACTATTTACCTCCGGGTAGGTCAGTAAGTCTGTACAGTTAATGAAAGATCAGTTGTTTGATCGGCTGTTTTGGGTATTGATGAGAAGAAAATACAGAGGTATTTCCGTGTGCTTGATGTAGAGCAAGTGTTTTCAGACTTTAAGCCACAGCATGAATATATTTATCCAGTACGCTTCGTCCCACATACTGACCCGTCAGTAGATAAGCTTCAAGACGGTAGGGGACAATACGGCCAGGCTTATGTTTGACCCATCTGTGTTTGCACTGTATTCGGTTATGCTGCAGATATGTCGGTGATGTGTTGTGGGGCAATTCGTGGTGCAGAGTTGCGGCCTTGTTCGTTCTAGAAAGCGAGACTCGTGAAGATCCGGGTTAGAATTGATCTTCAGTAACCCATGCTGGTTGTAAGAGGCGACTAATGGTATCGGGTGGTCAGGCTCGCTGACTTGGTTGACATGTCACCGTATCCCACTTGAGTAGATCGATGCTCATGTTAGAGGTGGGATATCTGTACAGTAGACGGGGACCCATGTCGACTACTGAAAGTGTTAAAGGTGGGATATCTGTACAGTTGATTGGAACCAATGTCAACTACTGAAAGTGTTAAAGGTGGGATATCTGTACAGTAGACTGGAACCAATGTCCTCCACTGAAAGTGTTAAAGGTGGGATATCTGTACAGTTGACTGGAACCCATGTCCGCCACTGAAAGTGTTAAAGGTTTGATATCTGTATAGTAGACTGGAATACATGTCGACTACTGAAAGTGTTAAAGGTTTGATATCTGTACAGTTGACTGCAATACATGTCGACTACTCAAAGTGTAAAGGGTTTGGTGTCTGTATAGTAGACTGGAATACATGTCGACTACTGAAAGTGTTAAAGGTTTGATATCTGTACAGTTGACTGGAATACATGTCGACTACTGAAAGTGTTGAAGGTGGGATATCTGTACAGTTGACTGGAATACATGTCGACTACTGAAAGTGTTAAAGGTGGGATATCTGTACAGTTGACTGGAATACATGTCGACTACTGAAAGTGTTAAAGGTGGGATATCTGTACAGTAGACTGGAACCCATGTCCGCCACTGAAAGTGTTAAAGCTGGGATATCTGTAGAGTTGACTGGAATACATGTCGACTACTCAAAGTGTTAAAGGTGGGACATCTGTATAGTAGACTGGAATACATGTCGACTACTGAAAGTGTTAAAGGTTTGATATCTGTACAGTTGACTGGAATACATGTCGACTACTGAAAGTGTTGAAGGTGGGATATCTGTAGAGTTGACTGGAATACATGTCGAATGCTGAAAGTGTTAAAGGTGGGATATCTGTACAGATGACTGGAATACATGTCGACTACTGAAAGTGTTAAAGGTTTGATATCTGTACAGTTGACTGGAATACATGTCGACTACTGAAAGTGTTGAAGGTGGGATATCTGTACAGATCACTGGAATACATGTCGAATGCTAAAAGTGTTAAAGGTGGGATATCTGTATAGTAGACTGGAATACATGTCGACTACTCAAAGTGTTAAAGGTTGGATATCTGTACAGTAGACTGGAACCCCTGTCAACTACTGAAAGTGTTAAAGGTGGGATATCTGTACAGTAGACTGGAACCCATGTCCGCCACTGAAAGTGTTAAAGGTTTGATATCTGTATAGTAGACTGGAACACATGTCGACTACTGAAAGTGTTAAAGATGGAATATCTGTACAGTTGACTGGATTCAATGTTGACTACTGAAAGTTTTAAAGGTGTGGGATATCTGTACAGTAGACTGGAACCTATGTCGACTTCTGAAAGTGTTAAAGGCGGCATATCTGTACAGTAGACTGGAACCCATGTCCGCCACTGAAAGTGTTAAAGGTGGGATATCTGTAGAGTTGACTGGAATACATGTCGACTACTGAAAGTGTTGAAGGTGGGATATCTGTACAGTTGACTGGAATACATGTCGACTACTGAAAGTGTTAAAGGTGGGATATCTGTACAGTTGACTGGAATACATGTCGACTACTGAAAGTGTTAAAGGTGGGATATCTGTACAGTTGACTGCAATACATGTCGACTACTGAAAGTGTAAAGGGTTTGGTATCTGTATAGTAGACTGGAATACATGTCGACTACTGAAAGTGTTAAAGGTTTGATATCTGTACAGTTGACTGGAATACATGTCGTCTACTGAAAGTGTTGAAGGTGGGATATCTGTACAGTTGACTGGAATACATGTCGAATGCTGAAAGTGTTAAAGGTGGGATATCTGTACAGTTGACTGGAATACATGTCGACTACTCAAAGTGTTAAAGGTTTGATATCTGTACAGTTGACTGGAATACATGTCGACTACTGAAAGTGTTGAAGGTGGGATATCTGTACAGATGACTGGAATACATGTCGAATGCTGAAAGTGTTAAAGGTGGGATATCTGTATAGTAGACTGGAATACATGTCGACTACTCAAAGTGTTAAAGGTTGGATATCTGTACAGTAGACTGGAACCCCTGTCAACTACTGAAAGTGTTAAAGGTGGGATATCTGTACAGTACACTGGAACCCATGTCCGCCACTGAAAGTGTTAAAGGTTTGATATCTGTATAGTAGACTGGAATACATGTCGACTACTGAAAGTGTTAAAGATGGAATATCTGTACAGTTGACTGGATTCAATGTTGACTACTGAAAGTTTTAAAGGTGGGATATCTGTACAGTAGACTGGAACCTATGTCGACTTCTGAAAGTGTTAAAGGTGGGATATCTGTACAGTAGACTGGAATACATGTCCGCCACTGAAAGTGTTAAAGGTGGGATATCTGTAGAGTTGACTGGAATACATGTCGACTACTGAAAGTGTTAAAGGTGGGACATCTGTATAGTAGACTGGAATACATGTCGACTACTGAAAGTGTTAAAGGTTTGATATCTGTACAGTTGACTGGAATACATGTCGACTACTGAAAGTGTTGAAGGTGGGATATCTGTACAGTTGACTGGAATACATGTCGAATGCTGAAAGTGTTAAAGGTGGGATATCTGTACAGTTGACTGGAATACATGTCGACTACTGAAAGTGTTAAAGGTTTGATATCTGTACAGTTGACTGGAATACATGTCGACTACTGAAAGTGTTAAAGGTGGGATATCTGTACAGATGACTGGAATACATGTCGAATGCTGAAAGTGTTAAAGGTGGGATATCTGTATAGTAGACTGGAATACATGTCGACTACTCAAAGTGTTAAAGGTTGGATATCTGTACAGTAGACTGGAACCCTGTCAACTACTGAAAGTGTTAAAGGTGGGATATCTGTACAGTAGACTGGAACCCATGTCCGCCACTGAAAGTGTTAAAGGTTTGATATCTGTATAGTAGACTGGAACACATGTCGACTACTGAAAGTGTTAAAGATGGAATATCTGTACAGTTGACTGGATTCAATGTTGACTACTGAAAGTTTTAAAGGTGGGATATCTGTACAGTAGACTGGAACCTATGTCGACTTCTGAAAGTGTTAAAGGCGGCATATCTGTACAGTAGACTGGAACCCATGTCCGCCACTGAAAGTGTTAAAGGTGGGATATCTGTAGAGTTGACTGGAATACATGTCGACTACTGAAAGTGTTAAAGGTGGGACATCTGTATAGTAGACTGGAATACATGTCGACTACTCAGTGTGTTAAAGGTGGGATATCTGTACAGTAGACTGGAACCCATGTCAACTTCTGAAAGTGTTAAAAGGGGGATATCTGTACAGTAGACTGGAACCCATGTCAACTACTGAAAGTGTTAAAGGTGGGATATCTGTACAGTAGACTGGAACCCATGTCTGCCACTGAAAGTGTTAAAGGTGGGATATCCGTACAGTAGACTGGAACCCATGTCAACTACTGAAAGTGTTAAAGGTTGGATATCTGTACAGTAGACTGGAACCCCTGTCAACTACTGAAAGTGTTAAAGGTGGGATATCTGTACAGTAGACTGGAACCCATGTCCGCCACTGAAAGTGTTAAAGGTTTGATATCTGTATAGTAGACTGGAACACATGTCGACTACTGAAAGTGTTAAAGATGGAATATCTGTACAGTTGACTGGATTCAATGTTGACTACTGAAAGTTTTAAAGGTGGGATATCTGTACAGTAGACTGGAACCTATGTCGACTTCTGAAAGTGTTAAAGGCGGCATATCTGTACAGTAGACTGGAACCCATGTCCGCCACTGAAAGTGTTAAAGGTGGGATATCTGTAGAGTTGACTGGAATACATGTCGACTACTGAAAGTGTTGAAGGTGGGATATCTGTACAGTTGACTGGAATACATGTCGACTACTGAAAGTGTTAAAGGTGGGATATCTGTACAGTTGACTGGAATACATGTCGACTACTGAAAGTGTTAAAGCTGGGATATCTGTACAGTTGACTGCAATACATGTCGACTACTGAAAGTGTAAAGGGTTTGGTATCTGTATAGTAGACTGGAATACATGTCGACTACTGAAAGTGTTAAAGGTTTGATATCTGTACAGTTGACTGGAATACATGTCGACTACTGAAAGTGTTGAAGGTGGGATATCTGTACAGTTGACTGGAATACATGTCGAATGCTGAAAGTGTTAAAGGTGGGATATCTGTACAGTTGACTGGAATACATGTCGACTACTCAAAGTGTTAAAGGTTTGATATCTGTACAGTTGACTGGAATACATGTCGACTACTGAAAGAAAGTGTTGAAGGTGGGATATCTGTACAGATGACTGGAATACATGTCGAATGCTGAAAGTGTTAAAGGTGGGATATCTGTATAGTAGACTGGAATACATGTCGACTACTCAAAGTGTTAAAGGTTGGATATCTGTATAGTAGACTGGAACCCCTGTCAACTACTGAAAGTGTTAAAGGTGGGATATCTGTACAGTAGACTGGAACCCATGTCCGCCACTGAAAGTGTTAAAGGTTTGATATCTGTATAGTAGACTGGAATACATGTCGACTACTGAAAGTGTTAAAGATGGAATATCTGTACAGTTGACTGGATTCAATGTTGACTACTGAAAGTTTTAAAGGTGGGATATCTGTACAGTAGACTGGAACCTATGTCGACTTCTGAAAGTGTTAAAGGTGGGATATCTGTACAGTAGACTGGAATACATGTCCGCCACTGAAAGTGTTAAAGGTGGGATATCTGTAGAGTTGACTGGAATACATGTCGACTACTGAAAGTGTTAAAGGTGGGACATCTGTATAGTAGACTGGAATACATGTCGACTACTGAAAGTGTTAAAGGTTTGATATCTGTACAGTTGACTGGAATACATGTCGACTACTGAAAGTGTTGAAGGTGGGATATCTGTACAGTTGACTGGAATACATGTCGAATGCTGAAAGTGTTAAAGGTGGGATATCTGTACAGTTGACTGGAATACATGTCGACTACTGAAAGTGTTAAAGGTTTGATATCTGTACAGTTGACTGGAATACATGTCGACTACTGAAAGTGTTAAAGGTGGGATATCTGTACAGATGACTGGAATACATGTCGAATGCTGAAAGTGTTAAAGGTGGGATATCTGTATAGTAGACTGGAATACATGTCGACTACTCAAAGTGTTAAAGGTTGGATATCTGTACAGTAGACTGGAACCCCTGTCAACTACTGAAAGTGTTAAAGGTGGGATATCTGTACAGTAGACTGGAACCCATGTCCGCCACTGAAAGTGTTAAAGGTTTGATATCTGTATAGTAGACTGGAACACATGTCGACTACTGAAAGTGTTAAAGATGGAATATCTGTACAGTTGACTGGATTCAATGTTGACTACTGAAAGTTTTAAAGGTGGGATATCTGTACAGTAGACTGGAACCTATGTCGACTTCTGAAAGTGTTAAAGGCGGCATATCTGTACAGTAGACTGGAACCCATGTCCGCCACTGAAAGTGTTAAAGGTGGGATATCTGTAGAGTTGACTGGAATACATGTCGACTACTGAAAGTGTTAAAGGTGGGACATCTGTATAGTAGACTGGAATACATGTCGACTACTCAGTGTGTTAAAGGTGGGATATCTGTACAGTAGACTGGAACCCATGTCAACTTCTGAAAGTGTTAAAAGGGGGATATCTGTACAGTAGACTGGAACCCATGTCAACTACTGAAAGTGTTAAAGGTGGGATATCTGTACAGTAGACTGGAACCCATGTCTGCCACTGAAAGTGTTAAAGGTGGGATATCCGTACAGTAGACTGGAACCCATGTCAACTACTGAAAGTGTTAAAGGTGGGATATCTGTACAGTAGACTGGAACCCATGTCCGCCACTGAAAGTGTTAAAGGTGGGATATCTGTTTAGTAGACTTGAATACATGTCGACTACTCAAAGTGTTAAAGGTGGGATATCTGTACAGTAGACTGGAATCCATGTCCGCCACTGAAAGTGTTAAAGGTGGGATATATGTACAGTAGACTGGAACCCACGTCCGCAACTGAAAGTGTTAGAGGTGGGATATCTGTACAGTAGACTGGAACCCATGTCCGCCACTGAAAGTGTTAAAGGTTGAATATCTGTACAGTTGACTGGAACCCAAGTCCGCCAATGAAAGTGTTAGAGATGGGATATCTGTACAGTAGACTGGAATACATGTCCGCCACTGGAAGTGTTAGAGGTGGGATATCTGTACAGTAGATTGGAACCCATGTCCGCCACTGAAAGTTTTAAAGGTTTGATATCTGTACAGTTGACTGGAACCCATGTCCGCCACTGAAAGTGTTAGAGGTGGGATATCTGTACAGTAGACTGGAACCCATGTCCGCCACTGAAAGTGTTAAAGGTGGGATATATGTACAGTAGACTGGAACCCATGTCCGCCACTGAAAGTGTTAGAAGTGGGATATCTGTACAGTAGACTGGAACCCATGTCCGCCACTGAAAGTTTTAAAGGTGGAATATCTGTACAGTTGACTGGAACCCATGTCCGCCACTGAAAGTGTTAGAGGTAGGATATCTGTACAGTAGACTGGAACCCATGTCCGCCACTGAAAGTGTTAGAGGTGGGATATCTGTACAGTTGTCTGGAACCCATGTCCGCCACTGAAAGTGTTAGAGGTGGGATATCTGTATAGTAGACTGGAAAACGTATGTCGGCCAGCGAAACAATAAAGCTACAATATCTGTATATTTGATATTGCTCATGTTATTCATCACTGGATTGTCTAGTCCAGACTCGATTATGTACAGACCCCCGCCATATACCTGGGATGTTGCTGAGTGCAGCGTTAAACAACAAACCAACCAGCCAGTTTCCTGTATGTTATAACTGTTTTAATTCCCGATTGGACAGTTGTGTAAAGACATTATATTGCTGTATTGGTTCAAACCATATTTGGGGTGAGAGAGAGAGAGAGAGAGAGTCTTTATTTCCTCCAGACGATCATCCGAAGATCAAACATATTATATACATGTAGATACAAGAAAGGGGGCAAAGTTACAAAATTGAGATAGATGTATATACAATTATATTTATCATTTCTGGTGTCCCCCGCCGTGATATTACTGGAATACTGATAAAAGCGGCGTAAAAATCTAAACTCACTCACTTAACTCAAACCATAACTAATAAGATCCTTAAATTTGATTTCTCTCTTGTTTTGCTTCAGGTGAGGCTTAAACATACACGCATAACATACACGCATAACTTCATGACACTGAAACCACAAAACATCCCTCAGTGATTCAATTGATCGTTCCGCGACTGATCGATGAGAGAATATAAAAATAAAATCTTCGCTTTCTTCTAAACAATATATCTGGCGGACGTTCACCTCGTCGAGTACTGTTTAACGGAAATACGCTGTGGTCGATGTAAAGTTTCAAATAATGATGGTACATGTAGCAAACGTAAGCGACTGATAACCACCATGGCGAGTACTCTATATGGTTTATCAACTCTATATGGTTTATCATCCGCAATTGTTAGATAAGAGTATACTGTTTTCAACAACAACAGCAACAACAACATCAATAGCAGCAACAACAACAACAACACTACACTGAAACAGCAAATGCCTTGCTTAAAATTTCAATGTATATAGCAGCAGTCTATATTGGCCCTTAATTTTATTATCTATTTCAATGATTCGTATATTATGATTTTTAACGTATGCTTGTTTTGTCAGGATATAAAATAGTTCAATGTTGAAGTGTTTTTTTTCAACTTCAACATTGGTATATCTATACCTCTGCTGAGAAACACCTTGTTGGCCGAAATTAGTTTTTGGCATTGTGTTCTCATGTTAACAGGTCTTCCTGTAATGCAGTTATATACACATAACTATTTGTGATTTAGACAATATTTAACGAGTGACGGGGAATGACATATTATCTTTCCCGAGTTATATTAATTACGTAATTCACGAGTTGGTTATTTTATTACCCATATCAGTTTTCGATCTAAAAAACGCTAAAATGAAAGGTGGGCGAGCTGTCTAAGGCACCGCGCTAATAAGCGAAATATGCCTTGATCGTACTCCACTTGCAACCGGGAGTAAAAACCTTGGAGCTAACATTAATTGCAGACTCTTTCGGTGTTTTTCCTTCAGTGTTCAGGGAGATGAGTTGGTTAAAAGAATGAAAAGAAAAGATGAAGAAAGAAAAAAAGACATCCGTTGATCAAGGGAACACTCAAGCGCCTTGAGCATGTACTAGTTACGTGGATATGTGCGCAATATAAAATCATATCATATCATATCATCATAGTTCGATTGGAAGCGAGACGTGACAGTCGCAACACGAATGCGAAACTTGGGAACTTGCATCTCACCTTGTTCAGTCTTCACAACAGATACTAGGCACATAAAGAAACTGTGCATACAAAAATTTAAAATCTAAATTTATCAAACCTGTGTAGACACATAAGGATTTAAACTCAGAGATTAGTGACATGTATCCAACATGCATGCACGTGCCACGTTCAGTGACGTCAGTGGGTTCGTCCTTGAGACGTGAAATACGTTGTTGCACGTGCATTCCGGGAAAGAGAAACAGAGCAAATGAATGCCACACAATACTGTCACTTTGGAAAGCTCAACCCCTGCCCTTGCCATCTTTCCAGAAATTAAACGGCTATTGAAACGCATAGCATGCCAAAGCTCACGTCTGCACAACGTCATGAGGCCATTGGGATGGTCCGTGGGGGGGAATGCCTCAACGAGAAGTGGCTGCACATTTCCACTGCCACCGGAACACCATTTCTGCACTGGTGAGACGCCACCAGAAGACAAATGACATCATCGATCGGCAACGTTCTGGACGTCCACGTGTAACAACGCCAAGACAGGACATATGGATAAGGGTGACCCATCTTCGCCACAGGTTTCAGACTGCAGTGATGACTGCCCGAACAGTAGTATAGGGGCCTTTATAGGGTCAAAATCTATTTTTAGCTATGGGGCTTTATAGGGTCAAAATCTATATTTAGACTATGAGTCATGTCAACACCTGCTGTGTCTATTTTTAGAAGAGTCTATATTTAGACCATGACTCATGTTGGACATGGGTTTTCCCACAACCTATTTTTTTAGACTCTGGTATATAAGCCTCACCAAACAGCTTCATGTCATACTCAGTCTCTGAAGTCACTAGTGGATATACATTCAAGTGATTTCACACATTGTGGATATACCAGTGTATTTCTCATTGGATTATACTGTGTGCACTGGATTACTAATCAACCTTGGATTATACTGTCTACTGGGTTTATATTTTCATCAGCCTCTCAACTACACATCTCTGGAGTAATTAAACATTGTGTATATTTCTCACTGGATTACAAAACATCTTATACAATAGAGTCACTACACATTATACTACCAGTGTATTTCTCTTTAATCTCAAAGCGAGCGCCCATTATCGCAGTATCAATTCCCGTCTGACTAACTATAACTATTAAAAATGTGAAATTCAAATGCATACAACGTCCTACCTTCAGTCCTTACATTGTAACACAGAATACATCGTAACACAGATTAAGATTTACATCATCATCAGATTGAACGAGTGTTGGTGATAAAGTGTACATGAAGTCAACTCACCTCTGTTCATCATATCCATTGTTGAGGCAAACAGTGGTGGTAAATCTAGATGTTTAGAGGGGTTGGAACAAGTAACCCATTCATGTGAAGAAACAGATTGATTCATACTGTACTCCAACAATGAATGACTCATTTGCCCACCCGTAAGTCCGACCTACAGCCATTCAAAGCTATGTTTACGGGAAGGGAATCCCCCTCTCCCAACCAAGCATGAAGATTAAGAAAACAAGCGTATAATGGAGTGAAAAATAAAATAACTTCAAATACATGTTACCGAGTGTCCATGTTAATACTTTCTTTTAATTTGCCACAGCCTCCGAGTGAGGTGTGCCATGTTCATTCTGCCATAACATTGCCTCTCCCTACGTTCAATGAACCGAGAAGCATGACGGCCTTCACGCCCATTGAAGAAACCAGGTCATAGATCGCGTCCCCCCGCCGCCATTTTGAAACAAAATGATAAATATATAGATTTAAACAAATAACAAAGTCCTAGCCATGCCCGCCGATGAAAAAAACTGAGTATAATGTTGAAACTCATCGCGAAATCACTCACAGCATGCTTCTCACCAAAATATCCCATGAAGAACGAGTCACCATGAACTTACTTTAAAAATCCCACATAATCATATGAATAAATACAGCCCACACAGAATACAACCTATAGAAAATTGATTACACATGACTCACATATGCCATGAGCCTACTTTAAAACTCACACACAATCACATGAATAAACACAGCCCGATACACACACAGGATACGATCGATAGAAAGTTGACATGACTCCCATATGCCATGAATCTTTAAATCCCAACACAATAAACACAGTCCAATCATAATCAGAACCTTTCCCTAGATTCATCGTTTTTCTAAACTACAGCTTACATAAAACCAATGTTAGTGTGTAGATGTACTCGCATTGTTAACATGTGTACTCACGATACTGTCGTCAACAACATTATTCACACAATACGTTTTATACGCAAAAATACTCACAAATTAGAATAGAGAATGATCCATCACATAAATTCCACACCTACTGTGCTGTTTTAAACGGTCATGAAACCGCCAGAATACCTAAACACGCACAGCACAACATGCCGGCTGCACATGGCAGTGAACAAAGAGCATTCAAGATTGGCGCCAACAGCCCCTACCTAAAACCGGTTCTGTCAAACTGGATCGCAAACGGGTCTATCAAACCGGTTCGCAAACGGTTCTGACTCAAATTGGCTACATGTCCAAACCGGCTACATGTCCAAACCGGCTTACAACACTAGTGACCTTTTGTAATAGCTTATGTATTTATAAACCGTTTATATATATATGTATATATATAAATATATTCATTACAGATCATTAAAATTGTTGTTGTATTCAATACAATGAACTGTAACAGTTGTTATCTTCAATACCATGAACTGAAACAGTTGTTATCTTGTATTCAATCAACAAGAATGACGATTAAACTGAAACTTGTATGTCTGATAATAGTATGAGGAGGTTAAACATTTTCGTGGATTCAGTGAAATAGGGTTGAAATTGGTATTATAAAAAACCAAGAATTGTACAACAGTTGTTTTATGTCAATCCTACAGCAATACATTCAGTGAGTTTAGTACACTCTCATCAGCTCTATGGCGGTGGTCTGTACACAATTGCCCAGACAATCCAGTGATCAACAGCATGAGCGTCATTCTACACCACGTGCCATGTGTCAACCAGCGAGCCTGACCACTCGATCCCCTTAGTCGCCTCTTATGACAAGCATGGGTTACTGAAGGGTAACCCAGAGGTACAATACATTAAGAAACAAGAGAGATATACAGATTTCATTGTTTATTAGCTTCGTTTCAAATGAGTAGACATTAGGATAGGAGCTCTCCCAAATGCCTACTTTACATCTGTTGTCTTATTACCCTTCAGCATCATCCACCTGTCCTTCACTCTCTTCATCAGATGTTATGTCTTCATCTTCGGTCATGCCTTCGACCCAAGACTTATATTGGTACAATTTTGAAATCACTTCATGATACATATTATTTGTGTCTTTTACTCGTTTCAGTATTCCTTGTGTCTTTGGACCATCCTGCATATGGTACAGATAAGTAATAAATCGGGCATACGTCTCTTTAAACGTGCTCCAGATCAATTTGTTCAGTTTGGCTTGAATCATGTCTTCGTTTAAACCTCTTTTTATGTACAGCTGTCGTTTCTCATCCAAAAAGTCTTTATTCAGCTCACGCGTACGTGAATACATTTGTCTTATACCTTGCTCTTCGAGATCAACCATCTTATTTTTCCTGTTGTGTGTGACATCGCTTAGTGATTCAACATCATCGTCCTCATTTTCCATTTCAGGACATTGTTTATCGTGTAAATGTCTTTGTAAGTTATGGTTAGTGCTAAACACTTGACCACAATAGTCACAATCCACCAGAGGACGTGGTCTCTTCACAGGTGAGAAGTTGTTGTCTTCCTCCCACTGCCTTTTCACTTGGGGTATCCCAGGAGGACCCACTGAAGACTTTTCGGGACACCAGTTTCTTCTGTGTTTTTGCAAATCTTGCACATCTTGAAACACGAGTCCACAGGCATCACAAGTTGGCATGGTTGAGAGGTTTTCTTCACACGTCTGCTCACGCTGAACATCTAACTCGGACTGATTTGTCCTGGCTTGGAGGTGTCCTTTTAAACTGAATGCATTGGGACAAAGTCGTCTATGGGGAGGTGTTTGGGGTTTTAGATCAACCAACAAGTAGCCATAAGGCTTCTGGGTAGCCCTTTGAAACGGCTCCATGAAATGGTCTGCGTTACCTGGATACATTTGCCTCGCCAAAGTCATGATGGGTTGTTGATCGATAGGGTTGTTGAACAGAAGCAGATAATGACAGTTTCTTCGTTGTGTGGGATCCTTACTGAAATACAAATTCTGGTTCAAGGCGATCACTGAGAGATTACGATGATGACTTCCTTCCGTAAACAGATCTGTAATGCGTGGATCTTTGCTGGCAGTCGACATTAAGTCATCGAGGATAACCACGTTCACCACACAGGGGTCCAGAAATGCATCCTTTTCGAGATCAGAAGGAATGCCTTGATGAAATTCCACATAGGGATAAACATGGGTTTGAATGGCATTATACAAGGGCTGCCATCGTTTGTAGAGCCATATAATACGTTCAGGATAAGGTTTAATGTTCATCCTTTCTAGAATCTGTTTCACTAAGTAGGTTTTCCCACAGGAGGTTGGCCCTGAGACGATCATGGTGAAGGGGTGAATCAGTCTACATTCTTCCAATGACTTTGTAATACTTTCTGATGAATGTGGTTGTTGCTGCTGCTGCTGCTGCTGCTGCTGCTGCTGCTGCTGCTGCTGCTGCTGCTGCTGCTGCTGCTGCTGCTGCTGTGGAGGAGGAGGAGGAGGAGGAGAGGGTGGTGACGGCTGCTGCTGCTGCTGCTGCTGCTGCTTGATATCTTTTGGATGTTTTGTTCGAATATGACGGGACAAGTCATGAGCCCAAACATATTGTTTGGAGCATATGGGACAGGGATGCATAATGATGTTCACACGTCAACAGTCCTACTACAAATGATACATTTAGCCTTTCGTCTCTATTTAAAAATATGTTTTCATTCGCTTTGTGTTTTCCGTATTGATGGCACTTTCCCTTTCTCTCTTCAACCTGGCTTTAGCTTGTTCAACCACTTGTTGAGTAGGGGTAACGAAATTAATCTTAGGTTGCTCTGTGGTTTCTGGTTTTTGTTTGTCTTTCTTCCACTCTGGATCATACAGTTCCAAATATCGATCGACAGACAACATGGCAGATTTTTCTCCTCCACGTGTTATAGAATGATAAGGGTCTCCTTTCCCTTCAGCCCTGAGCATGTAAAATCGTGTCCATTTTTCAGCATCCGGTACGAAGAGTTTGTATCGTGGATTATTCATGATGAAAACGGGAGCGGTCTGAGGTGATGCGTCACTGTCACTGGTCCACGGCTAAATGAAGCTAGATAGCCCTTGTGGCCTGTTATATAGATATCTTCATTGACCTTGGTATAGCTTTCAACATCGCTGCCAGGATGGTTCGGATGCACTACTATGACAAACTAAACCGGGTGTACCAAACATACTAACCCAATGCTCTGTCAAACAACCAGGCATTTTGAATGGCCTCATCTCTAAGTGCATTGACAAACTGTGGTTTCAAAACAAATGCTACGATTGGCATGTTACTGGCAAAAAGCCTCTTCCACCTACTGTCTGTCGTCCACAGGGGGTGAACTAATCTTCGTAACACCACTAGATAGTTATTTCTATCATTTTTCCTCAGGAAACGACGCCTTTCATATCGAGTTACTGGTAATCTTCCCTTTAATAACCTATTGATAATACCATTGATGGCAAGAATCTGTTCTCTGTTCATTTCTAAGATGTCTTGTCGAATCTCCTCAATGTCTTGAAACATTAACATGAACCTTAAAAATTCGTAATGTTTTAACACGTACCTAGCCATACTATTTCTAGCAAACAAACTCTTATCGTGGTTGGGATCTCAGTGAGATTAGTATTTGAGTCAACCTCTATTTATACTATCCATAGACAACCAAGGCAGACATACTCTTAACATTGATTTATTTCCAATAGTCACACATTTTACATCACACTCTTGGTTGCAAATCCACATGACTACCCCAACGGGTCACCTCTTTCTGAGGTACTCCCACCAGGGCCAAATACGGACAATCAGGAGACCATTTTTCATGTTCGGCCCAGGGATCATCATCTACTTCCCAGTTCTTGAGAACGAGACCACATTGAAAACACTTGCAAGCGTCCCCTCTGATTAAGTACACAAATCCTGCCTGAGCCATTTGACTAGGACTCTGTTTCATCTGCACTGGCCAGTCTTTAAACGAATCGAGTCTTTTCTGGAATGAAGTCCATTCAGTCTTGATTGCACAGCAATCGGCAACGACAGTCTTGTCGAATGGGTAATGTCCACACACATCCATGATATCCCAGACCAATGGTAACACGTCAGCACAGTACAGCGTCTAAACCAAGAATGGCTTTACACCCAGTAACTGTAGTCACTAGGGTTGCAAAAGGAACACTGGAAGTATCCCATCTGGTTTTGATGATCGTCCTGAAGCATACAGGGTACCATGTCCTTCAGTTCTGGCACAAAGTCTGACATGACTCTTACACAATCTACCAGCTTTTCCCACTGATCTAGGGACAACAGAATACATTGGTTGGTAGGTATCACTCTACCACTTTTCTGATCATTCTCCCACTGTCGCACATCAATACCATTGTCGTCCCAGGAAGCGTACATGTTCCCTCCAACATGGACGTGTGAGTACCTTCCCTGCTGTTTCAGCTGCACGTGAACACTAGACACTTCCAGCCAGTGTTTCAAGGTAAGCACGATGCCTCGTTTGGTTGGGTAGGTCTTGCCACTTGGGTATACTTCGTACTTCCTCACATGAATTTCTAGTTTTCCATTCCATGTCTTGGCTGTCACATAGACGTCGTCCCCCAGATGTAAATGGCATCTGGGATTTGGAAGTGTTACCAGGACCTCGTTATCACAACTCTCACGGTGAACGGCTTCCATTTTCACGGCCAATAGAACCAGTAGAGTCAAGAACATAAGATCCGCACGTAGCCCGACTGAAGTCAGAATGATATGGAGGACTGTTCAGGGGACTTTATATTATTCTAAAAATAGAAACACCAGATGTTGATATGAGTCATGGTCTAAATATAGACTTTTCTAAAAATAGAAACAGCAGGTGTTGACATGACTCATAGTCTAAATATAACCTGTTACCAGGGGCCTATTCTAAAAATAGATTTTGACCCTATAAAGGCCCTTATACTACTCCGAACCATCCCAGAACCATCGCCGTATCCACCCCAACACAGTTCGACAACGTTTACGTCATCACGGGATCAGACCACGACGTCCCGCCATATGGCCTATCCTGACACAACGTCATCGACAAGTTCGCCGAATGTGGCGCCGAAATCATGTCCGCAGACCCTTGTTTTGGTGGAGAAATGTTGTTTTTACAGATGAGTCCAGGTTTAACATTTCCCATAGTGATGGACGTCAACGTGCCTATAGACGCGTGGGAGAACGTTATGCACAGGCCTGTGTCAAATTCACCGGATCTCTCCCCGATAGAGCATGTTTGGGACGAGATGGATCGACGTCTACGCCGTCTTCCTCATCCGCCAGATAACGTCCTTGACCTTGCAACAGAACTTGAGAGAATCTGGTGTGACATCCCACAAGCCTTCCTTGAAATTCTCCCGACTTGTTATGGTCTCATGATCCCTCCATTAAAGTTTATATGTACCTTTGACATTGTTATCGTACTTATCAACCGGGATAATATTTTGACAATGCACAGTTTCTTTATGTGGCTAGTATACATTGAACGTGTTCAGTGACTGAACAATATCTACAACTCTTCCCAATATGCTGCCATCAACCTTCACTTTGTCATTCACTATTAATGGAGATAGGGAAGGTGCCATGTTTGTTTACAGCAACAACAGAGCAAGCATGGTTCGTGACGTCACCAAGGTATGACGTCACCCATAACGTTGACTTCCTAGGCTTCACCTGATTTCTAGCAGACGTATTGTATTACCATTTGCGACATTGTGTTTGAGTGTAGAATGATTGAAGTAGTTCCGGCATCATGTTTTTAAACAATGAAATCGTTTATTTTCTGAAACAGCCAATCAACGTTCACCAAAAGGTGTAATAACCTCCCTAGCTGTAGGGACTTACAGGAAACATACTACCCTGTGTCCTCTTTCCCACATGGATAATAAAAATACTATCGTCTACTGGTACGACAAGGATCTATACCCTACCCCCAACAATTATAACGTCATCCCAGGGTCGGTCGTCAACCCAGAACAAAAACCAACCCCCATATAGGGGCACACAAAGCCACTGTTGTGAACTTCGCCAAAATACCAAGACAGACAAACTGGTGTAGTTGACCTTTTAGATTGGTTTATATACGGAATGCGATTGCGCTCTACTGAATATGAGTATAACGAGGCGCACGTAAAATGCTGAACGTTTTAATTGTTGACACAATGTTCAGCCACCAGCCAATATGAATGTCGATCCTGAAGTCACACCACACGCCCAGCACGGACAACACCAGCCACAACACAAGAAACGACATTTGGTACGTTTGTTTGATGAACTTTACACTGTGAGAGCGAGAGTACACTCATGTGCAAAAGAAACGTCCCCAAGTATTTTTCAACTACCAAACAACACAAGCACAAACACGAATAGATATGAACG
Organism: Haliotis rubra; assembly: GCF_003918875.1. Classification (NCBI taxonomy): domain Eukaryota; kingdom Metazoa; phylum Mollusca; class Gastropoda; order Lepetellida; family Haliotidae; genus Haliotis; species Haliotis rubra. The sequence continues at coordinate 999,065 of NW_025766985.1, read as the reverse complement.
TTTAATATGCATTACGAAGGTGTATGTAAAGCATGTCTGACATAAAGAAAGAGAACGTGGTAAACCTAACAGTGGTACAGGGAATGCTGTCACATGGGGTCGATTGTCCAGTATTCGAGCGCAAGCCCAAACAACAAATGACAAAACAGAGGTTGAAATGGGAAGGCAGATACCGCGCATGTCCACCCCTTACACCGGTGCTCGTCAGAACACGTCGTCGGGCCGAGTGTGTAAGTCTCCTGATCACGTGACTGGGGAGCCGACGCATTTCTGTCTCTTGTGCCTCAACCAGTGCATTTCTCGTCAGTGGAGGGTGTGGAAGCTGTAGAATCCGACGTCCAAGATGGCCCAACAAGTGCTCTGTCGGAGGCATGTCAGGGTATCTTCTTGGCCAAGGCTGGACGGGCACGTTGTTGACGTTGAGAAAGGCCGTTCTGGCAAAAGCGGTGTGAGGTGTTCTATTGTCTTCTTGAAACAAGGTTCCTGGATATTGCGGGAAGAAAGGCAGGGCATGGGGCCACAGAACGTCATCAATATACCAACGGGCTGTCAAGCTGGCATCGATGATAACAAGGTCGGTCTTGGTGTTCCCACATGCCACCCCAAACCGTCACGCTCCCTCTACCATATGGTTCCGTTTTCTGAACGCAACAACGTGCCGTCCGTTCCCCACGCCGGTGGTAGACACGTCTTCAGTCTTCAGTTCTGTTCAAATGGAACCTACTCTCGACGCTGAAAAGGACCCGTTGCCGGTTCCGTTGCTGCCACTGATTCTGGCAAAAACCAATCTTCGCCGTCGATATTCCGGCGGTAAGGTCATGCCCCCTCAACGGTCTATAGGCTCTGATTTCCATGTTGACGTCGCCTGGACACTGTCCACCTTGTGACGCGATGACCGAGGCTAAGCACCGATGATGACGTCACGGCGAGGAATCTGTTGATTAAATTAAGCGTCCGTATATAACGGTCCTCTTGTGGGGTAGTGACTTCCGGTCGATCGCTCCTCGGCTTATGTGCTGTCCGGCCAGCTTGTCTGTAACGTGTGACCAATGTCCCAATCGTTCTTTTTGCACAACCCAGGATTCTTCCAACATGGTCGTGAGTTGTCCCCAGCATGCCAATCGCTCTTTCTATCTTTTCTGCTGTTAATCGAGGCATGTTCTGCTGGTTTTTCATATGATTGTGATTGCAAAGAACAGTTTCCAACGTGTTTTATAACCAATCTCAATACGGGTGATTTCCTGCCGATGCAGGAAATCACCCTGAATAAATCAATTTTCCCGCTTCTGGCATGCAACACGTGCATTTCCTTGGCGTGTCATACATTTGTGTGTTTGGGCAATGTGTTCCGAACAGTTTTTCATGTTTTTGGCCATATCCAGCAAATATAATACAATTTATATTTTGGGGATGTTTCTTTTGCACGTGAATGTAGCTGTGTGAGAGAGAGTAGCTCTGTGTGTGAATAGCTGTGTGTAGCTGTGTGTGAGAGAGTAACTATGAGTGAAAGTAGCTGTGTGAGAAAGTAGATGTATGTGAGAGTAGCAGTGTGTGAGAGTAGCCGTGTGTGCGAGTAGCTGTGTGTGAGTAGTTGTGTGAGAGAGTAGCTGTGTGAGAGATAGTAGCTGTGTGTGAGGGAGAAGCTATGTGTGTGAGAGAGTAGCTGTGTGAGAGAGCAGCTCTGTTTGTGAGAGAGCAGCTGTGTGTGAGAAAGTTACTGTGTGAGAGAGTAGCTGTGTGAGAAAGAAGCTGTGTGCGCGAGACAGTAGCTGGTGTGTTAGAGTAACTGTGTGAGTAGCTGTGTTTGAGAGAGAGAAAACCTGTGAGAGAGTAGCTGTGTGTAGCTGTGTGAGAGAGCAGCTGTGTGTGCGAGACTAGCTGTATGTGAGAGTAGTTGTGTGTATATGTGAGAGTAGCTATGTGTGTGAGTAGCTGTGTGTGTGAATAGTTGTGTGTATGTGAGAGAGAGAGTAGTTGTGTGTGAATAACTGTGTGTGAGAGTGTCTGTGTGTGAAGAGCTGTGTGTATGGGTTGAAAGAGTAGCTGTGTGAGATAGTAGCTCTGTGTGTGAGAGTAGTTGTGTGTGGCTTTGTGTAAGGGAATAAATGTAGGGAATGTATTTAGCTCTGTGTGAGAGTAGCTTTTCGAGTGTGTGTAGCTAGCTGCGTGAAAGCGTATGAATGGTTGTGTGTGGTGGGGGTAGTTCGTGGTTGTTGCAAAGGTTGACATTTTCAAGAATGGACCTGGACAACAATGGCGTGTTTATAGTGTGTCAGTATACCATGAATGTACGATCGTCGCTTGTGCTGCCGACAACACTAGAATAAACTGTAACAATATCAATTAACGACCTCACTCAAACTCGGCCTGACCAACAGGTTTGAAAAGACGCTGTATGTATTCACAAGCCAAGTACATACATACACAAACCATCGAAGCTGCGCGGATTGTTCATACGTGTCAACCACAACGAATAAAAATATAGCCACAACACTACGTGATGGTATAAATAGCACGGTGGTACATTTGTCAAACATAATCCTACTCCGTCAGCTGCCTGTTCTGTCACCAGACCGAGTGTAAACAACGTTCCACCCCGTAAGATAAAATGTCGGTGGAAGAAAAAAGAAGTGATGCATTAAGTCATACTGATATGAAAACCTTTACCGATATGCAGACAATTAAAGAAAAAGACGCGGACGTCAGGGAGGACAGTACAGTGCACGTGCTGGAAGAAAGCAGCGCGGACGTTGGAGTAAACAACCAAGGCGTGTTTGTCGAGCCAAGCAACAACCCCGCCACCATAGTTCGGAAAAGACAGTGTAGCCTGCGAGGATGTGTTATTATTGTTGCAGGGTGTTTAATACACCTCACACTTGGCACGCTATATTCATACGGTGAGTACAAAGAAAAATATTCTTTTATAATAATAAGAAGAAGAATATCCCGGCTTTCCATTTTTCTTATCCTGCTCAAAGCGCACAAACTAATTATTATTACCCCGGATAACCCAAGCGCAAGAAGGTTAATAGTCACATAACTTATCCCACCGGGCAACCATTTTCCGCTGGGCGAACAGAGGCAGTTTAGAACAAACTCACTTGCCTGAGGTGAGACCACATGTATCACGTGTGCTTCGTTGCGGGGCAGGACTCAAGTCCTAGAAACTCTCAGAAGTCAAGCTGCCAAACACGGTCGCCCATATAAGGACTATCCGCGTCCAACGTTGCTTAACTTACCTGATTTGTGACATGAGCTCTAGAAACAGAACCACGCACCACCATGTAAACAGACATATGTTTTTTAAATCGCTATATTGAATATCCTAGTTCAGTTATCAGTGTCTGTGACCTAGATGTATGTACACATGCATACCTGCTGGGTGTCACGAACAACAGGTAACACATGTTCAATGATATACGGCCCATGTATGAGCATGTTACTGGATTTATGGTCTCACATAAATGTCACTTGTTCGGGGATACACATTCATCACCCACAACACACAATGGCAATTAGGCTTTTTGGTTTGTTTGTTGTTTAACGCCGCACTCAGCAATAGTCCAGCTATATGGTGGCGGTCTGTAAATAATCGACTCTAGGCCTGACAATCCAGTGATCAACAGCATGAGCATCCAACTCAGCTAGCCTGACCACCCGATCCCGTTAGTTGCCTGTTACGACAAGCACGGGTTGCAATTCTAACCCGAATCTTCACGTGTGCACAACGGGTCAACCAACTCAGCTAGCCTGACCACCCGATCCCGTTAGTTGCCTGTTACGACAAGCACGGGTTGCAATTCTAACCCGAATCTTCACGTGTACTCTAGTAGCTAGGTAGAATAGAGTAGGATCATCCATGAATGTAAACGCCCGATGCCATTACAGTTGTTTCTTTAAGATCCTTTACAACCTTATTTAATGCTTAGGCTATTTTTGTAATATATATGTTTTTTATGTCTTCTCAGCCCACATAACTTCAAACGATATCATATTAGCGTACGAACATATTTGTGTATTAAACATCTCAATACAAATCTGGTCGCCATCTCTTTCATTTTTCTCCTCATCATATAAAATCGAAGAATTAGGGACACAATATTTTGTATTTCTGATTCCAGGCAACTTCAGTCCTTATATAATATCGTACATAAGGCGACGGTCCTCCCCAAGTGATCTCCGCTATGTAGATGGGATATGGATACAGGCGTGTATGATGATAGGCCAAGGGATCACGATGTTCGCCGGAGGGCTGCTCGAGAGGAAGCTCGGACCCAGAATAACCACGCTCATTGGATCATGGACCATGAGGTCAATAAAATAATGGGAATATAAACCAACATGAAATGTCGTTACCTGTATATACTTGTCGCGAATAGCTGTAAAATTGCTGATGAGGCGTAAAGCAACTTTCACTCACTCACTCACTCACTCTCTCACTCACTCACTCACTCACCTGTTTCTACACTGTAGCTGCATAAGACTTGCGATCGTCGTTTATGTTTTTAGTTTTACATGGAATAGTTTGTGCCAGTGAAAATATTGCAATGGTGGTTTAAGGACATTCTAAAAGTTGGTAAATATGATCAAAGCAAGACTTGTATGTACAGCAACTTCGCAATCGCCGATGTTTCGATGTGGATTTTTACCTCCTCATCAAGCTGGTGATTAGAACCAAGAGTGAGTGAGTGAATTGGGTTTTACGCCGTTTTAGCAACATACCTGCAATGGACACCAGAAATGGTCTTAACACGTTGTATACAGGTGGAGACTTGATCCCATGCCTTCGGCTTGGCGAGAGATCACTTTAATCACTAGGCTAGCCCACCGCCCCGATTACAACCACGAAATAGGAAGTATACAACATATACTTACACATAGAAGTGTATGCATAAACCATTAAATAAATCATAAACAGCAACAAGTAATGGATAACACGTAACACTCTAATACTGAATGAAGATGAAGGATCACACAAACGTCACTGAGGTGTTAACGGTAATATATACCCCCTCCTGTTCACCCTTGCAGTCTGGGAGTGATGCTCTCCTACTTCGCGATCCAGAGTTCCTACATAGCTACAGTCTTCACGTACGGCGTCATGTTCGGCATGGGTACAGGGATAGCGTACCCTATACCATTAGGCTGCGCCATGAAGGTTGGTCCAATATCATACGTCTATTCACAATCTCAGATGAACCATCGCGAAGTTGAAGTGTAAGTGTACGCAGCTGATCAAATACAATTCATGATGCTAAGATAAATTATTGAAAACAAACGTAAATAATCTTAAAATATTTTGGTGCAGATCGCTTCGTACTAACCATCGTTATGTGCGACCCGACCGTGTGTTGCCCGTTCACCAACAGTATTCCTTGTACACGTTATGATCAGGCAGTACTAGATCGAGTTATGGGACATAGTTTTGGTGGTGGGAGGTCCACCGCCTTGAAAAAGACGTTAAAAAAGGAGACTTATTGTCACCCTGTCAGAAAGAACATTAAATCTATATGAGTTAGTGAGTGAGTTTAGTTTTACGCCGCACTCAGCAATATTCCAGCTATATGGCGGCGGTCTGTAAAATAATCGAGTCTGGACCAGACAATCCAGTGAACCGATGACATGTGTCAACCAATTAGCGAGCCTGACCACCTGATCCCGTCAGTCGCCTCTTACGACAAGCATGGGTTACTGAAGGCCAGTTTTCTAACCCGGACCATCACAGGTCTAAATCTATAGATTATTGTAGTGCAATAATCTTGACAACGACGTTAATCCCTTTTCCACTCACCTCACTTCGCCTCACCCACGCCTTCCCACCCCAGTTCACCTCACCTAACACGACCCTACCTCACTTCTCACCCGATTCCACCTGACCCAACACGACCTCACCTGGATGTATTATGTTGTCAGTGGTTGCCGAACTGGAGGGGACTTGTGAGCGGTTCCATCATTGCAGGGTTCGGAGCTGGGGCTCTGGTGTTCAACCAGGTGATCACTGCCTATGTCAACCCAGAAAACTACAGCCCCGATAACAATGGTGATGGAGAGAAGTGAGAAACATGTGCTGATATAGCTACTGCTGTCTGTCGTTCTCATCATCGTCGTAGTCGTCATAATCATCATCACCATCACCACTATCATCATCATCATCATCACCATCATAATCATCACAAACACGATCATGAGGATGATAATCATCATCACCACCACCACTATCATCATCGTCATCATCATCACTATCATCATCATCATCACAAACACGATCATGAGGATGATAATCATCATCACCACCACCACTATCATCGTCATCATCATCACCACCACCATCATCATCATCACTATCATCATCATCATCATCATCACAAACACGATCATGAGGATGATAATTATCATCACCACCACCACTGTCATCACCATCATCATCACCATCATCATCACAAACACGATCATGAGGATGATAATCATCATCACCACCACCACTATCCTCATCATCACCACCATCATCATCATCATCATCATCATCATCACAAACACGATCATGAGGATGATATTCATCATCACCACCACCACTATCATCATCGTCATCATCACCACCACCATTATCATCATCATCACTATCATCATCATCACAAACACGATCATGAGGATGATAATCATCATCACCACCACCACTGTCATCACCATCATCATCACCATCATCATCACAAACACGATCATGAGGATGATAATCATCATCACCACCACCACTTTCATCATCATCATCATCACCATCATCATCATCATCATCACAAACACGATCATGAGGATGATGATCATCATCACCACCACCACTATCATCGTCATCATCATCACCACCACCATCACCACCACCACTATCATCATCATCATCATCATCACCATCATCATCATCATCACAAACACGATCATGAGGATGATCATCATCACCACCACCACTATCATCATCATCATCATCTCATCATCATCATCACCATCAGTAATTACACCACCACCATCATGATCATGGTTAAGAATGTATATATTTATATGTATTCATTACAAAGCGCTAAAATCTTTTTGAGATGGTTAAAGGCTCTCTATTTTATTCTCTAATGTTTATCAATAAAATTAAAAAACATGTAACTATAACTCTCTCCCAATTCACGCACTGCGTGACACCATTATAAACACCTATGCATTATAGGCGCATGTCTCCCATAGCGTAGTGCGTGTCACGACATATAGACGATGTTTTGTACCAATGACAGATCTGTGATTACAGCGTGTACCTTCTCTTCAGCTACTTCTCCCAGGATGTGGTGTTAGACCGGGTCCCCTACTGCTTCCTGGTGCTCGGGGGAACATATGCCGTGGTACAGCTACTATCCTGTCTGCTGTTGGTTGACCCTCCTGGGGAGGCTCAGGTACATAGCAACAGTTTGGTTTTTCTTGTTCTTGATGTTTTTTTGTTTAACGCCGGACCCAGCAATATTCCTGCTATATGACGGCGGTGTGTAAGTAATCGAGTTTGGACCTGACAATCCGGTGATCAAGAGCGAGTGAGTGAGTGAGTGAGTTATTATTTAACGTCACATCGGCAATATTTCAGCCATATCGTGACGAGAACATTTGACAGTAAGAAATAGAATATATATATAGATATTATAAAAACCTGCCGACGAAGGACAGTAAAAATACTAGATAATCACAGATATGAAAATATAAAACTAGCAAACAAAGCTAAAATATTCCAATGAAGACAATACAATGTAAAAATGGGCTATAGATCGCCAACAACTGAAGGTAGATCACCATACTAAGGCCCATGGGGGCAAGAGCGATCGAGGTAAGTGGAATACGATGACATGTGTCAACCAAGTCAGTTAGCCTGATCACACGATTCCCTTAGTCGCCTATTACTACAGGTATGGGTTGATGAAGATCAGTTTTTACCCGGATCTTCACGGGGAACAGAGAAACATTATCTTCAGCTCATGTAACACTGGGGCGGTGGGGTAGCCGAATGGTTCGCGCGCCTCGCTAAAGTCCCGGTTTCGATCCCCGACATAGGTACAACGTGTACATTTTCGTGTCCCCTGATATTGCCGACAATGCTAAATGCGGCAATGATGTCAGTCATGGATTGTCAGGTAGAAATTCCATATTTACAGACGCAGTCACATGGCTGGAATATTGATGAGTTCGAAGGTAGAGTGAGTGAGGTTTTATGCCGCTTTTTGCAATATTCCAGCAATATCACAGCGGGGACAGAAACGGGCTTCATACGTTGGCCCATGTGGGAATCGAACCATGGTCTTCAGCGCGACGATCGGACGCTTTAACCATTATGCTACCCCCACCCCACCACCCCTTCGAAGGTACACAAGAACCAAACACACCCATCACCAACCTTTCACTTGTTAAATATTTAAACAAAACTGTTGATTGACCATTCGTTAAACAACATCTATTGTTTAAGGGTGAGGTCGAAGTAAGAAGCTACAAAACTGCGGATGAAATGTGTAACATCAACGAAGGATTCTCTGGCGACGTGGAGATGACAAAGTCAACTTCTGAACCCGCTGTTGGTCAAGCCAAAGACACTGAGTGAGTTTACTCTGAAGCCAATAAAATTCAGATTTGATCATCGCTTTTAGTTTCAACAAAAACATTTAACACATATAATCTATCACTTAATTGGCTGGATGTATACAGACGTCACATGGCAGAAATACTGCCACACGGCATCAAACAATCACGTCGGGGGGGGCGGTCGAGGGGGGGGGGGGGCAAGACTTGCTTACAATATTCACGTATAGCTGGTGTCATCACTGATTTTCAGTTGTCGGTTCACATAACTTTCACTGTCCCTTCATCCTGAATGGAGTTTGTTTCGGCGGATAACTGAGAATTTATTCTGTGGTGTACACGTTTCTTATTATTTTTAAACACACAAATCTCACGCTTCTTCAAATCAGTTTCATATACTATTTTCCTGTATCCACATAGACAACCATTTCTTGTTCAGTTTTCACTGGGGTTTCACTGCTGATTTGATCTGTTGATTGCTAAACTGATCTGCATACAATGTATTGTACAATTGGGGACTTCACTCCTGAATGGATCGGTTCAATGTACAATTCGTGGTTTCACTGCTGAGTTGATCTGTTTACAGTACAGTGTAGGGTTTCAATACTTAATTGATCTGTTTACAGTACAGTGTAGGGTTTCAATACTTAATTGATCTGTTTACAGTACAGTGTAGGGTTTCACTGCTGAGTTGATCTGTTTACAGTACAGTGTAGGGTTTCAATACTTAATTGATCTGTTTACAGTACAGTGTAGGGTTTCAATACTTAATTGATCTGTTTACAGTACAGTGTAGGTTTCACTGCTGAGTTGATCTGTTTACAGTACAGTGTAGGGTTTCAATACTTAATTGATCTGTTTACAGTACAGTGTAGGGTTTCAATCCTTAATTGATCTGTTTACAGTACAGTGTAGGGTTTCAATCCTTAATTGATCTGTTTACAGTACAGTGTAGGGTTTCAATCCTTAATTGATCTGTTTACAGTACAGTGTAGGGTTTCAATACTTAATTGATCTGTTTACAGTACAGTGTAGGGTTTCAATACTTAATTGATCTGTTTACAGTACAGTGTAGGGTTTCAATCCTTAATTGATCTGTTTACAGTACAGTGTAGGGTTTCAATACTTAATTGATCTGTTTACAGTACAGTGTAGGGTTTCAATCCTTAATTGATCTGTTTACAGTACAGTGTAGGGTTTCAATCCTTAATTTATCTGTTTAGAGTACAGTGTAGGGTTTCAATACTTAATTGATCTGTTTACAGTACAGTGTAGGGTTTCAATACTTAATTGATCTGTTTACAGTACAGTGTAGGGTTTCAATCCCTAATTGATCTGTTTACAGTACAGTGTAGGGTTTCAATCCTTAACTGATCTGTTCAGTGTACCATATTTGCTTTCACTGCCGAAATAGTATGTTAATTGTACAATTCGGGGGCTCACTGTTGATTTGTTTCCTTGTTGATACATATTTATGTCCCCCCGTACATTCTGTAGTTGCAATTTATATCCCAGGGTTATCATTGTTCAAGTATATACACTAACCAAACGTACTACATTGACAAGTACGTACCATGTACCCAATCCAGTTGAGCATATGTTGTCCCGGCTCTTGACAAGTGAATGACATGTCACTCTGACCTCACGCAGTGTTTATGCCATCCTACAACCATGCGTTGTTGTACTACAGGTTTACCCCGTTGTCCCGGCTCTTGACAAGTGGATGACATGTCACTCTGACCTCAAGCAGTGTTTATGCGATCCTACAACCATGCGCACGGTTGAACATTGTCGTGCGTAAAGTCACCACCATTCACAGCAGCCGTAACCACTAACACCCTGCTCTATTGTAACCCTTCTTACATAACGCCCCTAGCATGTATAAACATATTCTATATGTAGAGAGACCTACTTCAAACCGGTCTCAGTGATACACCTGCCTTTGGCGTATACTGTAGGGTCCTCATACAAAGACGTGACACCTGTAACCCAGTGTGTTTTGCTGTTGAACAGGTTATTACCCTTTACATGAACAGCTAAGCCGGGACAGGCGTGTCTGTCACACAACAGATGAGTCGTGTTCACAATGGTTACGTGAAACGATGGCAAATATGTTACGACAATACATCAGATTCACTGTGTGAATGAGTATGGTTTTAAGCCGCACTTAGCAATATCCGCGTTCCGCGAGTTCAAACATATTGAGGAAAAACGAAAGAAAGTGAGTGAGTGAGTTTAGTTTTACGCCACTCTTATTCCAGCAATAAGGGGGACTCCAGAAATGGACTTCACACATTGTACCCATGTGGGGAATCGAACCCGGGCCTTCAGCGTGACGAGCGGACGCTTTAACCGCTTGGCTACCTCACCGCCCCAGATTCACTGTGAAGCAGCACCAACATAATTGTTCTATAAACTCATCGAAAATAATTTTATAATAATAACGACGGCGATTAACAGTGTGGACATGATTCCCGCCCTTTACCTATTCGAGGACACTCCTCAGAGCTGCACTATGGCGTCAGAATCTACCAAACCGAAAACACCGGGGAGTTGCAAACGAACCATTTCAAAAGTCCGTTATGCTTTGTTCTCCATACAGCCCTTCAATTGGTCGATTTGGTTAAGCAGAGCACTGCAGTGTTGGGGAGTATTCATAACTGTAAAGTTCTTGGTGGGTTCGAATAGTGGACTTGTTTGTTGTTACTTACCGCATGCACTCAGCAATATCGCTGTCATATCACAGCGGATTGCAAATAAGAGTCTTGACCAGGCAATCAAGGGATTGACATCATGTGCATCGATCCCGCAGTTGGGAGTCAACCATGTCAATGAACCTGACCACCCTATGCCGTTAGTTGCCTCTTACAACGAGCATTTCATGAAAGCCAGTTCTAAACCCGACCTTCACGGGTGGCTTGGAACAGAAAAGCCTAATCTTCCTTAAAGTAGCAGTCCCTTTATGGACAGACTGTTGCTCAGTCTCTAAATGTGTATAATTTTGGTGGAAAGAAATAATTTCATTTAATTTGAAAAGGGGCCTCGTAAGTTGGGAGATTCTGACCCTGGGGAAATATAGACTTCCTTCATTTAGGACTTTAGCATTGCAGAGAGGGCTGTACGGAAGGGAAAATAATGTGGTTCAGGGACCATTGGCGGATCCAGAGGGGGGTGCAGGGGTGTGAACCCCCTCCCCCTTTGGTGCTGAAAGTTTGTTAAATGACCATTGAAACGTGGGTGACATTGAAGTGTGCACCCCTCCTTTTCTCAATAGTGTGCAACCACCACCCCACCCCCTTCTCAAAAAGCTGTATCCATCCCTGGGGACTGTGAGACTATGGACTGCGCGTAGACAGGGCAACGACCCTGAGGTGATTGTGTGCTAAACCAGACTGACAGTCCTGAAACCGTTTTCTGCTATTTGCTTATTTTAATATGTAAGGTACAGTTATAACAACCGAATTAATTCGAATATCATTTATGGAAATTGATCAACAATCGTTAAGTATCCCCATTGTTTAATAGATGTGACTAGAATACTACTGACCCAGCGTTACTGTGTAACTCTCTCAATATTTCTGGACAGTGGCGCTGCTGGAGATGTTCCACCACAGAGGGTCCTCAAGTCCAAGAACTTCTACCTCCTGTGGCTTATATTCCTGTTTGGCGGAGAAGGGATTGTATTTGTTTCTTCACAATATAAGGTACATTTATTGCATGACGAAAGGGTATAACGTCATAGACCTTGAAGTGTTGATAATTCCGTCTTGTGTTATATCGTTCAAAGTGATACAAATCATATTCTCTTTTCCAGAATTACGGACAGACATTCATTTCTGATGACCACTATCTGGCAACTGTTGGGTCTGTGTCTTCAGTTTTCAATGCAGGAGGCAGCATTTTCTGGGGATTCATCATGGATCGCTTCTCCTTTAAGGTACTACTACTACTACAACTACCACCACCACCACCACCACCACCACCACCACTACTACTACTACTACTACTACTACTACTACTACTACTACTACTACTACTACTACTACTACTACTACTACTACCTCCACCACCACCATTACTACTACTACTACTACTACTACTACCACTACTACCTCGACTACTACCACTACTACTACTACTACTACTACCGATACTACTACTTCTACTACCTCTACTACAACTACCATTTCTACTTCCACCACCACTACTACTACAACCACTACTTCTACTAACTACTACTACTACTACTTCTACTACTATTACTTCTACTACCACTAACACGACTACCTCTACTACCACTACTACAACTACCACTTCTACAACCACTACTACTACAACTACGACTTCTACTACTATTAATTCTACTACCACTAACACGACTACCTCTACTACCACTACATGTACTACTCCTACTACCACTACTACTAACTACTATCACTACTCATTTTGTGTTAGTGACAGTGTAATGTTAAAACGCAATTTTGAACTAATTCTCTAAGGAACTATTCATATAAAGTTAATAGGAAATGGGCGAACTCAACTAATTTGAAAGCGATGTATAATGTAACATATACTCCTCACAAAATCTTAAGCAACAAGTTTGTCCAGTGGTATATCTTTATCAATCTCGACAGCGATCTTTGCCGACATGTTACTGAAAGGTAAATATTCAAAGAATATATAACCTTTAGCGACTGTCAAATTGATTTATCTGATAACATTGACAACATCACCCGAACACAACAACCTCAGAAACAACATGCAAAATGTGTGGCATGAATGTACTCCACTCTTCACACATGCACCCTGATCGGTGTAAACCTACCTGTAATCATTCCTCTGGCACAACAAGCGGGCCCTAACTTCATTTTTATGGATGATAATGCCCGTCCATGGATGATAATGCCCGCGAAAGAGTTGTTAACGATGTTGTTTAGATCATCACACATATGGACTGGCCTGCAATGTCACTTGATCTGAATCCCATTGAACATGCTTGGGACATTACCTTAAGTCGTGTTTACGGTCTCCATGTTCACCCCCAGACTCTGGATGACTTTAAGCAGGCGTTACAGAGATAATGGCAGAACATTCCACAACAGCAACTTTAACGGCCCATTTAGTAAATGCGTAGAAGCTTGCATTTGTGCTCATGGTGGTCATTCGCGTTACTGAACACTGTTTCACTGTCCAAAACTGACTTGAACCTTAATGTTAACATTTTGTTCCATCAGTGCAGCACATTTTTCACGACTGTTTCGCGGGTACATGCTTTTGGTGATTTGTAAGTCTATTATTGCTCAATACCATTTCATTTCATTTTGGTAATCGTGTGTACATATGTTTCACCTTTCTATGGCATCATTCCATGATTTGCAATTTCAATAAATGAACATGTAATGAGACTAAGAAATTTGTGTTGCTTAACTTTTTGTGAAGAGTATATGTTATATTTGGGATTACACTTTCTAAATGAAGTACTAGAATCTGAGTGCGGCGTTAAACAACAAGCAAACAAACTCGAATGGCATTACCTTTAGTCTGTCTTTATCCATTTCTGTCGCATATATTATCGCATGGTCTGCTCATGGCCTCTTTCCTCAGATTGCAGCCCGGTGTATCTATATTGCATTCGCCTGCCTCATTGCCTCGTTCCTGGGGTGTGAATACACTGACAGGGCGATGTTCTTCGTCTGGGTGTGCCTCATCTTCTTTGCCTTCTCCGGCGTCTTCTCCATCATGCCACCTGCAATAGCCCGGATGTATGGGAACACGTATGTCGGCGTCAACTTTGGCCTTCTTTTCACATCCCAGGTAAGACAATGTATGGACTGGTACACTGTTCCCTGCATACTATTAATGTTTTGTAATTCAGGTATTTTAAATCGTTTAGCGAAGTTTTCCTTGCATTCAAACAACGTAACAATTACCTTAACAAAACTGGCACAACCCATTAAGTGTATGTTTATTGACCTTGTACAGTGTTATGGCGCTCCAGATTTCAACTTTCATGATATGACTTATGTAACTGTATAATGGGTCTGTGGCCCCTTTATTGAATAAACCAATTATTAATAATGTTTTGTAGCCCTTGTAAAGAAGATCACATAGTTTCTTGACACAATAGATCCACAGTACCCCAAGGCAAGAGTTGATTCTGACAGATGCCTGAAAAGATTTAATTCTCTGTTTCTGATCAACAAGAAGCCCCCATGATTAAAGTCAAACAATGCTCATTCCTGGATTTTGTATCTTTTAATGCCTGCATGAATGCGGATGGATTTTATAGATGCATGTTCTTCTGGCATTGGCTTTATACACCAACCAGTGTTATTATTGAACAGTTCCTACAAGAAAGTTGGATGGAGTTCGTAATTCACTCATCTGTGTGAATCTGAAAAGTACACACTTCCTTACCCTGTCGTAATATGGTAATGCTAGGCGCCGATACATCTAGTTGTAAGATTTGTTCTTTATTCAATAGTTGAAAAACTTCATCAGGTGAAGTTGTAAAACTTCATCGTGATCAGTGTTTCTACTAATTTGGCTTGATGTCACATCAGATCATTACTGGTGCTACCAGTGCCTTCCTCGGGCAAATCCTCAAAGATTCCATTGGTTGGCATGGCCTGTTCTTCCTGTCCACTGGTTTCACTGCAGCCGGTAAGACGTCGACAATTTGAATTGCATACGGAAATAGTATCTGCCAACACCGTTCCAAGTCATACTTCCAGTTTTTTGTGGAAGCCGAGGTGGCTGAGTGGGTTAGATCGCTGACTTTGTGTGCTGGAGATTAGGTGCCCGACTCTGAGAGTCTGGGTTGAGAAAAAACAAAACAACAACAACAAAAGTACTGGAATCTGTACTTCACTGAGAAAGTGTAATCTCAAATATGTAACATTTGACCACTTTCTAAACGACATTGTGTATTTAAAACATAAAGTTAACTCCCTTCAGTTCAATGTATAATTGGGGCGGTTGGGTAGCCGGGTGGTTACGCCATTGCTAAAAGAGGCGTAAAACTACTCTCACTCACTCACTGTATATTTTTGCGTCATCTCCACAATAAACCTTAAACAGTAAAGGTTATTACGTTCTAATTATACAATGATTCGTTATGGCTAAAAGGTCTTCAAGTGTGAGTTGTAACCTGTACATCTATTCTTTTCAGGTTTTATCGTTATATTTTTCCTGAAAACGAAAACAACATCGGGGGATGATTTCTGAAACAGATGAGATTTCCACATTTTGCATCAACCACAAGGTGGATCTGTATAGAGGTATACCTACACACACAGCGGATGACCACGCCCAGCTGAACACTGTCGTTCATTTGCCGATATCACGTGATGACCTTGTCAACGGAGCGGAGAGATACAGAACTACTTTAGGGTGCTTTCCCAGTGTCCAACCTTACGTGAAACAGGGACGGTATCTTCACATGAAAGTATCTTTATATTGCGCACATCCCAACAATAATCCAAGTGGTTTCAAATAGATAGCTAATTTCGATCGCTTTACATATTTTACTACAGGTACCGCTCTACTTAACAAATGATATCCCTCATGTGCCACACTGTCATGTATTCCGTCGGGAAATCCATCCGCCCTGTCACCAACGGTTTATCTTGCATTAGTGTACCCCAAACCCACATCCAGAATACACAAAACGTTCACATTAATCCATTCTCAGCAGCAAACGTGTCCGTTCTAAATTTCTGTTTCTTGTCAGACAGTGTTTCATCAGGTGATGAACGTGACGGAATACAACTTCAGCCTTAATATCTTCATACACACCGAAATTAATTATAGACCACTCTTAAACAACATAACTATCTATATCTTTACAAACCGTCTGGGTGATGGAGGTAGCCTAGTGGATAAGCGTTCGCTCGTATGTGAAGCCCACTTCTGTGTCCCCCACCGTTATATTGCTGGAATATTCCTAAAAGCGGCGTAAAACTAAACTCACTCTCTCACTTACAAAATGTCTGCACACAACAGCTTTCATGATACGGGACAGGGAGTGAGTGAGAGAATGAGTAAGTGAATATAGCTTTACGCCGTTTCTATCAATATTCTGGGGAGACTTTGTCTTGAAATACACTTCACATGCTGTACCCGCGTGGGGAATGAATCTGGGTGTTTGGCGTCATGGTAGGAAGAAAACAGAACAGTGCAAGTTGTAAGGATTGTTCCTTTGACTCCACAAAAGCATCATATAAGTTTTACAGCATTCGTCACCGAAAACACTGGACAACCTTACAACGACTAACACTGGTTCATCACACAAAGATTATACTTTGTTCGTAATGGTGCCATTGTATAAATCACATGTATATTGGGGTTTTATTCACCACAGCTATAAAATTGGAAGTTCAAAAACTATATAAGGATTTCCTTACAGGCATGTAAACATACAATGTAAATAACAATTAAACCACAAAGTCCTGATATACCAGATATAAATCAGCGACGTTCTGAACACCACAGTCTTCGTGTCGTTGCCATGATGTCACTAGGAATGGCGCAGACTGAAGTTGTTGGACATGCTGATGTTCATCGAAACACAATATCATCTCTTTGGATATGTTATCTATAGCAGAGCAACGCACATAAAATGTCATGGTCCGTTCGTCCTCTTGTGGCACCATCGACAACCATATTTTGTTGGTGCAGCTGCTGAGTCGATATTATATTCGCCGCTGCCTTGCCTGTATCAGCGCAAATGGTGGTCAGATCCGATATTGAGATAATTAAATGAGTTATTACACTACCCCTTTTCTGTGCTTGTCGCTGAATCTACAGTTTTGTTTTGTCAATGATTATGTTTTGAAAAAAAGCATTGATCAGCTGAATCATCAAATATCATGTTGTTATTTTAACTAGTATGTTGTTATCTTTAATAACATTGACACCCCTGTATATGAAGCAGAGTTATTTCCCCGCTTGTATATATTAATATATATATATATATATACTTTGTATCTTATACACTTACATATATCTACACGATATAATGTCATGTACATGATCCATTTCTTATAAATAAAAGCGAAAAACTGATTTCCATGGTGTTCGTGAGGTGGGCGTGTGCTGCCTCGCAGGTGGTACCCGTCAAAACACACGCAAAGGCAAATCAGTTTATCCCTTGAAGACATATAGGCAATACTGTACTAGTAGGGAATTGCATCACTGGCATGTATGCTTAAACATAAACGGCAAACGTCTTTGACATAACACATGTCCATGTCATGTCATATCAAGAATGACCTTCGATTTTTTTTCAAACACACTTCCGTTAAATGTGCGGGGAGTTAAAGATACCGAGACGATCCAAACAAGGGAAATTGGTTTCAACAAGCCTGTTGTTGAGTTCTTGTCCGGGGCGGACGTTTGTATACGTCGCCAACACTTGCCCATTTTTCAGTGGAAGGTTCCTCAACATCTCCAACTGCAAAGAAAATGGGGAGGGTTTATGCAGAAAATCCAAAGGCTTGGTAACATCTACAACTGCACCACTGTCTAATATGAATATGATAACGCGTTGCCAATCACACCATTACTGAGACACCCTCAACGTCTAACGTCAAAGGCATGAAAACGCTCATTCCGTCAACGCCACACTCAGTCAACGTTGCGTCAGTCAAGGAAGTCTAAAGTGAACCTTGATTCATCCGAAAACATAACGTTTGCCCAACGACGATTGGTCCAGAGCTCCGCTGTTGTTATTTATCTGTCGATATAGTAATTGCCATCTCCTAATCACTGAGGGGCGGTGGGGTAGCCTAGTGGTTAAAGCGTTGGCTCGTCACGCCGAAGACCCGGGTTCGAATCCCCACATGGGTACAATTTGTGAAGCCCATTTCTGGTGTCCCCCGCCGTGATGTTGCTGGAATATTGCTAAAAGCGGCGTAAAACCAAACTCAGTCAGTCAGTCAGTCCTAATCACTGACAAGATTTCGTGCCACAATGCTCTGTCTTTTTCCAACTTCCCACATGCCAAGTGCACATGGCCGCCCATGACCTGACACGCGGCGTCACCAAATCCCGTTTGCTTGATTTAAAAAAAATGTCAGAACCACTATTAAACTGTTTTTATCATTTAAATGTACAGCAACACACTGACATGTTTCACAGCAGTTTTCGAATTTTACCTCGACGATATTCTAGTCTATGTCATTAACAAACTCTTGCACGAAATTGGCGTGTTCATTACAAGTTGTAAATGGAATTATCATTTTCTATATGCAAAAATGCCAAGTGATTTACAAATGATGTCAACCCAAACTGAAATGTTCCCTAAAGTTTAAATAGTATATACTATATATAAGCAAGCGGACTTTCATTACGTACCCCTCTTGCACTCAGCTGTAATGGGTACCTCATAACGAGCCACAGTACTGACTCCGAACATGGCGGAGACGTGAGCGAACCCTCATACATGAAGAACTCCTTACTGCGCGGGAGTAGCCGGAGAGGCCTCATTGATGCCTTGAGTTTCGCATCTGTAGGAATACATGTGTCATAATGAAGATACATGACGCGTTTCGCAGTGTGCTTGTTGGAAATAATTCATATTTTCTTTTCGTTTTTGTTTCGAGTTCAGATTTTTTGCATACATCATTTATATTTAAATATGTGAATCAGATTTCGTTTTTGTTTACACCATAAAAATGGCTATACCCGATGGTCAAGGTCAACGAGGTAAATTTGAAAGTGAAAGTATACTTAGATGGAGAGAGTTAAGGGGGAGTGGGAACCTTTAAGGCAGAGTAAAAGTTTCATTAACAATACCAGGGATGGTGCGGAAATATGGGGACTTTTACTTTGATTACACAGCAAAGGTACATTTATTTGCGTGCAAGAAATTCCTCGGGGTAAAGATGAGCACATCAAATGTTAAGGTATATGGGGAATGTGGCAGATACTCGCTCATCATATCTTCACAAATCAGGGCGATTCAGTATTGGATAAGGTTATTCAGTATGCTATCCTACCGGTTACCGAAAAAATGCTATAATATGATGTTACTATGACAAAGAAGGTAAAAAGAATTGGATAACAGATGTTAAACACCTACTTTTTTCAACTGGATTTAATCATTTATGGTATGAACAAAACGTTGAATGTTCGTCATTGTTTTTGCATACATTCACGCAAAGATTAAAAGATATTTACCAGCAAAAATGGTTGGAACAATTTCAGTAGCTACAAAAATATTTAAAACACACATTTATACTGAACGTTATTTATCATGTGTTAACGTTGAGAAATATAGAATAGCCTTAGTTCGTTTCCGTTGCTCATCAAGTATCAAAAGAGAGGATAGAATATGTAGATGTTGTATCAATACTGCTATAGAAGACAAATATCATTTTCTTCTACTATGCCCAGCTTATAATACTATTCGTAAAAAAAATATTAAAGAACTCTATTTTGTTCATCCATCAATCAATAAATTTTCTTCTCTATTGAATTCTCCAAATGAATTTGTGATTAAAAATGTTGCGGTTTTCATTTATCAAGCCATGTTGATTAGAAAATTGTATATATGAAATATACTATAGGATTGTGGCCTCCTCAGTACTGAAGTAAAGATTGATTGGTTAATACAGTGATGTGTGCGAATGAATAAAGGATAGCAGCTGTGTGTTATTCAACAGTGGTAAAGGTCACTAAATGACACAATAAAGTTTACTTACTGTAAATTGTGCACAACAATGATAGAATATCTTCTTGGAAACACATACGGAAAGTCGGATGTACTGACAATGGTAGTTTATGTTTTGCATGAGTTTGGTTCGTGTGTAAAGGAACACTGTACCGTTTGCTTTTAACCTTGACACCAGTCGGACATATCGTCTTAACTGGCTGTTTGGGGTTGTTCTGGCTTCCTGAAGCAAAAACGTGATAACTCACCACCTGTTTTAAATGAGATTTGAGAAGATTGCATTTTGATTGGCATCAATATGAAGCACATTATACTTACATTTCAATCTCCTAATTGCAGTTCGTTATCTTCTTGCAGTATCTACAATGAGCCAACATGTTTCCACCTCTTACAGTCCGTTTGGCTCAAAAGCGGACCGATGAATTGCAATCTGACTCGAAAACTAATAAACATAAAATACTCAATGAAACGCTGATCATGATCAAAACATCATACCCACTCTGTGATTTTTTTTTGCAGAATTTTTGTCCTAAAAATAAAAAAGTTGTTTAACAATCTATCATTAAAATATTGACACAGTTCACTATTTGTTACGAGGGAGGAGTGCAGAGAACGGGACAGCCAGGTGTTCGAGAACGGATGGAGACGGCACAGCACAGGTTAATGAATAAATAACTTTGTCTGTGAACGTGCTTCGCGAACACCTGGCTGTCCCCTTTCTCTGCACTCCTCCCTCGTAACAAACAGTGAACTGTGTAATCTTAATGTAATCGTGTGATCTTACGTGTCACACATGATGACATGAAACCGAACCGGTGTAAAATGTTTAAGTACGTGATATGCGTTTCAGTGTTTATTGAAGCAGTGATTAGATATGAAATTATTGTAGTGCGTTTTAAAGGTAACATAGATGTAAGTAATAGGCCTTGCTAATGTGAATATGAATTACATCCCTACATTTCCCTTGGTCACATGCAAGCGTGGTATTCTAAAACGTCAAATTGTTGTGCTTTATCGTTCGTTTCTTAAATTTCGTAGACTTTTGCCAAAAAGAGTCCTTGCCCTTTTATGTACTTTACCGCAAAGTGGGTTAATCTTTGCCTGGGAGCCTTTGAGCAATTTATTGGAACAGGCGCTATATAAATAATAACTTTAGTTTATTTTTTTGTATTTAATCTTTACAATTAGGGATGTCGCGATACGCGAATGTATCGATGCATCGATACATTTTTACTGACGATACGATACGCGATACATGCTTGCGTGTATCGATTCCTATTTTAAAACTTTATCAATTCAAATTTTTATGCTATATCCATCTCCTTCAAAGTCTTGATAGTAAAATTATACGAGACAGCTCCGATAAATAGATGTAGCTAGCTTTACTTGAAAAATAGGTTGGAAACTAACATCTTTTGTGATTGGCTAGACTATTTTGATGGACCAATCAGCGAGCGCGTACGTTGCCGGTAAGGTAATGCTATGAAAAGGTGCGAAAATTATGTATCGCGATACGTATCGTATCATGACCTTAAAATCGTGATACGTATCGTATCGTGAGATTGGTGTATCGTGACACCCCTATTTACAATCATCAGGGGGGCGGTGGGGTAGCCTAGTGGTTAAAGCGTTGGCTCGTCACGCCGAAGACCCGGGTTCGATTCCCCACATGGGCACAATGTGTTAAGCCCATTTCTGGTGTCCCCCCGCCGTGATATTGCTGGAATATTGCTAAAAGCGGCGTAAAACTAAACTCAGTCAGTCAGTCAGTACAATCATCAGGGATGCTATTGTCATTAACGTGGACACAGGTACAACTTCGACTGTAACGTTAAAAGTGCGTAAACAATACAAGATGAAATGTGTCACTCACCTGTATAGGTGAGGTGAGGTGAAATTGGGGTTTAACGTCGCTCATATGACGACGTGCATGTGTGTGTATGTGTATGTGTGGCTGCTTGTACTAGTCCAGACTGAAGCTGGTTTTATAGTGCTAGCCCGCTGAGACACCATGCCGCAGTGAAGCATGAATACCCCACAATGCACTCAGACACATTATACTGACTCCGAGCCGAGCAGTCCTTGTTGTACCCATTAATGCCGAGCGCCAGACAGGGACCAACAAGTACCATATTTTAACGTCTTTTGGTATGACGCGGTCGGGGATCGAACCCGCGACCGTCCGCTCTCTGGGCGGACGCTACTCACCTGTATAAGGACTGCAATGACCACAAGTCCATCCCGTTTGGCCGTCGCCTCCGTTATACCGCTATACTTCCTGTTATAGTGCACAAGATGAATCTGGGACAGAAAGATCACGTGGGGTTATTGCGAAGATAAAGAATGATAAATCCTTTCGCATAACAACATGAGAATTTGTTTTAGTTATTTTACACAATTACTAGACTTTGAATACTGCCGTCATTAGCCTAGTGGGTAAGCATTCGCTAGTCACGCCGAGGACCCGGGTTCGATTCCCCACATGGATACAATGTGTAAAGCCCATTTCTGGTCCTCCTACCGGTTCTTGGCAGGTTCTTGGAGTTTATGAACTTAAAGTTCATCCTCATTCCAGGATCCCCCTCGACATTCCGACATTCTATCTCGAGGTGCGCAGGAATGTGCAGCTAGTGACATCGGAAAAGTTGATTTAATAAAGTATCAGCAAATGTCCCACATGACTCGTTCTATCTGTCCGTTTCGTTTCACCGCTCAGATTCAAACTCGAATAGATGCACAATTGCATATGCGGCGTTGAGAACTATTCACTCACTCACTCTGATTCCAGCATTCACTCACTCTACCCACCTCTGCCCCGTACCCTGTGTCCTCCACCCAGTGCTCGGAGCCTGTGTCCTCTGTGATGCCGGCATGGTAGTGTATCTCCCCCAGGGTGAACCTGCTGCCCTCACGGTGGGGCACGTCATATAGAGACAGTCTCCCTTTGGGAAAGGTCATTGAAGCTGTTTGCCCTGTGGATATACAGAAGACGTGGTTCACACAGGCAAGTAAAGTCAACATGGATTGCCCTTACGGTGCATTCCATCATTGGGTTAGTACCTATGCCATGTTATATACACGGCATTGTAAAATATACACATGGAAAAAAGTATTGCAACACCTATGATTTTTAAACCGCATATAGGCATTTATGTTCATGTCATAATTATGTTTGTTTGCATCATTATTTTGAATCTTCGAGCACAATATACAATGAGTCTCGAAATGCACATGCTACGATCAAAATTAATGCAGCCCACTGGCCAAAAACATGAACAAACGTCAGCGTTCAAGTCACCACTTGACCACGATTGACAACTGGAGAGGATATAGCCCTTCCCAGAACCATAAGACTTCATCCGTTCATGTCAAGTGGTTTGGTAAAAACAGAGTGGCTTGCACATCGTCGTTTGTCCAACAGAAATAACCACACATTTTAACGTCGTGTGGCCATATCAGCACTACAAAATGAGTCAATTCTTGCCAGACTTGCATCTACGAATAAACTTTTTTTTTTCTTTTTGCGTTTAGAATTACCATTTAATTATTCCTTGAGGGTTGGGTTATCCAGATAGTGAGTCTAATTAAGCTTTGGATACGTTCCTAGGCTATGGTTCATGGTAACATATTGATGCTATGAAAAATATTGGGTGTTGCGTTACTTTATTCCATGTGTATGTTACATAGTGTTAAACTATGTACGCTCTCTGTGCAAGATCAGCCGAACCAGCGCCAGAACATTTCTAGAAGCTCCTAAAAAATCTATATAAAGGGACAAGCACATGCCTCTATAATACCACAATATACTTCAAGACACGGGGTTGGGTGAAGATCATCTTTTCACCATCGATGTTCACTTATAGGTCTATATTGGAAGCTCGTCACTTGCGGCTAGGTGAAGATCATCTTTTCACACTCGATGTCCACTTATAGGTCTATATTGGAAGCTCGGCACTTGCGGCTAGGTGAAGATCATCTTTTCACACTCGATGTCCACTTATAGGTCTATATTGGAAGCTCGGCACTTGCAGCTAGGTGAAGATCATCTTTTCACACTCGATGTCCACTTATAGGTCTATATTGGAAGCTCGGCACTTGCAGCAAGGTGAAGATCATCTTTTCACACTCGATGTCCACTTATAGGTCTATATTGGAAGCTCGGCACTTGCGGCTAGGTTAAGATCATCTTTCACATTCGATGTCCACTTATAGGTCTATATTGGAAGCTCGGCACTTGCAGCTAGGTGAAGATCATCTTTTCACATATTGGAACCTCGATGTCCACTTATAGGTCTATATTGGAAGCTCGGCACTCGGCTAGGTGAATATTAGTATCACTGGCCTTGTCGCTATTGCCACTGTGTTGTTAAAAAGAAACATTATACTGTCATTGTATTGGTACTGCAACTTGACTGTGTACCGCCCAGTGATAAATATACCTCAACTTAACATTAGGATGTGGTTATTGTTGAGTAAATGATGGCTAAATCATCTGATATTCGTGAAAATTATCTGATCTCAAATATCATATCCTAAGTAAGCCGTTGGTCAAACTGGTACTTTGTGTTACTTGACACACATCTATGTCATGTGGTCGGTGCATCTGCATGTGCATCTGTATGTTTCAAAGTAGCGAGCACTGTTCAACTCCTTCAACGTAGAGAGCACTGTTCAACTGCTTCAACGTAGCGAGCACTGTTCAACTCCTTCAACGGAGCCAGCACTGTTCAACTGCTTCAACGTAGCCAGCACTGTTCAACTCCTTCAACGTAGAGAGCACTGTTCAACTGCTTCAACGGAGCCAGCACTGTTCAACTCCTTCAACGTAGAGAGCACTGTTCAACTGCTTCAACGTAGCGAGCACTGTTCAACTCCTTCAACGGAGCCAGCACTGTTCAACTCCTTCAACGTAGAGAGCACTGTTCAACTGCTTCAACGGAGCCAGCACTGTTCAACTCCTTCAACGTAGAGAGCACTGTTCAACTGCTTCAACGTAGCGAGCACTGTTCAACTCCTTCAACGGAGCCAGCACTGTTCAACTGCTTCAACGTAGCGAGCACTGTTCAACTCCTTCAACGGAGCCAGCACTGTTCAACTGCTTCAACGTAGCGAGCACTGTTCAACTCCTTCAACGGAGCCAGCACTGTTCAACTGCTTCAACGGAGCGAGCACTGTTCAACTGCTTCAACGTAGCGAGCACTGTTCAACTGCTTCAACGTAGCGAGCACTATTCAACTCCTTCAACGAGTGTTCAACTCCTTCAACGTAGCGAGCACTGTTCAACTCCTTCAACGGAGAGAGCACTGTTCAACTCCTTCAACGTAGCGAGCACTGTTCAACTGCTTCAACGGAGAGAGCACTGTTCAACTGCTTCAACGTAGCGAGCACTGTTCAACTCCTTCAACGTAGCGAGCACTGTTCAACTCCTTCAACGTAGCGAGCACTGTTCAACTCCTTCAACGTAGCGAGCACTGTTCAACTGCTTCAACGGAGCGAGCACTGTTCAACTGCTTCAACGTAGCGAGCACTGTTCAACTGCTTCAACGGAGCGAGCACTGTTCAACTCCTTCAACGTAGCCAGCACTGTTCAACTGCTTCAACGTAGCCAGCACTGTTCAACTCCTTCAACGTAGCGAGCACTGTTCAACTCCTTCAACGTAGAGAGCACTGTTCAACTCCTTCAACGGAGAGAGCACTGTTCAACTGCTTCAACGTAGAGAGCACTGTTCAACTCCTTCAACGTAGCGAGCACTGTTCAACTGCTTCAACGTAGAGAGCACTGTTCAACTGCTTCAACGTAGAGAGCACTGTTCAACTCCTTCAACGTAGAGAGCACTGTTCAACTGCTTCAACGTAGCGAGCACTGTTCAACTCCTTCAACGTAGAGAGCACTGTTCAACTGCTTCAACGGAGCGAGCACTGTTCAACTCCTTCAACGGAGCCAGCACTGTTCAACTGCTTCAACGTAGCGAGCACTGTTCAACTGCTTCAACGTAGCGAGCACTGTTCAACTGCTTCAACGTAGCGAGCACTGTTCAACTGCTTCAACGGAGCCAGCACTGTTCAACTGCTTCAACGGAGCGAGCACTGTTCAACTCCTTCAACGTAGAGAGCACTGTTCAACTGCTTCAACGTAGCGAGCACTGTTCAACTGCTTCAACGTAGCGAGCACTGTTCAACTCCTTCAACGGAGCGAGCACTGTTCAACTCCTTCAACGTAGCCAGCACTGTTCAACTGCTTCAACGGAGCGAGCACTGTTCAACTCCTTCAACGGAGCCAGCACTGTTCAACTGCTTCAACGTAGCGAGCACTGTTCAACTCCTTCAACGTAGCGAGCACTGTTCAACTGCTTCAACGGAGCCAGCACTGTTCAACTGCTTCAACGTAGCGAGCACTGTTCAACTCCTTCAACGGAGCCAGCACTGTTCAACTGCTTCAACGTAGCGAGCACTGTTCAACTGCTTCAACGTAGCGAGCACTGTTCAACTGCTTCAACGTAGAGAGCACTGTTCAACTGCTTCAACGTAGCGAGCACTGTTCAACTGCTTCAACGGAGCCAGCACTGTTCAACTGCTTCAACGGAGCGAGCACTGTTCAACTCCTTCAACGGAGCCAGCACTGTTCAACTGCTTCAACGTAGCGAGCACTGTTCAACTCCTTCAACGGAGCGAGCACTGTTCAACTCCTTCAACGTAGAGAGCACTATTCAACTCCTTCAACGGAGCGAGCACTGTTCAACTCCTTCAACGGAGCCAGCACTGTTCAACTGCTTCAACGTAGAGAGCACTGTTCAGCTGCTTCAACGTAGCGAGCACTGTTCAACTGCTTCAACGTAGCGAGCACTGTTCAACTGCTTCAACGTAGCGAGCACTGTTCAACTGCTTCAACGTAGCGAGCACTGTTCAACTCCTTCAACGGAGAGAGCACTGTTCAACTGCTTCAACGTAGAGAGCACTGTTCAACTGCTTCAACGTAGAGAGCACTGTTCAACTGCTTCAACGGAGCGAGCACTGTTCAACTGCTTCAACGTAGCGAGCACCGTAGTCTTAATTCATTGAAGACACGCGGTGAGTGTGTGCTAAGACGCGTGGAAGCCAAAAGTACTTTTTACACAGAGCTACCCTGAAACCTACCATCGTTATATGTGACTGACGACACGCATGTAGCTTGAGGCTGTCTGTATGTGAGAGTGTAGGGCTGACCGCAGGCTGCCCCCAGAGTAGTCAGATGTACGGGAGACTGCTTCCCTCCCCTACAGCAGGGAGAGATCACGTGCCATCGCAGTGGACCTGCAATATAAGCATAACGTAGAACAGGTTGAATGGCCTGAGTTACACTAACATTTAGTCTCTAAAATGAACATGTATACATTTTAAAAAAAACGGCTGCTGAATTATGTTAATAAAATACAATAAAAAGGAGACAGAAGACTTTTTTCATTTGGTAATTTAGACTTGCCACATATTCTAGACTTGCATGGGCTGCATTGAGTATATTTGCTTCACTGTCGGCATGACAGACTAGGCCTGAGTATTCATCTTATAGCCATTCAAGCCGATTCATAATGAAAGCATCACTGAAATATGCTTTCTGGACCATCGTGATCCCTGACACACAAAAGTAATGTTATCAATGAATTGGTCGGCCATTCCTTCTAGGCCAGTCTGAACAGCATCGTCTTAATAATGGGAACAAAAATATCTCTTCAGACTTGATCATAATCCGTCGGTTTGTAATTACTACCCACCTGAGTGCTGTAAGAACAGGTGACAATGCATGCTTACTGAATAACGTGCTTGACTGCCGATATGTAGATTTGGTATTTATTCATTAATGTGAAGAGGACATATATGTGAATAACTCACAGGAATCAGGAGTTAATATAAATGGAATGATTCTTCTATCACACGACACACGTCACATGACACATGTCATCGGTTCCCAGTTGCGTAGATGGATGCTCATGATGTTGGTCACTGGATTGTCTGGTCCAGACTCGATTATTCACAAACCGCCGACATATAGCTGGAATATTGCTGAGTGCGGTGCTAAACAACAAATACACGGGAAATTTTATCTACGTACAGAGGTTAATTTTTAAGCTTCACTCATAGTAGGACAGTACTTCAGTAGAAAGGCATTGGTTGTTTTGAGGGACTGAGGAATATTCATATTGTTCAAGGTCAAATAGTTGCACGGCTTGTTCCCTAGCCTAATCTATGGTTTCAGAATAGAAATTGATGTGTGATTACAATGTTAAGGTGGGGTGAGGTGAAATTGGGTTTAACGTCGTGCTTGAGAATATTTCGCTCATATGACGACGTGCATGCGTGTGTAAGTGTATGTGCGGCTGCTTGTACTAGTTTTATAGTGCTAGCCCACTGAGATACCATGCCGCAATGAAGCATGAATACCCCACTCAGACACATTATACTGACTCCGAGCCGACCAGTCCTTGTTGTACTCATTAATGCCGAGCGCCAGGCAGGAACCAACAAGTACCATATTTTAACGTCTTTTGGTATGACTCGGTCGGGGATCGAACCCGCGACCTTCCGCTCTCCGGGCGGACGCTCTAACCACTACACCACGGAGGCGGTACAATGTTAAGTAAGATAGCACATGAGCTTTGGCATCGTATGTGTTAGCTTCACTATTGTATTTCTATCTAAAGAACTATCGTGTATAACATGATGTCGGTAGAGCATGTGTGTACAGGACTTGTTTAGATCTCGTGTTGGACCGTCACTGACCCGTGTCTGACCACCAAGGGGGTATTTATTCATCAAAGTGACCATGTGGGTGATTAAAACATTGACTGGGGCCTGACAGTCTGCCCCAGCGGCCATGAGTAGGCAATAACAAGTGACAGAGTGATAAAGTTTACATTTAAGAAAGTCGCCTGCATGGACCATCAGCCCGTGAGACAATGACCACCTGACGGTGACCACATCACTACATCTCGACGACTCGCCACCAACTCCGGCCATGCCTGTACAACAAACAGTCTCCACTACGTGTTATGCGTGAAGCCCATTTCTGGTGTTCCCGCCGTGGCGGAATGGCGACGTGGGGTAGTCTAGTGGTTAAAGCGTTGGCTCGTCACGCCGAAGACCCGGGTTCGAATCCCCACATGGGTACAATGAGTGAAGCCCATTTCTGGTGTCCCCCGCCGTGATATTGCTGGAATATTGCTAAAAGCGGCGTAAAACCAAACTCAGTCAGTCCGTTATTGAGAAATGTTCCTCAATTAACTCATCAACATCACCTGACCGTTGACACTTTTCTCAGGAAAATCACAGTGTCAGCTTAACTGATCACTTTTATTCCGGTTCATAATTCGAAACAAAAACATATGCTTATATCAGGACATACTGTAACTGACAACACACTCGTATATTGCTGCAGACAGATCATACGTTTAGAGATTATTTCTATAGTATCCATTGCCATGACTTCAGGTATACTGGCAGTCTACCCAACCACTACGAGCAAAGTCCAACCCAGTTGGGTACGATGACTGAGAATGTTTTGCCCTGCTCACGTAATAGTTCTTACTTACGTATGGGCTTATACACACACTAGTGACTTGAGTGAATGGCTCGCGTGAATGCAATACGCCATTCCTACGTAAATTACTGGTCTGAGGTAAAAGAGACAGTCAGCACGAAAAAGGATGCAAGTCTGGTTTAAATCCTTTAGAATAACCCGTTATTAGATTTTGTTCTTGTTTTGTTTTTGTTGTTTTGTTTGTTTTTTGTTGTTGTCATTATTGTTTCACCGCACTCATCAATATTCCAGCTACATGGCGGTAGTCTGTAAATAATCAAGTCTGGCCCAAACAACCCAGTGATCAACGTCATGAGCATCGATCTACGCAGTTGGGATAAGATGGCATGTGTCAAACAAGTCAGCGAACCTGACAACCCGATCCCTTTAGTCGCCTCTTAGCATGGGCTGCTGAAGACCAATTCTAACCAGGATCTTCATGGGTCTCGTTAATAGAAATATCAGATCTTTCTCACATAACTCTACCAATGTCTACCAATCACTATGATCTTGCTTCATGTTTCTTTAACTTCTCTGAGTGGCATGTTTAGAAGTTGGAGAATCAGATAAGGACAAAACTTTATGGATGAACAACTATATTCGGGTGATGTGACGACTTGACAATGATACAAGAATCTGTATCGAAAACGTCGCATCATCCGAATAAAGAAGTTGTTTATCCAAAAAAAGGTTTTGTCCTTACCTTATGTTTCTTTGTCATTTCTACTTTTTTTGGCCATCTTCGATCACCCTCGTGTGCTTGAATTGATTAAAGCTGTTTAATCTTTTCTACAGAGGTGTATGCCAATATCTACAAGCTGATGCTGCATTTAAACTTCGTCACTTCCAGTGAATAAAATATATGAAAATACACGTAAACAATTGTCGCAAGAACTTGTGCGTCTACGTACCATTTGATGCGAACATCTTGTATCCGAAGGACGACTTCGACACCGACGTACACAGACGCAAACGCTGACCTGCGTTGTACGTATTAAATCTTCGGTACGGTGTATAGCCATGAGAAATTGTGAAGAAAGTCATTAACAAAACGCTTAACGTTTCCATTAGAAAAGAAACACAACAACTGGAACATTTTACGCCGTGCGAGGAGCTCAATGGGAAGGAAGACGCCCCTGCAACATGCATCGTGACGAATGACGTTACTCTTGTGTGACTAATGACGTTACCCTTCCATCAGATGTGGAATGTGTTTGTGTCAACTTTAAATTCTAGATCCTGAAACGTTTCGGGACGTCCGCGGATCAAAGAGCAGGGTGTATATGCTGTTTACAATCTCATTCATCATAAAACTTCACCAACATGACAAGGCGCGACAACGTTTCCGTGTTGATGTACATGCAACCACAAGTTGATGCATGACGCGTGCAGGAGATCAACCAGCGTAGTAACCCCCCATGCATCTTCCTGACCCTACACAGGGTATGCATGTCAGGCACTGTCGGCACGCTACATGCCGGTCGGGATTAACCCGGAACAATGACTTTTTTGTACACATAATCTTATCTGGCAATGTAGACCATGTTGAAATTGTATAACATCGTTTCTATGAAGATAAGTAGAGGGCAGTCGTGTGCTTGATCTTGGTACTACATCAGGGAGGGAGTAAGGTTTTACGCCGTTTTTAGCAACATCGCAGCAATATCATGGAGGACTGACTGACTGACTGAGTTTGGTTTTATGCCGCTTTTAGCAATATTCCAGCAACATCACGGCGGGGGACACCAGAAATGGGCTTCACACATTGTGCCCATGTGGGGATTCGAACCCGAGTCTTCGGCGTGACGAGCGAACGATTTAACCATTAGGCTACCCCACCACGCTGGTAATCTAGACTTGCCACATATTCTCGACTTGTATGAGCTGCATTGGGTTTAATTGTTTCACTGTCTGACAGACTAGGCCTGAGTATTCATCTTATAGCTATTTATACCGACTTACAGTGAAACCATCACGTTCTGAACCATCGTGATCCCTTGCACACAAAAATAATGTTATCAATTAATTGAGACTGACTCTCTTATGTGACAGTACATCAAGCAGAATCTGTACGTACCTGAATGTCCAGTCCACACCCTTCTGGTTCAGGTTATCACCGACTATCTTGGTTTTACTACTTTTACCATTTTATACTGCCACTGGTACTCTTTTCTACCCCATTGTATTTCATTTCCAATAGTTTGTATTGATTAGTAAATCCAATTTATTTTTCATTATTGTTGTTAATTACATATGTTTGTTGTTTTGGACACTGAACCCTACTACGTGCAGCTTCTACTGGTTGCTTACTGTTTAAATTTGGAAATCACCATTTATAATATCTTACAAATTCTCTAAAAAGGGATTACAGGTATTTCCTTTTATTTCACTGTGGGCGTGGGAGTAGTACGGTAGTTAAAGCAGTTGATCGTCACATGCCATATGTGAAGGTGTATGTGTCCTTAGTTTCGTATCACTGAAAACAGTGACTTAATATATAATTTTATTCAATTATTACTACACGTCTACGAAATCACCGTCTACGAACCAGTCTGGGCTACGAATCCACCCCGTCTACGAACTGGTTCAGTCTACGAAATCACCGTCTCCCATGTGAAGTCAATTTCTGTTATTCCCACATACAAAAACTTGAATATTGCCAAGGACGGTTTTAAAACAATTCCGCAAATTTTACTTGTGTCTTTTTGTAAGCAGTGTGGTGAATATCAAAGTGAAATTTAAACTAACTAACGATTGTATCAGGGATACTGTCTGTCTGCAAGTTCTTTATCTTCCTTTCTTTTGAATTTCATGATAAATGCAACAAACAAGTGAAAGCAATAGATCGAGCGCGAGAACGATGAGTGAAGCAGTTTTAACAATATTCCCAAAATACCACAACATGAGTCTCAAACGTTGTTTCACACGTTACATATATCCATTTGGTGAATAAAATATTAAGAGTGAAATTCTTTAAAAACTAGGTGACCTCGCCTGTCGTAAAACGCAATACTATCATAACGATGTCACGATTTATGTTGCAATGTCTCTCGTTTCCTGTCATCATGGTGTTACGTGTAGTGACAGCTTCCTCGTCTGTCAATCTTCACACTCTACATTATTACATCAACACGCAACTACATGTAACAAGTCCGGTATTGCTTCACCAATACAGGATCATCCGATAGTGCTGCCTTGCTGCATTAAAGATGGACTGATGCACTTCAGGTGTCTGTTTCGCAGAGCGATTCCAGCGCTAACATGATCCAAACTCGTATTCTTTGACACAGACTTACGATCGTCGTAATGCTATAATCGTTTTGTCAAAGAGGTCCCTGGTAAATTCATTTCCTAGGCAGTCACAAAGACTGATCCAAGTCTCTCTATACGTCAGTCTTCAAATAATTAACAGTGTAGTGATTATGTCGTCCGCCCGGAGAGCGGAAGGTCGCGGGTTCGATCCCCGACCGCGTCATACCAAAAGACGTTAAAATATGGTACTTGTTGGTCCCTGCCTTGCGCTCGGCATTAATGGGTACAACAAGGACTGGTCGGCTCGGAATCAGTATAATGTGTCTGAGTGGGGCATTCACGCTTCACTGCCGCATGGTATTTCAGTGGGCTAGCACTATAAAACCAGCTTAAGTCTGGGCTAGTACAAGCAGCCGCACATACACACGTTGTCATATGAGCGAAATACTCTCAAGCACAACGTTAAACCCAATTTCACCTCACCTCACCTCACCTCACCTCACCTCACATAATTAAGAAGAACAGGTTGCTGGGAACACATTCTAACCCATAATTACCACCTCATACTTTAATCGCATTGTGACAACCAGTATTGCTAAAAGCGGCGTAAAACCAAACTCAGTCAGTCAGTCAGACAACCAGCACAGGTTGCTGGGAACACATTCTAACCCATAATTACCACCTCATACGTTAATCGCATTGTGACAACCAGTATTGCTAAAAGCGGCGTAAAACCAAACTCAGTCAGTCAGTCAGACAACCAGCACAGGTTGCTGGGAACATATTCTATCCTACCACCTCATATTTTAAGTCGGGTTGTAACAAACAGCAAATGTTGCTGGGAACATATTCTAACCCACTATTAACAACTCATATTTTAAGTTGGGTTGTAACAACCAGCCCAGATTGCTGGGAGCATATTCTAACCAAGAATGACCATCTGACCTATTTGGTTGCGTATGGACAACCAGCCTAGATTGCTGGGAGCATATTCTAACCCAGAAATACCATCTGACCTATTTGGTTGCGTATGGACAACCAGCACAGGTTTTTTGGAACATAATCTAACCCAGAATGACCATCTAACCTATTTCGTTGCGAATGGACAACCAGCACAGGTTTCTGGGAGCATATTCTAACCCAGAATGACCATCTGACCTATTTGGTTGCGTATGGACAACCAGCACAGGTTTGGTGGGAGCATATTCTAACCAAGAATGACCAACTGACCTGTTTGATTGCATATGGACAACCAAAACAGGTTGCTGGGGGCATATTCTAACCAATAATGACCATCTGACCTATTTGGTTGTGTATGGACAACCAGCACAGGTTGCTGGGAGCATATTCTAACCCAGAATGACCATCTGACCTATTTGGTTGCGTATGGACAACCAGCACAGGTTTCTGGGAGCATATTCTAACCCAGAATGACAATCTGACCTATTTGGTTGCGTATGGACAACCAGCACAGGTTTGGTGGGAGCATATTCTAACCAAGAATGACCAACTGACCTGTTTGATTGCATATGGACAACCAAAACAGGTTGCTGGGGGCATATTCTAACCAATAATGACCATCTGACCTATTTGGTTGTGTATGGACAACCAGCACAGGTTGCTGGGAGCATATTCTAACCCAGAATGACCATCTGACCTATTTGGTTGCGTATGGACAACCAGCACAGGTTTGGTGGGAGCATATTCTAACCAAGAATGACCAACTGACCTGTTTGATTGCATATGGACAACCAAAACAGGTTGCTGGGGGCATATTCTAACCAATAATGACCATCTGACCTTTTTGGTTGTGTATGGACAACCAGCACAGGTTGCTGGGAGCATATTCTAACCCAGAATGACCATCTGACATATTTGGTTGTGTATGGACAACCAGCACAGGTTTTTTGGAACATATTCTAACCCAGAATGACCATCTAACCTATTTCGTTGCGAATGGACAACCAGCACAGGTTGCTGGGAGCATATTCTAACCCAGAATGACCATCTGACCTATTTGGTAGCGTATGGACAACCACCACAGGTTTGGTGGGAGCATATTCTAACCAAGAATGACCAACTGACCTGTTTGATTGCATATGGACAACCAAAACAGGTTGCTGGGGGCATATTCTAACCAATAATGACCATCTGACCTATTTGGTTGTGTATGGACAACCAGCACAGGTTGCTGGGAGCATATTCTAACCCAGAATGACCATCTGACATATTTGGTTGTGTATGGACAACCAGCACAGGTTTTTTGGAACATATTCTAACCCAGAATGACCATCTAACCTATTTCGTTGCGAATGGACAACCAGCACAGGTTGCTGGGAGCATATTCTAACCCAGAATGACCATCTGACATATTTGGTTGTGTATGGACAACCAGCACAGGTTTTTTGGAACATATTCTAACCCAGAATGACCATCTAACCTATTTCGTTGTGAATGGACAACCAGCACAGGTTGCTGGGGGCATATTCTAACCAATAATGACCATCTGACCTTTTTGGTTGTGTATGGACAACCAGCACAGGTTGCTGGGAGCATATTCTAACCCAGAATGACCATCTGACATATTTGGTTGTGTATGGACAACCAGCACAGGTTTTTTGGAACATATTCTAACCCAGAATGACCATCTAACCTATTTCGTTGCGAATGGACAACCAGCACAGGTTGCTGGGAGCATATTCTAACCCAGAATGACCATCTGACCTATTTGGTAGCGTATGGACAACCACCACAGGTTTGGTGGGAGCATATTCTAACCAAGAATGACCAACTGACCTGTTTGATTGCATATGGACAACCAAAACAGGTTGCTGGGGGCATATTCTAACCCAGAATGACCATCTGACCTATTTGGTTGCGTATGGACAACCAGCACAGGTTGCTGGGAGCATATTTTAACCAAGAATGACCATCTGACCTATTTGATTGCTTATGGACAACCAGCACAGGTTGCTGGGGGCATATTCTAACCCAGAGTGACCATCTGACCTATTTGGTTGAGTATGGACAACCAGCACAGGTTGCTGGGAGCATATTCTAACCAAGAATGACCATCTGATCTATTTGGTTGCGTATGGACAACCAGCACAGGTTGCTGGGAACATATTCTAACCAATAATGACCATCTGACCTATTTGGTTGCGTATGGACAACCAGCACCGGTTGCTGGGGACATATTCTAACCAAGAATGACCACCTGACATATTTCGTTGCGTATGGACAACCAGCACAGGTTGCTGGGAACATATTCTAACCCAGAATGACCATCTGACCTATTTGGTTGCATAAGGACAACCAGCACAGGTTGCTGGGAGCATATTCTAACCCAGAATGACCATCTGACCTATTTGGTTGCTTATGGACAACCAGCACAGGTTGCTGGGAACATATTCTAACCCAGAATGACCATCTGACCTATTTCGTTGCTTATGGACAACCAGCACAGGTTGCTGGGAGCATATTCTAACCCAGAATGACCACCTGACCTATTTGGTTGCGTATGGACAACCAGCACAGGTTGCTGGGAGCATATTCTAACCAAGAAAGACCATCTGACCTATTTGGTTGCGTATGGACAACCAGCACAGGTTTCTGGGAGCATATTCTAACCCAGAATGACAGCCGATTAATTTGGCTGCGTCCTGACAACCAGCATATTATGCGCGGAACCACCTCAAGGTGACATCCCAGTGGGTCCCACTGATGTGGAAGATGAGATGATACGAATCCCTATGTTGACATTAAAACTAAGAAAAACAACAGAAGAATTTGTCCAGGTGCGTTCAAGCTGTTGGCAAAGACCAAGGTTACATGTTTTATTCAGCCAAAGAACAGACACACAAAGATTTTAAATATTTACTGTAATAAGTTAACGTATTACAATTCCATACCAACTGCAATAGTAAACATACAATACTCTATCACATCATCACATTCACCTTCCACACACTATTTACAGTCAACAGTTCCTGATAAACTGTTATACACAAGTGCTTCTTCCTTCTCTGGTAGACCATTCACATGGTTAATCTGGCACTTTCCTTTCAGATTCAATACATTAGAAAAACTTTCAGTAGAAGCTCAATAATATCAACTAGTTCACTCTCCCGTGAATATGATATGCTTCATAAAAAATACATTCATTTTTTCTGATATAAGAATACTTGGGTGGTTTCACTGCAACATACCGGATTTGCAACAGTTCCAAATAAACATTGTATCTTGCATATTCTATGCTTAAGATTCAGGCTGTCCCATTATGAGAACATATGGCACGTCACATCGCTTCCTACAGATGCATTCTGAGATAACATGACAAGCATCTGGTTAGCCATAATGTCAGCCACATCAACATAGATGTAAACTGGGGGGATTTATCTGGATGAAGCTACAGAACATCAGATGAGGACATATCACGTCTCTCAGAGGAAGTAACAGCATAGCACTTATGATGGAGAATGTCTCAGATCACTACGTCATACTCTCAGTTACACACTGTGTTTAGTCTCTGTCTGTATCTGATTACCAATCATATCGATCAGCTTCATGGCAGCGTCTGGTATCCGTGTTCCTGCAGAAGAAGATACTTGGTCATGTGTCAGTTAGCATCTGTGATGGATGTGTGTGTGTGTTTGGGGACTGGTATTTGTCTGACTATGCGTGGTGGTGTCAGGTGTCTGCAGGGAAAACCTGCACATATGTGTCAGGTTATCTCCATCACTCTTGCAACAGATACGAAAACATAGGACTGATAGGAAACAGATGTTGTTTGTTGCTTAACGCCGCAATCTGTAATATTCCTGATACATGGCAGCGGTTTGTAAATAATCAAGTCTGGGTCATCATGAGCACCAATCTAATTGCATATACTGATGCTCATGATGTCAATCACTGGCTTGTCTTGTCCAAACTCGATCTTTACAGACGTACTCACATTGCCTGAATACTGCCAAGTGCAAAGGTAGACAACAAGCAAACACAAGTCAGCGAGCCTGACCACCTGATCCCATTACTCGCCTATTAGGACAAGCATGGATTGTTGAAGACAGGTACTTCACAGGTACACTTACAGACTTACAGGAAACACAGGACTTACAGGAAACTCCAGACTAACAGGAAACATGAGGCTTACAACAAAGACTAACAGGAAACAAGACATCAGGAAACATAAAACTAACATTAGGGAACTAAAGTTATTCCTGCTCACCTGGGCCGAAGATGGCTGAGCAGCCGGCACTGTAGAGGAAGTCATAGTCCTGGGGAGGAATCACACCACCGGCCACAACCAGGATGTCACTGAAACACCATCACATGACTTAGGGGGGAACATATGGACTGAAGGAATCACACCACCGGCCACAACCAGGATGTCACTGAAACACCATCACATGACTTAGGGGGGAACATATGGACTGAAGGAATCACACCACCGGCCACAACCAGGATGTCACTGAAACACCACCACATGACTTAGGGGGAAACATATGGACTGAAGGCATCACACCACCGGCCACAACCAGGATGTCGCTGAAACACCATCACAGGACTTAGGGGGGAACATATGGACTGAAGGAATCACACCACCGGCCACAACCAGGATGTCACTGAAACACCATCACATGACTAAGAGGGGAACATATGGACTGAAGGAATCACACCACCGGCCACAACCAGGATGTCACTGAAACACCATCACAGGACTTAGTGGGGAACATATGGACTGAAGGAATCACACCACCGGCCACAACCAGGATGTCACTGAAACACCATCACAGGACTTAGGGGGGAACATATGGACTGAAGGAATCACACCACCGGCAACAACCAGGATGTCACTGAAACACCATCACATGACTTAGAGGGGAACATATGGACTGAAGGAATCACACCACCGGCCACAACCAGGATGTCACTGAAACACCATCACAGGACTTAGGGGGGAACATATGGACTGAAGGAATCACACACCGGCCACAACCAGGATGTCACTGAAACACCATCACATGACTTAGTGGGGAACATATGGACTGAAGGAATCACACCACCGGCCACAACCAAGATGTCACTGAAATACCATCCCATGACTTAGGGGGGAACATATGGACTGAAGGAATCACACCACCGGTCACAACCAGGATGTCACTGAAACACCATCACATGACTTAGGGGGAACATATGGACTGAAGGAATCACACCACCGGCCACAACCAGGATGTCACTGAAACACCATCACAGGACTTAGAGGGGAACATATGGACTGAAGGAATCACACCACCGGCCACAACCAGGATGTCACTGAAACACAATCACATGACTTAGGGAGGAACATATGGACTGAAGGAATCACACCACCGGCCACAACCAAGATGTCACTGAAACACCATCCCATGACTTAGGGGGGAACATATGGACTGAAGGGATCACACCACCGGCCACAACCAGGATGTCACTGAAACACCATCACATGACTTAGTGGGGAACATATGGACTGAAGGAATCACACCACCGGCCACAACCAAGATGTCACTGAAATACCATCCCATGACTTAGGGGGGAACATATGGACTGAAGGGATCACACCACCGGTCACAACCAGGATGTCACTGAAACACCACCACAGGACTTAGGGGGGAACATATGGACTGAAGGAATCACACCACCGGCCACAACCAAGATGTCACTGAAATACCATCCCATGACTTAGGGGGGAACATATGGACTGAAGGGATCACACCACCGGCCACAACCAGGATGTCACTGAAACACCATCACAGGACTTAGGGGGGAACATATGGACTGAAGGGGTCAGTACACTCCTGTCATCAGAATCACAGCTATATATAGGCGATGGTGTAGCCTAGTGGTTGAAGCCTTCGCTCGTCACGCCGATGACCCTGGTTCGATTTCCAACATGAGTACAATGTGTGAAGCCCATTTCTGGTGTCCCCCACCCTTATATTGCTGGAATATTGCTAAAAGCGGTGTTAAAACCATACTCACTACAGCTAAATAATTACAGTCAGTAAAAGAATACCACAAGCACTGGAGCTGATACAGGATGATCCAGTACTTTAGTGATCTGCAGTTTACACCAACAGTGCGTGTCCCAAAGAGTTTTAATACTACGAACACCAAGAATGGGTCCATTACTTAACCACATGGGAAAACATACCTGGCTGGACACTTACTTACCTCACAGCCCCTGCTAACGAAATATATCAAAACAGAAACATATATCATCTCCATTTCACACCATATATTTCCTTCAATAACTGAGATATTGAGGCCCATACATACATGTCAACTATCTGTGCTACTCACGGTCGTCCCATGTTCTTGAGTTCTTTGATAAGTTCGGGAATCAGGGTTTTGTGACCAGCAGCAAGGGAGCTAACTCCGACAACATGCACATCTGCATCAATGGCTTGCTGGGCAGCCTCTTTGGGGGTCTGTGATGAAGTAAAGAGTAGATATTACACACTAACTTAACATGAGGTTGTCCTGTCCTTGTTACAGAACCACTGTACATGTAGACATAGACATGTACAGCTTGTTCAGCTTGACCTGATCAAGTGAATACTAATGAATTGAGTGACCGTGTCACAACTGGTTGAGTCTATTTTTGTGAAGGGGTGCACCTTTGTTAGATGATTGGTGTAAACGAGTGGACTGATTGCTGTACCCATGTTGAAAATTTGGAAAGCAACTACCGGGACAGAAATATTGCAGTTGAACATGAAATAGAAAAAGTGATAACTGAACTGGGTGTAGAGAGTGATAGCGAGAGTGAATCGGATTATGAAAGTAACTGACATCTGTAAGTTGTAAAGTCAGCAAACCAAACTAGATAGCATATGACTGTATAAACAATTCAATTATAAAACATGACATGATTGGGTTTTTATCAGAAGTGTTGTTTTCTGGGAGAAATTCTGTAATGAATCTCTGTATGCATGCTTCGCACGACCGCAACATAAATAACATCCTCTGCACCCCTATTAATGAAGATAATCCGATCTGCCGTTTGTGCTATCTGACCTCCCGGGTCATGCATACGTAGAGTAGCTCATGTCAAGCTGAACAAGCTGTACCAGTATGTGTCAAACTGATTTCACCAAAGGTATGGTTTCGTTTATTGTTTAATGCCACAGTCAGCAATTTTCCAGCAATATGGCGGCAGTCTGTAAATAATTGAGTCTGGATGGACAACAATGCTTATCATCGATCTGTGGAATAGGGATGCGATAACATGTGTCAACCAAGTCAGCGAGCCTGACCACCTGATCCCGTTTGTCGCCTCTTACTGATGACGCTACTGATGACGATTCTAATCCAGATGTTAACAGGTGATTTTACAAGGAGTGAACAGTGGACTGCCACCAAGACAACTGGCTCCAGCCACAAGAGTCAACAGTTTCACTTACTGCGAAAAGGGGTCCGATGTCAACATCAAAGCCAAGATCAGCAAAACCTGTGGCGATCACCTTCCCGCCTCGATCGTGGCCGTCCTGGCCCACCTTGGCTACCAGGATACGCGGGCGTCGACCTTCCGACTCCACAAAGTTCTACACAAAACAATCATACTTCTTACTGACAATGTCATTGGTCAGTGTGCTAGCACCGATTCACAGTACCAGTGTTTGGGTTTTTTTGGCACCAAAGTCTACAATATTCCAGCTTTATCATGGCCGAATAGTCGTTAAAGCATTCGCTCGTCCCACCGAAGACCCGGGTTCGATTCCCCACATGGGTACAATGTGTGAAGCCCACACCGTGATATTGCTGGAATATTGCTAAAAGTGGTGTAAAACTAAACTCACTCACTCAAAGACAGATATGTATGTTTAGTGAACAAGTGGATCAATTAATGAATGTTCACCTTTATTCTTTCGGACACAATTCTCATTTCCTCAGCTTGTCCGAACTCTGTCGCATACGCTCCGCTCACCATTCTGTCACTGGCTACATGACGTCCAAATACCTGTTCACAAAAATATCGTGTCTATAATATTTCAGTTTCAACACGCAGTTACATAATAATAATTTCTTATTTCTTAAGTTTGTTTATTTGTTTTTTAATATTTATAATAGTCCATTTATATTGCGCGTTTATCCATGCACATTGCATGCTCAAAGCGCTGACATATTACCCCTGGTCAACGAGTACAGAACACTCCATGTGGAGAATACAACCGGTCGCCTGTCAGGCGCTCAATGTTCAAATTCAGACTACCATTGTATCATACCAGGTACCCTATTTTACTGCTGGGTTAACAGAGGCAGTTTTGAACAAACTCACTTGCCTAAGGTGAGACCATATGCGTCACATGTGCTTCGTTGTGGGGCAGGACTGAAGTCCTAGAAATGCCACACTCAGCAATATTCAAGCTATATGAGGGCGGTTTGTAAATAATCAAGTCAGGACCAGGCAATCCAGTGATCAATAGCATGAGCATCAACCTATGCAACTGGGATACAAAGACATGTGTCATCCAAGTCAGCAAGCTTGACCACCTGATCATGTTAGGCACCTCTTGCAACAAGCACAGATTGCTGAAGACTTTTGAGAAAAATACAGAAATAAATCAGAGAGTACACCAACCAATGTGTTACTCCAAAGTTTTAAGGGTGTCTTCAATTAAACATTGTGTTCACCATCAGTTACAGGGCCTTGACTTCCTGTCAATGATAACACACCCAACAATAACCTCGGATGTACAGTGAAGCATGGCAGAGTTTCCCAGTCTGACTGCCCTTCATTCATACCCTGGAATCCTCAAATAGTATTGTTTTGAGTGCCCTTGACCCCAAAATAACACACCTAAGTAAACTCAAGTCAAACAATGAGATTACACATCCTCTACAGTGAAAACTTCTCA
The DNA here is from genome assembly GCF_003918875.1 of Haliotis rubra. Classification (NCBI taxonomy): domain Eukaryota; kingdom Metazoa; phylum Mollusca; class Gastropoda; order Lepetellida; family Haliotidae; genus Haliotis; species Haliotis rubra. Next base: position 956,101 of record NW_025766985.1, on the reverse strand, counting down.
GGAAGAGGACCTGTGACGATACGGGTTAGAATTGGTCTTTGGTAACTCATGCTTGTCGTAAGATGCCACTAGCGGGATCGGGTGGTCAGGCTAGCTGACTTGGTTGACGCATGTCACCGTATCCCAATTGCGTAGCTTGATGCTCATGCTGTTAATCACTGGATTGTCTATTCCAGACTTAATTATTTACAGACCGCTGCCATATAGCTGGAATATTGCTGAGTGTGTCGTAAAACTAAACCCACTCGCTCATTCTCAGAAAGAGGGATTATCCACAATGTTGGGCTTACCACTTCCATAGCCTGAGTTATCTCCCCTACAGATGCCCGTGCCCTGGAGGCCTCTATGGAGAGATGGAGCAGGTTCCCGTCCCCTGTCTCACAGCACTTGGTGAGGGCAGACAGGGTCTCCTGACACTGAAACAAACAGAATGGTACAGTCGGGTGCATACTTAAGTTACCCATAGATCCATAGGCTTGAGACCAAAGTGTAACAGTTTCCCTATAGGTCTGATGTTTAACAGTAGATCCATCATAGCTTCTAAGAGGGGCGGTAGGGTAGCCTAGTGGTTAAAGCATTCGCTCGTCACGCAGAAGACCCGGGTTCGATTCCCCACATGGGTAAAATGTGTGAAGCCCAATTCTGGTGTCCCCCGCCGTGATATTGCTGGAATATTGCTAAAAGAGGCGTAAAACCCAACTCAGTCAGTCAGTCCTACCTTCTAAGAAACATAACGTGATAACAATAGCCTTAGTGTTAAATCAAAATGTTCTACAATTGTACACATAAGTTCTCAACATCTATAAGGAGTCATTGTATTTTCCAACTCTTTCCCCATGTCTGTTATCTTAAATATTGCACATCCAGTTTCTGAGGCACCTGAGTATTATCTAAAAACATCACCTACCTGTTTCTGTAGCACCACAGTGTTGTCTATAGACAGGACCTACCTTAGCCTCGTCTCTCATCTCCCTCATCTTCTTCAGTCTGGCCACCTGTTTCTGTAGCACCACAGTGTTGTCTATAGACAGGACCTACCTTAGCCTCGTCTCCCTCATCTTCTTCAGTCTGGCCACCTGTTTCTGTAGCACCACAGTGTTGTCTATAGACAGGACCTACCTTAGCCTCGTCTCTCGTCTCCCTCATCTTCTTCAGTCTGGCCACCTGTTTCTGTAGCACCACAGTGTTGTCTATAGACAGGACCTACCTTAGCCTCGTCTCTCATCTCCCTCATCTTCTTCAGTCTGGCCACCTGTTTCTGTAGCACCACAGTGTTGTCTATAGACAGGACCTACCTTAGCCTCGTCTCTCATCTCCCTCATCTTCTTCAGTCTGGCCACCTGTTTCTGTAGCACCACAGTGTTGTCTATAGACAGGACCTACCTTAGCCTCGTCTCCCTCATCTTCTTCAGTCTGGCCACCTGTTTCTGTAGCACCACAGTGTTGTCTATAGACAGGACCTACCTTAGCCTCGTCTCTCGTCTCCCTCATCTTCTTCAGTCTGGCCACCTGTTTCTGTAGCACCACAGTGTTGTCTATAGACAGGACCTACCTTAGCCTCGTCTCTCGTCTCCCTCATCTTCTTCAGTCTGGCCAGCTGTTTCTCTAGCACCATAGTGTTGTCTATAGACAGGACTTCCACCGTGTCCTGGTCTTTCAGTCGGTACTTGTTCACACCAACTATCACCTCTGTCACGAAGAAAGGCACACAATTATTGTTCCCTAAATATCCCGAACCTTCACAAAACCAGCAGCCCTCAGATAGGCTGGTAATGTGTTGTCTCAAGCAAACCATCAGCAAATGTTTGTGTTAGACAGGGTTTACATTGTCAGCAAACTGTGGATTCTTCAAAGAAAACATGGACATTAATGGGACGTTTAGGTACAGAAGCTAAAATCTTTATCAGGCAGAGTTCACTTGTTTCACTTGTAAATGTACTAGCATCTGTGCTGTAATATCACACTCAAAGAATAAGAAATTAAAATCCATAAATCAACTCTTCTAACTACAGTTTCAGACATTAAAAACTACAGTTTTAAAAATGAACATACAAATAATATAGCCATTTTAGTTTATACTTTAGCAAATGACCACAAATGTTTACAAAAGCTACCAGTGTTTAATAAATGTGTACTTTCTGACCTGATTCACTGTCGATCCGAGCCTGCCTCTTGGCTGCACATTCCTCGATCTTCAGTTTAGGCATCCCAGATGCTACAGCCTTAGCCATGCCTCCCATCTCCTCAATCTGAGGACAAAGAGTGTATAACCCTGGTCCCTCAAGCTCATTGTTATGACAGGCAACTGTTCCAAGAGTGACTGTGGCTCGATGCCTATCACTAGATGTTGAAGTGAGTTACCAGAATATCTGGGCTAATGGGGCTTTTTTGGAACTACATGGGTCAAGAAATGTTTCCCTGTGTTATATCATTGCTTTGGTCAGTTTCTAATATACAGAGAAATAGCAAGCCAAACTGTTGATAGGGCTAATATGAGTAAAATACCTTCTGTTGAAAGATAGTGTAAAACTCACAGTCAAATCAGGTAAATGTTCCATAAAGTGATCGTCGTTCTATGGCTGAGGTGAGGTGAGGTGAAATTGGGTTTAACGTCGCGCTGGAGAATATTTCGCTCATATGACGACGTGCATACGTGTGTATGTATATGTGCGGCTGCTTGTACTAGCCCAGACTTAAGCTGGTTTTATAGTGCTAGCCCACTGAGATACCATGCCGCAGTGAAGCATGAATACCCCACTCAGACACATTATACTGACTCCGAGCCGACCAGTCCTTGTTGTACCCATTAATGCCGAGCGCCAGGCAGGGACCAACAAGTACCATATTTTAATGTCTTTTGGTATGACGCGGTCGGGGATCAAACCTGCGACCTTCTGCTCTCCGGGCGGACGCTCTAACCAGTACACCACGGAGGCGGTCCAAATGGCTGAATGTCAGGGAGCATTTGTGTTCTTTTTCTGCACTTCACTAAGTGCAGGTTGTACTTAACAACTGGCTGCACCAGATATTTGTTGGTTTGTGTAGAGTCAAGAATGCCCCAAAAGCATAACACAAATTTTCAGCCAGATTAATACACTGACCACAGCCTGATGTTGCTGGAGTCTCCTCAGAAAGTTAAAGTCAGGGTCTAGTGTAGAGAATAGCAATACATAACCTCAATGTCAGCAGAATCAGGGCCGGGATTGATGCAGATCAGCGTATGCTGCTACAGCAAAGGGAAGCAACTATAAACTGTTTTACACCACTTGACCTGCTGTGCCTATGTATTTCCACTGACTGAGATGAGATGTCCAGATGTCTTGTATGGTAAAGCATGTTATCGCTGATATACTAAACTGACCTCATTGATCAACTTGAGTGCTTCGTCGTAGATGTCATTGGTGAGATTCTCCATCATGTAAGATCCGCCCCAGGGATCAGCCACCTGAGACATACACTACACAGTATTACAGGGGTTTTATCTCCAACTCAATATTAATTAAGAGTGAATGATACTCAGAGGGGATTTTGCAAGTAACTATTAGACAAAAATTGATAAATATTGGTAATAGCCTTAAAAAATTTCAGCTTAGTCAAAGAGCAAAGGTGAAGTCAAGGTCAAACGTCCTACTACTGACGTCACATCTACCAAATTTCGTTATACTTTGAAATTCAGAATTGAATTTCTTGAATCAGCTGGGCTTACATCACTGATGAAAACAATTGTGAAGTTTAAATTTAATCTCTTCTGAGTGAGTGAGTTTAGTTTTACGCCGCACTCAGCAATATCCCAGCTATATGGCGGCGGTCTGTAAATAATCGAGTCTGGACCAGACAATCCAGTTATCAACAGCATGAGCAACGATCTGCTCAATTGGGAACCGATAACATGTGTCAACCAAGTCAGCGAAACTGACCACCCGATCCCGTTAGTCGCCTCTTACAACAAGCATAGTCGCCTTTTATGGCAAGCACATGGGTTGCTGAAGACCTATTCTACCCCGGATCTTCACGGGTCTAATCTTTTCTGAGTCTAGGAGGGTATGACAGAAGAAAAATTATGGATATAAGACAACAGACACAGGACAATGAGGCCAAACACATTATCACTCTACGTTCAGTCACAAGAGCTAAATATATGCCAAACAACGCATTAATTGTCATTCAGCAAACTACAAAAAAACTTTTTCAAGCACTCATATCTAAATGTGTTTATGTTCCATGTGTCCCTGCTATAAGAAGATTTACATTAGGAATTCCAGACTCTTCCTGCAGGATGATCTGAGTGTTTCTGGCTATCCTGGCACTGAATGGCGTCGAGACCAAGGGCTTCATCGAAAGAGTTGGTGTGTAGGGACTGTGTGCCCCCAAACACTCCAGACATCGCTTCTACCACTGTGCGGATGATGTTGTTATAAGGATCCTGGGGTAAGAATGATGGGTTGTGACAATGATGATATGTCCCCTTCATGCAGCTGATATGTGGGGTCATTACCAATTAACATGACAATATCTGATTCTAGTTCTTCTGCGATATATACAACTATACTTAAACGTAGATTTATAATTTGAAATTATATCCATTTAAAACTGGATAAATAATATGGTAACCCCTATTTAGGCAAACAGCTACTTTAATCTAACCTTATGCACTTTATACATGAGTAACCATAAAAATGGTTTTCATGGCACAATCAACCATTTTGCAAATCATGGAACGAGTCATTGACAAATAAACAACACCTGCCAATAGCAGGTATGAGATCCACAGGATGCAATGACATACTGAAACCAAGGATCCATGCTAACAATAAGCTTAGATATTTAAACAAAATTTGTTTTCATCATAGTTTTCTGTTGAATCCATGATTTGATCCTTAGCAAAGTGTGAATAGTATACATATATATGTTATATTGGGATTTCACTTTCTCAGGAAAGTACAGATTGTGGTACATTTTGTTTTGAGTCCCATCTTGGATTCGAACCTACTCTCCCACAGTGAGGCACCTAATTGCCGGCACAAAATGTGAATGATCTAACCCAGTCTGCAGCTGCGGCCCAAACAAAATCGGAGTCAACTGGTATTCTAGTGCACATACTTTGTGTACCTCTTTGACAAGCGGAAATTATCATCATGGCTCTCACGGCCAGATGGGATTCAACCTTAAAAGTACTAGAATCCATTCAAGCGATCGTAGCGCAAAGTTGATCGTAACTCCCATACTTTAACATAGACTTACGACTGTTGTAGCGCTACGATCGCTTTGAGGAACGGGGCCCAGTTTGTAAATGGCATTGTATATATATTCATATATCCATAAAGGCACCCACCTGTTCTGTGAGTGACCAGCCAGAAGTCTGACAGTGAGCTCGCAGTAACTCTGACTTGGGGTTCTTGGGTTGGAACTTTTCCCTCACCAAGTTAGCCCACAGGCGCCGAGCTGCTCGCATCTTCGCAATCTCCTGTACAGGAGTAAAACATACATGTAGAGGCTTTCTTATTACTGTGGTAATATACTTGTCAGGTTTAAGTGAGAGCACCATGTTTGACAGTCGTGAGAGCACCATGTTTGACAGTAGAGAAAGAACCATGGTTTGCTGTTGACAACTTACCATGTAGAAGTTCATGCCAAGACCCCAGAAGAAAGACAATCTTGGCGCAAACTTGTCCACATCCAAACCTCGACTGACACCTGATAGAAGAAACATTAACAAACTGTAAAGACCACAGTCAAGACATTTTCACTGAGATGTTTGAGATACTGTGTGTCCATACCTGTTACACAGTGTTCTATAAATTAAACTCTCAACACTGTGACTAATCTATTTTCAATTTAATTCTATTTTTGTTTTTCACAAATGTATACAGTTGGTATACTGTTCCCAACGATATAGTTCTATTGCGACTACAATGAAGCACTAATGATAGGCGTTGCAAATGAAACCTATCAGCTGGCGAGTTCTAATTTGAATATAACGATAGGCCATTGAATATATGACCGCCCACCAGTCAAGTTCTAACACTAATGTTAGGAGAGGTCGTTGAAAGCACGATCACGCCAGTCCGAAGTTCTAATAACTCTGTTTAAAACTGCCATCGAAGAAACCTTGTTCAAGTTCAACTCCACATGTTTCACACCATGAAAACTTCACAAAGTAAATAGCATTTGCGAAAATGTTCACATTCAGAAAAAAAAATACACGGGAATATTCTAAGTTTACTAACACAGCTTTCCTGAACAATACCTCTTCAACAAAGTGAGCGAGAAAATGTTGTAAGTTGTTTTGGAATCCCAGCAGAGAATCCAGTAAGCTTATGGTGCTGACAAACTTAGAAACATAATCACTGGCCTCTGGCACACACAAACGTCACAACGAGGTCTAAAAACTGGCCATGACTGAACCACCTCTGTCCTTAATGAACAAAGACTCCCAAGGAGACTGTTTGACTAATACCCCAAGTACCACTGTGTACACACCTGTCCTGATGTACTCTAGCCCGTCAGCAACAGTGAAAGCCAGCTCTATGACGGCGTCTGCTCCCGCCTCTTGCATGTGGTAGCCAGAGATGGAGATAGAGTTAAACTTGGGCATGTTCTGGAGAGAGAGGGAAAAAGAGGAGGCTTTCAACTGGGCTGTGTTCAACTTATGCATGTTCTGGAGAGAGAGGAAATACGAAGAGTCTTTCAACTTGGCTGTGCTCAACTTATGCATGCTCTGGAGAGAGAGGAAAAGCAAAGAGTCTTTCAACTTGGCTGTGTTCAACTTATGCATGTTCTGGAGAGAGAAGAAAAACGAAGAGTCTTTCAACTTGGCTGTGTTCAACTTATGCATATTGTTAGTAAAGGGCTTTAATAGCCACCATGTTACTCTTCCTCTTACACAGTCATCCTTCTGGAACTGTCTCATTTTGAAATTCTCAAATGGTAAAGCATGCCCCCCATATTTGTCAACAACGCGGAGAGGAATTTAATCCCTCTGTGATATCTGCCTCCCTGGAAACATCCCCGAGTTGAACACAGCCCTGTCGTAAGCCTCTTGTCCTATCTCTCTCGGGAACATGCCTATTGTCTACTTTGCCAAATCAGTTTTGAATACCTATCTGAAAGCACCAAGTCCTGTCATGATCCAACACAATACAGGATTTAAGATCAATGGCTTTCAATGGCTTTGGACATTCGACAGTGATAAATGTCTGGACAATTACATGGCCTGATACCTATTGCTGCTGCTGCTGCTACATATTTAACGATTCATCTAACTTGCCTGATTTGATCGTAAACCTAACGCTGCCTGTTACAATGTAGTGCTTACATTATTCATTCTCCTTGACGTGCTCGTTACTCCAGTCTATTATATACACACCAATATATCTGTTTTTTAAATTTAGAAATCCCTTCACCAAAACATGCTGACTTGGTTTACTGAGCTTCATGCAGAATATTTAAGTCATCATTCCAGAGACCCATACAAACCTTTGACGTGTACTCGAAGATGTCCCCAATGATCTTCATGGAGGGTTCAGGGGGAAAGATGTAGGTATTACGCACCATGAACTCCTTCAGAATGTCGTTCTGTATTGTCCCGGCCAGCTGGTCCTGTGACGCTCCCTGAATTCATACCATACCATCTTGTTGTATAACACAGCAATATTCCTTCTGTCACACTCCCTTAATAGACAAGGTTGGTTTGTTGTATGATGTCTCACGCATCAATATTCCAGTTGTATCATGGTGAAAGGTCAATAATCTAGACCACAAAGCCTATTCCTAAAATTAATCTATTTGTCATCAATTTCAATGTATACTTATTTTACTATTTATCCTTTGTATGCACTATATGTAGGCTTTTATGTAGCGCCTTGAGCATGTATCATGGAAAATGGCACGCTAAAAATATCCAATATCATTATTATTATTATCATCAATGTCATCATGATACCTTGGCATAAATTTAACCAGCCACTGAATCTGACCACCTGATCCAGTCAGTAGAACCAGCATTGTTGGCTGGAATATATTTTAACGTAAAAACTGCACACAAAAATGACGGAGGTTGACGATTTACAGATAAGAGACATTTATCAAGGACTCTGAACTGACCCTGACAATCTAATTGGGAAAAGAACTGTTATTTGGTTCAAAACCGAGAAATAATAAAACTAAGCATCAAACCCTGTATACTGACTGATTCTTTCTATCAGTAAAGAGTATCTGTATGAACCCATTAATTACACACACAGACACACACACACAGACACATATACATATCAACAAGAATGAGGAAATTTTCTGGGAATACAAATTGCAAATTCCAGTGACAGTTCATATGATTATTTGGCCTGTAATAAATCCCTGAAGATACACCATATGGTTAGAGTGAGTGAGTGAGTGAGTGGGTGGGTGGGTGAGTGAGTGAGTGAGTGAGTGAGTGAGTGAGTGAGTGAGGAGTGAGTGAGTGAGTGAGTGAGTGAGTGAGTGAGTGAGTGAGTGAGTGAGTGAGTGAGTGAGTGAGTGAGTGAGTGAGTGAGGAGTGAGTGAGTGAGTGAGTGAGTGAGTGAGTGAGTGAGAGAGAGAGAGAGTGGAATGTTGAACTCTAACAACAATGATAGTAAAAGGACAAACTTTTGAAAATATTTTAACTGTTTAATGTTTCATACTGGGGTGGAAATAACTTTAAAATTGCTAGTGTACTACAGTACAGTGGCACATGTAAAATAACTTGCCCTGATAATTTTTCCACTATACCGGCCGTTTTCTTGTTGATTTTTTAAATAAACAACATAATTAATATTGGAAAGACAACTGGACACCGGTACAGTGTGATATACAAATTTGCTTGCCCAACAGAAAAAAACACTGGACTCGGACGTCGGGCAATGGGTTATTTCCACCCCTGTCATAGATTGGGAAATATATCAGGTAATAGCTATCTCAAAAAAGTCATAATGTGAGTAAGTGACATGAGGCTCACAACCTTCTCCTTTCTATACTGGTGGAGAGCTGTGAAGATCAGGGTTAGAACTGGTGTTCAGCAACCCATGCTTGTCGTACGAGGTGACTATCGGGATTGGGTGCTCTGGCTTGCAGACATGGTTGACACATATCCTCATATCCCAATTGCAGAGATCTATGCTGAAGCTGTCGATCACTGGATTGTCTGGTCCTGATTCGATTATTTACAGACCGCCGCCATATAGCTGGAATATTGCTCACTGCAGTGTTGAACTAACCATGTTAAGGCGGCAGAGAGAAACTGTCGTCCTACATACCTATGATATACTGGGTATATATCTTATGACCAGTAGATCCAGTGATCACTTGGCCTCTGCGTGTTTCTCTGACCTCACCTGTTCCTCAGCAGCCACCACAAACATAGCCAGGACCGGCAAAACGGCTCCATTCATCGTCATTGATGTGGAGAGCTTGGACAGTGGAATGCCATCGAACAGCAGCTTCATATCTTCCACCGAGTCTATAGCCACTCCAGCCATGCCCACATCACCAACTACCCGGGGGTTGTCGGAGTCGTAGCTACAACACAATAGGAGAGATTAAATGGGGACTAACATTATAACACTCTGTCTGCTAATACCAGTCTGGACTTTTTAGTGCCAGTTTTATAGTGCTAGCACCCTCTGTGATGTGCGATGCACACTATGTGTGTAGACTCAGCCTGTGTGTAGACTCTGTGTGTGTGTGTGTGTGTGTAGACCACACTCAGCAATATTCCAGCCATATGGTGACGGGTCTGTAAATAATCGAGTCTGGACCAGACAATCCAGTGATCAACCCTATTTGTGTAAACTCACCCCGTTTGTAGACTCACCCTATATGTGTAGACTCACCCTATGTGTGTAGAATAACCTTATGTGTGTAAACTCACCCTATGTGTGTAGACTCACCCTCTTTGTGTAGACCCACCCTCTGTGTGTAGACTCACCCCATGTGTGTACTCACCCTCTGTGTGTAGACTCACCCCATGTGTGTACTCACCCTCTGTGTGTAGCGAGATCGAAGGCAACACTGAGTCCCTGCTGGCCAGCTGCGATGTTGTCCCGGTAGAACTTGTTGCTCTCCTCCACTGTGCTGAATCCTGCATACTGAAATGGAACGTCCCGAAAACAAAAGATCAGGCGAAGTCTAGAGTTATATCTGTTGTCTGACACTCACAAAATCATTTTGGATTTCATCTTAACATTCATATGAACCTGATACATTGTCATGCAATATGGAACTTCATTGAACTTGATTCACTTTACCCTTCAAAGAATTTAATTGAATATATTTCATGTATACAAGTGTCCAGGTTTAACACCTGCTAGAAATGACGATGATATTGAGCTTAAACCATATTGTGACAAAACTCGATTGTCCAACAGACATATTTCTACCTGAGACCAAGCTACTGCAGGAGATTATTGTGTAGGTACATTGTAAGACCTGTCTATCTGTCTGATGGTCCAGGGTCTGCGTGTGTACATGGTGTAGTAAGGGCCCCTGGTGTAGGGGACTATAGATCAAGTCATGTGTGTCTACCTGTCTGATGGTCCAGGGTCTGTGTGTGTACACGGTGTAGTAAGGGCCCCTGGTGTAGGGGACTATAGATCAAGTCATTTGTGTCTACCTGTCTGATGGTCCAGGGTCTGTGTGTGTACACGGTGTAGTAAGGGCCCCTGGTGTAGGGGACTATAGATCAAGTCATTTGTGTCTATCTGTCTGATGGTCCAGGGTCTGCGTGTGTACATGGTGTAGTAAGGGCCCCTGGTGTAGGGGACTATAGATCAAGTCATGTGTGTCTACCAGTCTGATGGTCCAGGGTCTGTGTGTACATGGTGTAGTAAGGGCCCCTGGTGTAGGGGTCTATAGATCAAGTCATGCGTGTCTACCTGTCTGATGGTCCAGGGTCTGTGTGTGTACACGGTGTAGTAAGGGCCCCTTGTGTAGGGGACTATAGATCAAGTCATGTGTGTCTACCTGTCTGATGGTCCAGGGTCTGTGTGTACATGGTGTAGTAAGGGCCCCTGGTGTAGGGGTCTATATATCAAGTCATGCGTGTCTACCTGTCTGATGGTCCACGGTCTGTGTATAGTAAGGGCCCCTGGTGTAGGGGTCGATAGATCAAGTCATGTGTTTCTACCTGTCTGATGGTTAAGGGTCTGTGTATAGTAAGGGCCCCTGGTGTAGGGGACTATAGATCAAGTCATGTGTGTCTACCTGTCTGATGGTCCAGGGTCTGTGTGTGTACATGGTGTAGTAAGGGCCCCTGGTGTAGGGGACTATAGATCAAGTCATGTGTGTCTACCTGTCTGATGGTCCAGGGTATGTGTGTAGTAAGGGCCCCTGGTGTAGGGGTCTATAGATCAAGTCATGTGTGTCTACCTGTCTGATGGTCCAGGGTTTGTGTATAGTAAGGGCCCCTGGTGTAGGGGACTATAGATCAAGTCATGTGTGTCTACCTGTCTGATGGTCCACGGTCTGTGTATAGTAAGGGCCCCTGGTGTAGGGGTCTATAGATCAAGTCATGTGTGTCTACCTGTCTGATGGTCCAGGGTCTGTGTATAGTAAGGGCCCCTGGTGTAGGGGTCTATAGATCAAGTCATGTGTGTCTACCTGTCTGATGGTCCAGGGTCTGTGTATAGTAAGGGCCCCTGGTGTAGGGGTCTATAGATCAAGTCATGTGGTCTACCTGTCTGATGGTCCAGGGTCTGTGTGTGTACATGGTGTAGTAAGGGCCCCTGGTGTAGGGGTATTTCCCTGGTATCTCATATGGTACGTCCTTCACATCTTCCTCTGTGTAGAGAGGCTTGATGTTGATCCCCTGGTGATAGAAACAAGAAACATTTTTACATCTGAATCATCATGCATGTCACAGCAGTGACAGTCAAAATAAAAAAAACAATAACAGCTGAAATATGTCACAAAGAATTATTAGAAACTTAGAACTGTTATAAAAGGAAAGATCTTGCTATATACACAGCTTATGGGTGTATTCATGTTGAAGTATCTTAAAGGTTCTGTGATATACAGTGAATTCAGTCAAACCCCATTTACAGGTGACTGGGATTAAAATCCTGTATAAACAACAGATTCAGTTTTAGCCATGAGAAATACTCTTTGGTATCTCACATCTTAGAAACAGTCATGTTTGAGTGAGAAATCTGGATTAGACTGATTTTGTCATGATACTAATGTTTATTACCCACGTGGTCAACATATGGGTAGGTGCATACTAATCTCGTACGTCACACGAGTGTTGTATCGCCCTACGTTAAGATGCACGTTACCAGAAAAAACAGTTTGAAGACGGTTTATGTTTGGGTTAAATATCTCTCTTAGTTATTATATAATTACATCTGTGATTAACGTAGACCAAATGGGGCAATATGAATGTCGCATTTCTACTACCAACTTAAGATCAGTACATCCAGGTGAACCTGACTAATCACGCCACATTCCACGGATGCATTGTGGGAATGTAAACATTGCGAACGTTACCATGTCGCTGTTAAATTGTGAGTTGAACTGAGACATTTTATCCGTCAAAAACCATAAGCGTAATGTTTCTGTCAGTGATGTTAGCTGAGTGAAGCAACTGCAAACCAAGAAACGGGGTGCTATGGAGTAGTTTAGTGTACAAGGCTGTACGAGGCGATGACAACTGACATGCATCATGACGTCGGTTACCAAGGGTACCTTTTATAACGAGGGGGCAGACAAGAATGGCGTAGTGACATCAATACACTATGACATCAAGCGAAAATTCTTCCGCAACCTCTTTATGAAACCAGTTTCTGTTTGAAAGCATAAAACCCACAAAAATACGCTATTTTGTCAATTTTATGCAGGTAAGACGTGGGTAATAAATAAAATACCAAATTCCGTATCATTACATACGAAATATAAATACAAAACTCGTGACCTTCCTACGGTATCTGACCTCGCTTTCACTCGGTGAGATACCACAGGAAGGACACTCGTTTCGTATAATTTGTATGTAATAAGACCTCGTGTAGTATTCTCTATATATGAACACTGAAAGTACATGACATCAAATTTGGTCTGCTCTTGACAGAGATCAGGATTCCAGTTTTCACAGATGCTATTAGAATGTTATAATATAAATGAGTGAGTGAGTGAGTGAGTTGGGTTTTATGCCGCTTTTGGCAATATTCCAGCAACATCACGATGGGGAACACCAGAAATGGGCTTCACACACTGTACCAAAACAGAAGATAACTTTTATTATTCTCAGGCCGGGATACTTGACATAGGTACAAACACAGAGTTAAGTGAAACTAGTATGGCGGAATGGTTTACATGGAAGATTGTATAATTTTCATGATGGTATTACAAAATATACATAAAGTGGACCCCCTCTAAATCGACATCGCTCGGGACCGGTGAAAAATGTCAGTTTAGAGACAGGTTTTTTAAAACACTAATTTGTCTACAGTTAAACAATTCGTTAAATTTTAACACATTGGGTTTTTAACATGATGGTTTGGGATATAAGTTTTCCGATGCTGCTTGAAGAAAGGGCAGAGAAAAATGTAATTTAATTCATTGCCAACATCACACGTGTCCAGAGGTTACACATTCTTTCTTCGGGTGCAATTTTGTGCCACCTACCCACGTGGGGAATCAAACACAGGCCTTCATAATGAGAGAATCATATCTATGTACTAATGACTGGTACATTTCTGATAGTAAAACCAGAGCTGTTTTCAGTACATAGCTTCGTACCTGCATGTACAGGTCTGACAGAAGAGTGAGTGAGTGAGTGAGTTTAGTTTTACGCCGCACTCAGCAATATTCCAGCTATATGGCGGCGGTCTGTAAATAATAGTGTCTGGACCAGACAATCCAGTGATCAACAGCATGAGCATCGATCTGCACAATTGGGAACCAATGACATGTGTCAACCAAGTCAGCGAGCCTGACCACCCGATCCCGTTAGTCGCCTTTTACGACAAGCATAGTCGCCTTTTATGACAAGAATGGGTTGTTGAAGACCTATTCTACCCCGGATCTTCACGGGTCTTGACAGAAGAGGTGGATCAGTACATAGCTATGATTTGGCAGCTATTTTAGGAAGAGTACATACAGTTCAATGTTTGACAGTATGTTCACCTCTGATGTTCTCCATGTGAGCGTTTCCTCCACATCCTTCCCCTTCAGCTCCTTCTTGGCTCCTGCCGACCACGTCGGGTCAAGAGGAGATGAGCTGCTGGCAAACCTGGTGCAGTTCCATATAGGCGCAAGTATCTTCAACAGAAACAAGCACTGATAAGCCATGTACATGCTTATATGTACATAGCTGTTAACGTAAATATGGACTGGAAGACATTAAGTAAAACATGACTTGTAGATGTCAGGATCAGTTTCACTCTCAGCATTTGTCAACAGTATAATATTTTCAGATTTCACAAAACCAAACTTTAATTAAAAAAGGCATTGTGCTGACTCATGTTTCTTTTCATAATGCCTCATCCAAAACAATTTCTGAAATGGCCACGAAATGGATACCAGAAATCTTAAAAATATGATATAGTTTTGCTTGAGTACTGTTACTTCGTAAGGTGCACTTTATATGAAGGATAACAAATATATAACACTTAATCAAAGAAAAGACAGGATCAAATGTGCTGGCAGTCAGTACAAATCTCATTCAAGTCTTCAAATGTTTCTTTTCTTTTCCAAAATGTCCCTATTCAAGTATGTACATTGTGAAATCCACTGGCCCACTTGTCTGTTCAAAAGTAGAGTGTTCAAGGCTGCTCCAGTTATAAGACAACAAAGTGGGCACAGGTTATACTCCGAGTTAATAACTACCCAAATAACAGAATTGAGTACGTCTGTTTTTACTTCACACTGAACAGTTTTTCAGATATTATTACATCACACCAGAGAGGAGTTATGCCTCTGAGATGTTTATCACTTTGATGAAACCCATGAGTCGGTGCTTGGTTCTAACACACCTAGAAATATGATTTGGGTAAGCCCAAATTCAAACAAATAATCATAGGATCCTTGCAGGATTAAGGGACACAACTCATCACATGGAGCTGATGTATCTCGGCCACCCATTTGCAAAAGAAGAAATGTCTTAGTTTTATATATGACACTCACAATATGCCAAGACAATCAATCTGAGGCTTAGCGTAACTTCAGGTTTAACGCTTGTGGACATATTGCAACCAAACCAACGAGTTAATTTAAGGTAATCTAAACAAATACCGTGTCATCAGAAGAAATATGCAATGAAAGAAATAACTACTTGGCCAAATTTGTTACCAGTGCCACGTTTTGTGCAATGGAAGCAGACCTTAAGGTTGTACATCATTAGTTTATATTGCAAATATAACGATATAGTAGTGATCGAAAATAGGACATTTCTTGGTCGATCACATTTCATACGTTCTTTCTGTATCCCTATAATGTCATACACGTGTAAGGTTGTATGGAAGTAAGTAGTTTAAAAAACATACTTGATTAGATCTGTTGCCAATTTCTTTTCCCAACAAACCGTAGACACGAAACATTGTTTATGATGTTAGTTGCATCGCCTGCACAGAAGGTCAAGGACGACAACGGTGTACATAAAATTACGGATCTCCTGGCTAAAACGGATCTGTGTCAAACCGGGGGACATCAAATTTGGCATCCTTGTCAGCTCAGCCGGTGGATCACAAGTAATAAAATATACATATTACATTGCTTACATTGCATTGTTTCAAATGTCAGAATTCTTTAAAACAAAAGTTAATTACTGTTATATCAATTAATAATTGAAATGATCCGACAGCAGCATTTGTTGCCAATCGTGGTCTCTGAAAGCTTCCAATTTTCTTATTGGATAAGAAAATAATGTTTCAAAACCCCGAAGAGCAATACACAGTTGCATAGGGTAGTGGAAGGGTTTTATATGGTGACATCAGTCGATTGCAGAGACGTCAACAGATTACTAAAAAATGATGTTTTGACGGATATCTCGTATGTGAGTGAGGTTTAGGTTTAGTTTCACGCTTCTTTTATCAATATTCCAGCAATTCCGCGACGGGGGACACCAACAATGGCCTTCACGCATCGTACCCATGTGAGGGAATCAAACTGAGGTCTTCGGCATGACGAGCGAACGCTTTAACCAGTAGGCTACCCTAACGCCCCTCTTGTATGTACATGCAGGTATTGTAATGATAACCAATACATGAATAGGGAAATGCATCGTAGTTTAATATTATACACATATTGATGATACATAAACAATACCAACGATCTACAGAAAAAAGCTCTAGCTGTCAGCCCGTTGACTTAGGCGTCATATAATCACGAAGATGATAGTCCATGATGAATATTTGCAGCACTTACGGTAAGTGGATATAAATCGGGTCGTCTGCGGTCACCACGTGCAGCACGTGATTTCCGACCTGCTGCACAACCTGACCCGTGAAAAGATCTACTGAATCACAACACAACCCTCAATCGTCACTGAGCACTCCGGCCCCCAGTTTGTTTCGCCATTGCTTTCAGGTAATCGGTTCAGATTAACTTTATTCAAAGAAATTTATTTTACTAACGCATTTATGATTTTCAAACGCCAGAGAAAGAAATGGATCCGGATATTGCATTGTGGTAAAATGGCTTAAATTCGTTTTGGTCCTTAGAGGGTTTGGTTTGGTTTGGTGTTAACGCCACACTGAGCAATATTCCAGCTATAAACGGCGATCTGTAAATATTTGAGTCTGGGACAGACAATCCAGGGATCAACATCAATAAAGACTACAATTGAAACCAGGAGCTATATAGTCCCGGTTATCAAACGAGAAATGAATATTCAATTATTGACATTGTTCTGAGGTGAGGTGAAATTGGGTTTAACGTCGTGTTTGAGAATATTTCGCTCATATGACGACGTGCATGCGTGTGTATGTGTATGTGCGGCTGCTTGTACTAGCCCAGACTTAAGCTGGTTTTATAGTGCTAGCCCACTGAGATACCATGCCGCAGTGAAGCATGAATACCCCACTCAGACACATTATACTGACTCCGAGCCGACCAGTCCTTGTTGTACCCATTAATGCCGAGCGCCAGGCAGGGACCAACAATGAAGACCATATTTTGGTATGACGCGGCCGGGGATCGAACCCGCGACCTTCCGCTCTCCGGGCGGACGCTCTAACCACTACATCACGGAGGCGGTCGACATTGTTCTGATTGTGCATGGAATATTTATTACATACGTGGGTGTATATGAATGTACCTGTATATGTTGGGCTGTGGGGGTAGCCTAATGGTTCGAATCCCATCATGGATGGTTCAATGTGTGAAGCCCTTTTCCGGTGTCGCCCGCCGTGACATTGTTGGAACATTGCAAAATGCGGCGTAAAACTAACCACACTTACCAGAGTGTGTGTGTGTATGTCTGTCTGTCTATGGCAACATCCAATCATCTTGGTGTCCCCCGCCTTGATATTGCTGGAATATTGCTAAAAGCGGCGTAAAACCATATTCACTCACTCCAATTATTTTGTTTTCCTGAACTGAGTGACAGGGGACAGTATAGTTGAAAGAGAAGGCAAACCTCAGAACCATGTAGACGGTTCTGGTTGACAGAGAGGAACTGATTTGATTGATGATGGGTTAAGGGTCAGAGGGGAAGATACTGTCCGATCCACCAGAAACATCCAGATCTGAATAAGTTAATGAATCATGGGCTTAATATATAGAATTTGCAAGGAGAATAAAGTCTGAACTAAGTCTGAAAGTCGTGTAATTCACAAAGGAGTTGTTTATTGAATCAATCATGGGCGTACGAATTAGGGTTAGATAGAGAAAACTAGAACGGTAACTGTCACTATATGGATGTCAAACTAATTAATCGCTAGATTTGGTGTGGGAGAGTCGGGGAATAAAACGACGTGGAAATTCACCAGTCGGATAGAGCGGTTTTCGTGACACAACCAGTAATATCGGAGGTCACTGCGATCCCAGATTTCAGGTTTCTTACAGTAGATTTGGTGAGTACTTTGTTATATGTTTTTAGAACCGTTTGCAATAACAATTGTGTGAATGTTTGAAGGAGGTGAAGCTGACTTGTTCCTGTTGTGTCATCTCCTGGAAGTGAGTGAGTGAGCATTGTTTTACGCCGCCTTTAGCAAGATTCCAGCAATATCACCAGAAATGGGCTTCACACATTGCACCCATGTGGGAAATCGAACCCGGGTCTTCGGCGTGACGAGCGAACGCTTTAACCACTAGGCTACCCCACCGCCCCTCTCCTGGAAGTGAAATCTGGCAACGAATCTTGTTTACAAAATTTTCGATTCGTTGCCATAGTAGACGACTAAGTGGGTGATCGATGCTCGTGATGCTCTTGATTATTTAGACCACCATCTGTGAAATTGTTGGGAGAATTTTTTAATCAAATCAGTATCATTTCTTCATGAGACCAATTATAAGTCTACAAGCGGTTATAGCAAAGTAAAAATGTCTTACATGTAAATTGACAAACTTCAGTGAGTGAAAGCTGTACTCTCATTGCAGGACGATCTGACATGTCATTGGGCCCGCTGAAAGACGCCAACCGGCTCAACGAACCGAAGTCTTCCACATCCAAACCAGACGGCAAGAGTTGTTGCCCTGGTGACCTTGTACACTCGACTACTTCCGGTTCAACTAAATGCAGCTCCGTCGAGAGGTCATCGAAGGAGAACTACCGAGAATCTGGGTGTTGTGGTGGACATGATGCTTTCTGCTCAGACGAAAATTGTTTGGATGTATGCGAGTTTTCCCCGGACATTCCCGAGCCCCAGATGTGTGGGAAATGCGGAAAGCATGGCGTGCGTCTGAAGATATGTAGTCGGTGCAAGACGGCTCTGTATTGTTCCAGAGAGTGTCAGAAGAAAGACTGGCAGAAACACAAGAAGGTAATAAAGACACACATCTGCAATAACAAACACAATAAAAAAACAATATAGGCTTTCGATTGGCTGGAAATTCTCGTCCAATCAAATTACTCCTACGAGCGAGAGAACTTCTGTGCTGAAAGATGCCGATGATGATAGTGGGTGGCGAATGTGTCCAAGTTGTTTAGCAAACTGGAATGGAGATACAACAGACCTCGTGTCCAAACATTTACTACATCGGTCTCTTTTTTGTGTGTTTTGTTTTTCATTCACCACTTGAATCTGAAGTTGATGAAAAAGATTCTTGAACATACCTTTTAACTATCAAACATCCCACTCTCTATATGGAAACTAAGGGTGGGTATTGCAGCAAATATTCATATTGCGATATATTGTGATGCGAAAGCATGTATTGCGATATGTATTGCAATATATATTGCATGAAATATTTTTAAACAAAACACTACTTATAAATCGAGTTACTGCTTGATTTATAGAGCAAAAACACAACAACATCACTATGCTTGATTAAGCTTAATAACAACTTTTAATCATGATAAAATAAAAATGTGAATAATATTTGGCACAAATGAAACAAGGAAATATCCGAAGATTTCCGACTGTTACGACGTTAAAATACCGGTTTTCGATCAGCGTATCGCAATACGAATCGTTTTCATGTCTGAACCGGTAAATACCGGTAAACCGGTTATATTGCGCAGCCCTAATGGAAACACTTTATAAAGTAGTATTTGGAGGGAGATTCTTGTGGTAAAAGAGCATACCATTACATTATTTCAGTCAGTACTTAGCTACTCTACCCGTGAAGGTCCGGGTTAGAATATTGATCTTCAGTAACCCATGCTTGTCGTAAGAGGCGACTAACGGGATCGGGTGGTCAGTTTCGCTGACTTGGTTGACACATGTCATCGGTTCCCAATTGCGCAGATCGATGCTCATGCTGTTGATCACTGGATTGTCTGGTCCAGACTCGATTATTTACAGACCGCCGCCATATAGCTGGAATATTGCTGAGTGCGGCGTAAAACTAAACTCACTCACTCACTGGTCCAAACTCGATTATTTACAGACCGCCGCCATATAGCTGGAATATTGCAGAGTGCGGCGTAAACCTAAACTCACTCACTCACTTAGCTTACTCTCTCATTAAGCTGACACCCGTAAAGATCAGGGTTAGAATTGGTCATCAGCAACACCTGCTTGTCGTAAGAGGCTACTAAGGAGATCGAGGTGGTAGGGAAGCCCAGTTGTTAAAGCGAAGGCCCGGGTTTGTTGCCCACATGGGTACAATGTGGGAATCCCATCCCCCGTCGAGATATTGCTGGAAAATAGCTAAAAGCGGCGTGAAACTATGCTCACTCACTACTAACGGGATCACTGGTCACGCTCGCTAACTTGGTTGTCACGTCATCGTATTCCTGCTACGTAGATCGATGCTCACAATGTCAACCTCTGGTTTATCTGGTCCAGACTCGATCATTTACAGACCGCCCACATGTAGCTGGAATATTGCTGAATGCGGCGCTAATCAACAAACAGAATTACGCTGACATTCCGCGATGGTATAAATCATACACTGTTCAAACTGGCTTTCAACCCAACGCTCACAATTAAAAATATCGTTCAGACATGCAGAATACCGGACCACGATGGGAACGACCTGAAGACTCTCCTGAAACAACTGACTACTAGCCTTGTTGTAGAAAAACGTAGAAAACTGACCTTCACTGAGGCCAAGGTGAAGGCTGAGAAGTTATATCCAGGGAGGCCACTCTTCGATGAACTCTCCAAACTGAGCACGCACCCGTCACGGGGGATCTTCCTTGGGCTTATATCAGAAATGCACTTCTATGTCATTCGGCACGGGGTGTATGTGAAGGTAGGAATTATATATATATGTGACTTCAAAGAGTTTTCGCTTATACTTCGACCTTAAAGTCGAAAGGCCGAAATATAGAGCTGGAATTACAACGGGCTATAATAACATTACATGACCTTTACCCCTGTGTTGTTGTAGGACCGCGTCGGCCGTCAGACGTCTGTATTCTTCTACCTGGACTACGACAACCCCGACCCTTACTTCAGCTGGAACGACCTTCAACCTGGCAACTACATTTGCATAAAGAATCCCCATTTGCATATTTTCTTGGATGGTCAAGCTGGATTTCGTATTGACGAAGCATCTTCTGTCAAGATTATTTTGTGACAACATCATGTCCGGACGTGTAAACGTTTGTTGAGTTTCTTTTTAGGTTTGGTTGACTGTCCATTTGTCATTATGATCTGAGAAAATAGATACACATACAACGATCCGCCTTTGTTTCCTTCTCACTCTTTAGTTATTTAACGTGATTGAATGTGTTGTGGCATCTCGCCTGCAGCATCACCTGAAGCTCAACCTATAGCTAGGGGAACCCATGCAATCTGCCTATAAATTTTGGCCACAGCATGGAATCCGCTCTGCTCCGTGTACAGAACGACCTTCTCAGTGAAGTCGACTCCAAAGGCGCAGCAGTCCTGGTTCTTCTAGCCCTCTCTGCGGCCTTTGATGCCATCAACCATGGTATTCTCCTCTCACTGCTTGAATCGCACCTTGGCATCCAAGGTAGAGCTCTAGCTTGGTTAAGTCCTACCTCACGGACCGATACCAGGCTGTGGTTATACATGGCTCCAACTCAAGCCGTCATCATCTGGAGTACGGAGTTCCTCAAGGCTCAACACAAGAAAAAAAATGGTGATTTCCAAAAATGTCCAATTTGGAAATATCATATTTCCCAAAATTTCCAAAATTGGAAAGATGATATTTCCAAGGTTTGGAAATCTTTGGAAATTTAGGAAGGATTTTACCACTACTTCTTTCAGTTTCTCCTTTTCCCAAGGATCCCCGTGAGTGTATAGACTGTGTATTCGTCCTCCTAGGAGTGTATTCGTCCTCCTATGCGATCAACTATAACCAGGGAGACTATAAGACGTTGTAGATTATTCCTGGTATAACTTCTCTCGTCTGCATCCTTGTTGTTCTAGGTGTCAAAAATTGGCATTAACTGTCATATTTGCCCTGATATGGCTAGCATTTTCCAAAATACAGTTTTAAGTGTATGGTTTACTTATTATCCACAAAAGCGCAAATAGTTTTTGACCTGTCACGGTTTGCATAAACACAAATTACATAGACCTACGTTACATCATTGATTAAATAAAAGTTTACCGGACCCACTGACTGACTGGCCAGGGTTTATTACCTGTCATAAAAGTGAACCCTTGCCAGGGAATAATAGGCTTATTGTAGTAGAATACATTCTTTAATGGTACCCTCTAATTAACACCTGACACAAGGGATGGACCGTTTAGGTGGTTTATCATTGCGAAATCAACAGTCAACAGACCATGAAATGTTATTTTAAGACTGTAAGAGAATAGAGAGCAACCCTTTTTGGGTTTGTGGTCAGAGACGGTGTTATGCAGTTGGTGTATTCACGAAATATCATGAACTTAATAATAGATAATTGGTTATATTGTCCACACACAGGCGGACTGGGGCAAAAAGAACCCAAATGAATTCCTTCTTAAAAACTTCATAGTGTAACTAATTAATTTGGTCATATACAATAAAAGGTGACTAAATGTTTAATTTTAGATAACGTTAAATAATTTCTAGAGAAACCACTACACAAGTTCATATCACAGATGATTCCAGAGACAAACAGTGTATGAGATTCTAGTTTATGAAAAGCATTAAATTCCAAACAAGCCAATCTGTTCTCTAATGCTCAGGAATTATTACCACTTACATACCATAGTTTGAGATGTCGACTCAGGAAGCCGACCTTTCGATTCTTATAAGGATCAGGACATTGACAAGGGGTACGCTTTAAAGTTTGGGTGTTATTTTAGCACATGGCTAATCTCATGTGACGTGTTATTACAAGCTGGTGGTTGATGGAAGTGAACACATCGCACACTGAAGCCGACCGTGTAAAAACATGATCAAAACAATCATATGGTAAACACATTTAACAAGGCACTGATCCAGAGCAATTTGCGCGCACTGGTGGTTGCTTTTGTTATTGCTTTTGTCCCCTGAGTACCCGGATGATATCCCAGTACTTTCGATTGGTTCGTGACCTTTGCTGCGCAACCCGCATGCGCAATTGATCGTATAGGTGTAGATTGATCAACAAATATAAATCTTTTTTACTCGATAATATTTCCATCATTTTGAAAATGAAATGAAAACAGTTTGAAGTTTAATCATCTGCAAGTGGTAAAAAATGTCAGGACTGAAAAAAAACGAAGTCAATGTATGTCTATATATTTTGTCTTATAATCCTAATTATTATATTGCCATATTTGGCATGCATTTTGAAACTTAATAAAAAGCATACGATTATACTTATAGCGTATTTACAACATGACTGTAATATCTAGACATTTTATAGAATGCCAACACGAATCATATTTCACACACACCCTAGGTATGACCTAGTGTATGTTGTCTGTCTCATTACGGCGAAAACAAATGATTCTGCTGAATGCTACCACAAATGAATAAAAACAAAATGCAAATATTAGAAATAAAACCGACTAAAGTCTGCAACAATGTCAGGTTATTACCTTGTTCGAGGAATGTATCCATCAATATCCACATAGGTTTAGTCCCGATTTTGACAGCCTCAAATTTGGATATAGGAGCCAATAGAGCTTTGGTCTGGATGTGTATGCTGTTTGTCCCCTCTTCTGACAACAGTCCCATCTGCTGTTGTAGTGACTGAGGCTGTTGTCGGGCACTGACATCTCCATATAATGGTACCATTCCTGCTGGCAGTTCGTCTCGTATTAGTTTGTATTAGTGTTGAAGAATTTTACTTGTTCTGTACTTCTCTCAGGTGATTGCATTAACATAACTACCCTTAATTGGTGCAGCTAGTTATCCCAGGTTTGAGAGCGAAACTTCGCGAATCAGTGACCAAGACCCTGTCAAAAATGGGACACTACCTCCACATAAAGGAACAATATGCCATTGATCTGCCGCTGACAAAGAATCCCGTTCCATGCCAAGTGTCTTTTAACAGTCTAATACCCGAAAAAGGGATACATCGATTCAGTTTTCACATTGGTGTATAATCTCATTGGTCAACTAATTGCATGATGTTCGCCATTCTTTAAAAAGGTAATTTAATTAGCCAATAATGAGCAGTTTTTCTTGGCGTGGTCATCTCCTCCCCCACACCCCCACCCACCCGTACCATTGTCTTGCTAATTAACATGGTCTGGTGATCCTCTTACGCCTTAAATAATCAACTTGCCCGACTGGCAAAAGAGGAACACCCCCATCAACTTACTGGCGGTTAATACATTGAACATTACCTTTTGACAAATCCACTGTGCAAGAAAAAAGTAATTAATCAATCAGCGTGTTATCGGTTAATCCTTTGATCAATGTTTGTTTTGTATCTCAGCTGATAATTCGTCTTGCTGCAGTTCCATGAGCATATTACATAACATGTAATACATTTGTCACATCAGACCTTAATTCATAATGCTGAGTACATGTATTTACTCCAGACACAAGAAATGCGAAATGGGAACCTTTGGCGGCTAACCTGAGTGGTATTACCATCATACCTGTTATAAATGCATTAATTGACCATCAAGTGAATGATTACAAATATCATGTGTAGGTTTATACCACCAAACACTCAGCTGGTTACAGCAAAGGGGATAGTAATCGCTGAATTGCATGCAATGTTATTTGCCTGAAAAAAGTTATGGGCCGACACTGTTTGGAGGATACGAACGGAATTTCATTGTTGCATAAGAAATACATATAAGCATTGGATGTGTACTGAAGTTAAAATTGTATATACCTAAGTACATTTTCATTTGTCATAAATATAATATGTAATAGACATCATATGTTTACATGGCATGATTAAATATCGAGGTAAAAACACAGAAATAAGATCAAATTGAAAAATTGATCAGTCACTATGCCATCTATGCATTAAAAAATCCGAAAAGCATATACACTGCTGGTATACTTTATTGCAATCAGACAGGAACTACTGGGGGTATTCTCAAATACATGTAACAGCATCTGATGAGCATCCACCCTTCCTAATGTCCCGCTGTTTGGGTTGAAGAAATTTTGTCAAGGTGGCCAGAAGCCCAGTCCCTGTGTCCGTCACGGTCGAAGGAGCAGATACCGACAAGCTTGCAGTTTGGTTTGGTAATTAGACTGTTGGCGAGAAACATTAATCGCTCTGGATCAGTTCCCATCTAATTACATGGGGATATATAATGAGAAGAAGCATGAAAGTGTACATTCGATTTCGAAATGGCTAATGCTCAACTTGAACATAAGTTTATTCCTACACCTCGTTGGTGCAATATGACGGAGGCCAAAGACAACCCACGAAGAAGAAATACCGATACCTGGAACGTCGTCTTCAAGAACTGAGACACCAGTTTCAAAATGGAATGTTAACTGTTAGACAGTTTGCTGATTCAGCGTCTCTTCTTTCACATCTTTAATATATTTATAATGTACTTATAAATGTGTATGTATATTTATAATTATGTAATATTTTGAAACATTTCATAATATGATGTAATATAAATATTTATAAAAAAATCCTGTAATATGTAGCATGTTGTAACATGATTAAATAAAATCTGTCCATATAGTCTCCCGTTACCACTCGTGGCTTACGCCTTCTATGTTTTTTATGTGTTTTATATTTCAATGTTTATATGCTGAGACTGAAATGAAATACTTTCTTTATACATATATTTGGCTCGTTTTCTCATTAGGTGTGCGCTCATTCGCTCTCATTCGCATAATCCGGAATATCCTCATAGGTGGTATGTTTCGTTGTGTATCCCCATACTGTTTACTGCAGTATAAGTGAAATCTACTTCACTTTGCGAATGACCAATCTTTTGAAGTTGATTTAAGTTCTATTTAAGTAAACTGCTACCTAACAGATTAATCTCAGATTAAAACATCTCATTCCAAAGTCGTGTTTTCTATTTCAGGTACTAAGAAATACTGAATTTTTACATATTAGATATAAATCTATCGGTACCAGTTTGACGTGTCTGGTCATGAGTTAACTAACATAGTGATTATATATTTTTGACCATTACACGTGTCATTCACACGTCACGTATGCCATTCTAATGTTCTCTGATCCATTTCATCATACAGCATTTATGTCATTCAATGTTTTGAAGCTCATATGAAAACATGAAAAATGTTACTGTTCCAGTTCCTTTTGAAGAGTGAAATTATTTTTGTTCTTGGAGTGTTCCAACCAATATAGTCATTATGGTTACAATATGCCTGATTTTAATTAATACCTATCAAGTTATAGATGTTATACACGCGTGCATGCACACACACACACACACACACAAAACATCCGTAATTTGTGAATTCTGTTCGGACGATAAAGAAATATCTAATTTGATAAGAATCACTATAAATTATCTTCCCTTACTCTGAGAGAAGCATGGCATTTTTGTAATAATTTTATTTGCATAAAAGAAGGTATTATCAAAATTGTGGAACAAACTTCCGTATACTACCATTTCACAAACATTGCGATATTGACCATGGAATAATGTTAAGTTTAGTCTGTTTTCAATGTCATAATATGTGAGGTTCCTTATTCACACATACATACAAACTGACAGCATAACACAAAACAATATGCAACTAACCCAATGTAATACAATACAATTTTCACCGCCTGTGCATACCACACTGTTGACGAATCTCTCAGGTGTGTTAGAGCGATAATCACATCGCGACATGGTTAACAAACCTACAGCTCAGCAGATTTTAATAACTTACCTTTTTAATAAGAAAAACAAGATTTATGGATGTCTACTTCTTTATTGTGAATAACACGAAGTTTCGGAGCATATGCTTGCTCCTTCATCAGGTGAAAATCAGGTCACAGTAATGCATTCCACTTCTTAATGCCCATCAAAGATTTAACTTACTTCCAGAGACTTCTTTAAGAGGCATAAGGCCAAGGCAGTAGGCCTTGTTAATTGGTGACTCTTAACTGCCTTGACCCACTCATCAATCAACAAGGGATTAGGTCCTGGGGCGTGCAAAGAACAATAATTTACCATCACCCACCAGTTATCTCCCCTTGTGGACATTTCCAAAATTGTACATTTTTGGAAATCTCATATTTCCAAAATTGGAAACATTGTTCTTGAATATGTCATGCTTCTTGCATATGTCATGCAATTCGAACAGCAACTGTTTGACTGCGTTTTTCCTTTTTAACACATCCTTGCACTTTGCTATTGCTAGAAGACTCTGAAAATTTACTTAGGTAAATAGGTTAATACAGTTTTAGCACACAGCAAATGCTTATATGTATTTCTTTTGCAACAATGAAGTTCTGTCCGTATTCTCAAAATAGTGTCGGCCCATAGGTTTTCACATGCAATTAAAATTGCATGCAATACAGCAATTAATACTCCCTTGTTGTAACCCGTGTTAGGTGGTATAAACCTACACATGTCATTTGTCATCATTCACTTGATGGTCAGTTAATGAATTTATAGCAGGTATAATTAGTGGTAACACCACTTAGATAACCCGACAAAGGTTCCCATTTTGCATTTCTTGTGTCTGGAGTAAATACTCAACATTATAAACATCGATCAAAGGATTAACCCATACTTTTATCTTACACAGCGGATTTGTCAAAAGGTAGTGTTTATGTATGTACATTTACTAATCAATACTGAATACACTCTGTCGTGTCTGTGTCTGCGTAAAACAACTTCCTTCTTTCAAAGGATTAACCGCCAAGACATTGATTCTCATTATTGGCTAACTAAATTACTTTTTTGTAAAGAATGGCGGAGATTATGCAATTAGTTCCCAGGTATGCTATCTTGGGTGACCAATGCGACTATATCCCAATGTGAAATACCTGAAACGATATATCACTTTTCGTGAACATGTATTAGACTGTTAAAAGACACATCATTTGGAACAGCTGCAGGTGAATGGCATACGGCTCGTTTTTGTGGATATTGATGGATACATTCCTCGAACAAAGTAATCGCCTGACATCATTATAACTACCTGTTTTAGTTTTAATAATTGCATTTTGTTTTTATTCATTTGTCGCAGCATTCCACAGAATCCATGATTTCGTCGTGAAGTAATGAGACAGACAACATACACTAGGGCGTGTGTGCGAATTATGATTTACAATGTCTAGATATTCAAGTTATAAGTAAAGGCAGATCGCCTGATTTTTATTTAGTTTCAAAATGCACATAAGTATGATAATAAACTAATTAGGATTATAAGACCAAATAGAAAGACGCACGTTGACTAGTATCTACATACTGGTGAGTGGACATTAACCATGGGAATGTAGCAAGATATTTATTGCGCAGTATGTCACTTCGACCCCCACCTCGCTTCCGAGGAAGAAATCGTTATGTTATAAGTTGTGTCATGCCAAATCCTGTTGGCCATGATTCATATACATATTTAACTACGAGTAGAAAGTAGTTTTGCTTTTCTAACTTGATGAAAACAAACTCATAATCTCATCAATTCTTTAACAGACTTTAGCCCGTCATGTTACGATTATTAAAAATGGCAGCGCCCTGTCGCGAACATCCGCGAGTCTGAGAATAAATGCTATCTAGGTTTGTTTTCACCGAGTTACAAAATCAAAACTACTTTGTACTGGTAGTACAATATGTATTTGATTGATGTCCAATAGGATTTTGCGTGACATATCTTATATCATAACAATTTCTCTCGAGGAAGCGAGGTGGGTGTCAGTATAACACTATTACAATATTATTGTCACTTCCACCACGACCTCGCTTCCGAGAAAGAAATCTTTATGCTTCAAGTTGTGTCATGGAAAATATTTTTGGTCATCAATCATATATATATTGTACTACAAGTAGTAAGTAGTTTGATTCTTTAACTTCCGCGAAGCGATCTGGATAAATTTAAGGTATCGTTCCAAGCTTCCACAACGCTCGCTTCGCACTCACAAACATAACCCATTTACTAAATGATTTAGCACGAACTGCGGGGTCCGGTGCATGGTGACACCATCACTCGACCCCCCAGGACGGCAACGCAACGATTGACAGCAACGCAACGATTCGTTTTGCTTTGAGTAAGTTTCGTTGTTCAGACCTTCCTTTAATGTTGGAATAAGGGCGAAAAGTAAATATAAAACAACATGAGTGATTCTACCCTCTGTGTATTGTACTTACCATTGAATCAGAGTACCAATTCTTTATTCAATGTTCATTTTACTGTGATCTGAGAAACAGCCTTCCCCCACAATACTACATAAATAATCCATGTGAAACATTGACAAAAAGAGCGAAGTTTTTGAATATAGAGTATAAGATTAAATGAGACATTGTACACGTTAGCATACAGCTTAATATTATATATGGCGCTGGATTGTATTTTCATCTTTATAATTGTAAAACGGGTCGGTGGCCCTTGTAATGAAATTAACTCTCACCGACTAGATATAAGCTTATGATGATACATATTTAAACTCAAAGTGACAAATTCACTTTTCACCCACAACATTGAACACTTAAAATGTGTTCACTGCAATTTCGACTAGTCAAGTCGATTATCCTTTCGTTAACCCCTTAAACAATCATTACTAAAACAACACCAAACATCAAAGACTACCGCCAGTCGCCTTAACGACCCCATGAAACACTCATGCCGCCCCATGCCACTATTGCAATTAGCCCATGCAGAACAATAATTTACCATCACCCACCAGTAATCTCCCCTTGCGGATATTTCCAAGATTGGAAATTTTTGGAAACATCATCTTTCCAAAATTGGAAAGTCTTGGAAACATCATCTTTCCAAAATTGGAAATGTCTTGGAAACATCATCTTTCCAAGACATTTCCAAGCTTGGAAAGATGGATTTTTTTTCCAGTGTCAAGTTTTCTCTTGGTGCAAACCTGAGAATATATGTCTGCTATTTGAAACAGTGTGTAGTAGTAGTAGGCGGATAACGAGAGAGTTGAGTTGAGTTGGGTTTTTCGTCACATCGGCATTATTCCAGCCATATAGTGACGAGAACAAGTTTGCATTAACAAACATTGTAAGTACACACCCGGAATGAGTTTCATTTCAAAAACATATATTCATTACATTGTGATTTAAAAGCAGGTAAAGACAATTTATGATACAGATCAACTTCCCTCAGGTAGTTCACTATCAGATGAGCGCTCACGCGGGAGAACAGATCTTTTAGGTTTGTTGCATCATAATGCGAGTCCCTTGCAGACAATAAGTCCACGCATTCAAGCAGAATATGCTTGATGGTGAAAACCTCATAGCAAGAGACACACATGGGGGGTCCATCCCCATCCGTTTTCAGCAGATAGTCATGAGTAAATCGACTGTGTCCAATACGACATCATCGTAGAATTACCTCATCACGTCTTGACTGACAACCCAAGTAGGTATAACCAATTGTTGGTTTCAATTCATACAGTTTATTTCTTCCTACTTGAGTGTCCCATCGTTTTTGCATGAGGTCCTGAGTATAGCTTTTGATAGTGGGTTTGAAATCGCTGTACGGTATGAGCAGTGGAGATAAGGGCTTGTCAAGAGCTGCTTTTGCTGCTGCATCGGCTTTTGTGTTACCTGCTATGCCGACGTGACCCGGCAACCAGCAGAGGACGATGTCACATTGGCCAGTAGAGAGGTCGTTGTAAAGTTCCAAAATGTCCAGAATGATTGGGTGACTTGAAGTAACACTTTGAAGTGCTTGAAGGCAAGATAATGAGTCTGTGAAAACGATGAAGTTTTTGGAATGATTTTGCTGTTTAACATAGGTCTAGGCTGAAATGATAGCTTTGGCCTCGGCAGTGAAAATGGATAACGAGAGAGAGATAGAGTAAATGAATATGGTTTTACGCTGCTTTTAGCAATATTCCAGCAATATCATGGCGGCTTACACCAGAAATGGTCTTTACACATCGTAGCCATTTGGGGAATGGAACGTGGGTTTCGGCATGACGAACAAACTCTTTAGCCACATGATTATCCCAACGCAAGGAGATGAGAACTGGTCCATGCGAATGTTGTATCATTTAGTGAGCTGGTATGATCGTCCCTTATACCGGTGTACACTAACAGGTTCATTCATGTCACACCTAATGGCGTGTTGCAGCTATCTCAGGTCTAGTTTGGGTAATTTTGTTACAGAAAAGTGTGGGGAAGAAAACAAACCTATATAGGTAGTAATTTATAGGAAAAGATGTTCCACTAAATATACTGTTTGGACAATATGATTTGCATTCATGTGCGTAATAACTAAAACTACATACGAAAGGTAAGACGTGTTTATCAGCTTCAATTTACAACTTCTTCCACTACATGAATGAAGTTGAAACTCAGAAAAAGGCATTGATTGATCTTCAGCAACCCACGCTCGTAAGAGTCCATTAACGGGATTGGGTGGTAAGGCTTTCCGATTCGGGTGGCACATGTCGAATCCCAACTGCGCAAGGTGAAGTTCATGATGTCAATAACTGTTCCAGATTCGAATACTTATACACCACCGTTGTATATCTCGAATATTTATACACCACCGTTTTATATCTCGAATATCCTCATAGAAACGAATAAGGGAACACATGAATATACAAGTGTTCCTTTTCATATTTCCAGAATTTTACTCGCAGTGCAATACATACCTTGTGAAGAAACCTGGAAAGTATAGGTAGACTTGGATGGCTAGCATGGAATTTGTTGGTAGACCTTCCAGGATTTTGACCTACCCGTCGAATTCAAACACCAAATGCAATGCCACGTTTTGCACTCCCGGTTTACTTGATAGCATGTGGGCTGCCATACTCGAGAGTGGGCTGATGATTACGCTACGTCTCTGCTCCGGGATGTAAGCCACGAGCAGGATTCCGTTGTTCATGACTTTGTTTAGGTAGTTGTCTTTGTTCTCTGTGAACACGTAGGAGGAGCCGAGACTAATGTTGAGAAACCAATCCACTCGAGAGGGTAACAACAACCACTTGTCATCGTCGGTGAAGACGAGGGTATACTGCTTGTTTCGAGCAACGGTCGTGCTCTCAACATCTTCTAGGTCGAACAGTTTGCTTCCGAACGTTGGGTATACCGACCATCTATCATCACTGATGCGGACTAGGTCGAACCAAGTGTTGAGGGCGGCTCCTGAGGTATCTACTATATCACCTAGGGTTCTACCGATGGAGGGGACTCAAACGCGTTTGTAAAACTGTCTTTAAGCTGCACGGCGTATAGTTTACCATCTACTCTGGGGTCGTCGAATCCGCTAGTGTCCCTGAGGTCGGAGATCCCCACATTGATGCATTTTTTCAACCTCATTCCGGGACCTTGTGTGCCAGTCATTTTATGTGCAGCGTTTTGCTGAGTTATCCTATACTGAGTCAAAAAAAACTTCACATTCTTTCTTCAGGGCACTATAAAAGAACAAGAGATGGTAAGATGGTTAAATTGTTATTGTTTCATTGCTAGATCTTTGTGATGTACTCGATACGCTGACAGTGCCATAATCAGTTCCATTAGGCTACACCGCCGTTCCAAAACATGGGTCTACAGAATGTCAAGTCACAAGAATAAAAATGCGAAATATCTCAGTTCAATATCTTGTATGGCCGCCCCGCGCATTCACCACTGCCAAACATCGTCTCCTTATCGACTGCCTGATGCTTGTGAACACGTGGTTGGGGATTCTGCGCCATTGCTCTTACAAGGCAGTGCCAAGTTCCTGCACATTCTGAGGTTGGTTCCTAAGACCACGAATCCTTCTCACAAGTGCAACCCAAACGTGCTTTATTGGATTAAGGCCAGGGGACTTCGATGGCCAGTCCATGGCGTTGATTCCAGTGTTTTGAAGGAAATTTCGTGTCAACATTATCGTACCGAGCATTATCATGCTGGAACTTTAGACCTGGGCCATGAGCCGCCATGAAAGGAACGAGTTCAGGGGTGAGCTCCTGGTCGCAGTAAGCAGCAGCTGTGAGGTTCCCACGGATGACCAGAAGTCGGGAACGGTTGTTCCCACAGAAAGCACCCCACACCATGCAAATTCCGCCCCGGAATCTGTCGACTTCCTGTACACATAATTGGGCATACTGTTCACGACGTCGTCTCCAGACTCTATGCCTGCCGTCCGCGAATCTGAGGGTAAACCTGGATTCATCACTAAAGACAACTCGATTCCAGTCTGTCTGGGTCCATCGACAGTGACGTTGGTCCCACAGCAGATGTTGACGTTGATGAAACGGCGTCAATATTGGCCCACGATATGGACGTCAAGAATGGAGATTGGCACTCGAGGACTCGATCGATGGTTTCCCGCACGCGGCTGATATGGGATTGAAGCTGTTCTCGGAATGAGGACGCCGCTTCCAGCCGGGTCCTCCTTTCCTCTTCCAAATTAAGTATTTGTTCCTCGATTGTGGCTTTCAGAGACTCCGTTTTGCTGAGTTTTTGTCTTTTCCCGGGCGATGTGGGCGTCGATCGCATCCAGTTTGGCTGTGTTGTCCACGAGTGACCCATGAATGGTTTGCATGGCCTTGTCCAGCCCCCGCAGTTCCCGGACGGTAAATTCGAACTCGGGTAAGGGTTTGTTATGGTAGGTGGCCAACAATTCATTGATGGCACGTTGGTGCATATCGTTGAGTTTGGCCCTGGCTGCTTGCAGATCTTGGACGACCTTCAGGGAAAGCTTAGGCCATGCCCCACCGTAATCTGTGAAGCCTAGTTCATCACGGATCAGTTGGTCCCCACCACGGTGACTTGAGAGTGTCGATAAGGCAAGCGGTCCTTTCAAGTCTTTTCTCATGATATCGATCCCCTGGTTAGCCCTCAATCACAGCGTGCCCTTCTTATCGATGTTAAACTTGGTATAGTCTCGTCCCCACGGCTTGATGTTGTCTCTCTTTTCAACTGTGATGTAATAATCGTCGACGGCCGACTGTGCAAGTTCAGCGTTTAAGGGGTTGTTCGTGAATGAGGTTTCCTCCTCCCCGACCGTCTGGGCACTATCATCCCCCATATCATCCATCGGGATGTCGTCGTAACCTTCAGCCATTATTTATATTAAACTTTTATATTTTATGTAAATAACAATGTATGGTAAGAACCTAGATCCTTTCGAAGATCAAGAGAGCCTCTAGGCGTCAGAGCCGTGCGCCAGTCGGTGACCATCACCAACAGCAGTCGCCGCATCAACAACGGCAGCGACGGGATAACCATCCAGATTACCAAGAAGGCTCAATCTGCGGGCAAGTTGAAATTATATCTGTACATGATATGGACTCGCAACTTAATATAGAGAATGGGAGATTCGTGCAAGCCATCTATTGATCTATATCCCGCGACCCGCACTGCACCATAGTGTGCGGGCAGACGGGCTGTGGGAAGACCATTTTCGTGTTGGATATGCTGGAGGGGTACTACCAGGATGTGTTCGATAACATCGTTATCATGTGCCCTACTTTGCACATGAATAGACCGTACATGGAAAGACCTTGGGTGATGACGGACCCGGACGTATATAGAGTCGACCCGGGAACACGTCTGCAGGACTGGTTGAAGGCATATAAGGGGAAATTTAAAGGGGAGTCAACGCTGTTTATCCTGGACGACTGCAGCGCTAATAAAGAGATAACAAACAGAGAACCATGCTATCGTACTTGGGCCTTCTCCGGCCGGCACGCAAAGCACATGGGTGCTAATGCAGAAGTTCAACTAGGTGTTGAAAGACCTCATGGAGCAGATGCGATGGGTGGCCTTATTCCACTGCAAGGACAGGGATTCCTTCGAGGAGTGTTTGAGAGAGAACGATGTGATGAGCAAACTAGAATGGGAATGGGTGAAGAGGCAGCTAGCCGAGACGAAGCATGTTAAGCTTGTGCTCAAGACCGACCAACCCGTGGACTATAGGGTGTTTTAGCTTAGCAATGCTAAGCAAATGCTAGGCAAAGCTGAGCAAATGCTTAGAATTAAAGGTTACTGTTCTATATGGTTTGTGAAGTGCTCATCGTGTGCAATTTAACCTTCATCTCGCTGTGTTTCGCCTGTATCGGTTATTATATCATTGAGTTAAGAATCGCTTGTTACATTACAGGATGGATTGCAACGACCTGCTCGAACAACTGTTGGTGGAGGGCGATAAGCGAGAGGAACTGGTGGGCGACGACAAACGAGAGAAACTGGTAGCGCTGGCGGTCGGTGGTAAAGCCAAAGAATACTTAGGGGACTATTCTCCAGATAAAATCCAGAAACTGATGGGTTGATAAGCTGTACGCGAGATACGAGTCCCAGCTGGGGCCGAGATGATGACTATAGGCTCGACAATGGCACAGATCTACACCGGCATAGTGTCGTATGTCCTCCCCATTCTCCCGGAACGCCGGCTTTACCTGTGGGAGGACCTCGAGAAGGACCCCTTCATCCAACATGCTTTGAGTGCCGTCAGCTGCCGGCTGTACCATAAATACGGTATGTTCTTAGCCCAGGTGACAGCGGCGATCATCACGGCGAAGCATTGTCAAATTAAAGAGGGGAATAATAATCATAATAGTATACAAGATGGATGCTGCCCAGACAACCCCGTTGCCGGAGGAGGAAACTCCGACCCAAATAGGGGGGAACCCCCTACAAGTCACCAAGCAGAAGAACCCTAAAAGGGTCGCCGCCGGTAGAAAAGGTGGTCTAGCCAAGCAACATAAGAGTAATTATATACGGATTGTAGGCGCTGCTGCGGTTGCCGCGGTTTTCATGCTTTATAATAGGCCACAAGCACAACCCCCACAACCACAATTAGAGGTCAACCCCCATATTATGTTATAAATATATATTTCTATATCATATACATCATGTCTGAGGGAAAAACCTTCGTTACTGAAGCATACCACGCCACCTTGGTCGCCGGCCTAGCCGTAGGGTACGCTCAGTTGACCAAGATGGTCCTCAAATAACAGACTATCAAGCTCGACTTCGACCTGCAGGATATGGGCATGCTCATCATGAATTTGGGCATGGCTATGGCCACCAAGGATATCCTCATGAAGCAAGGGATCATACCGGGGAATATTTTGAAGTAAGTATATAAACATATATAGGATGGCTACGATCGCTATGATGGTCGGCGGGGCTTTAGTCAATGCCCTGGCATTTTCTGGGAGTAATTACCTGTTCTCGAAATTACGGGAGTCGAACGCGGCCGAGGTAGAAGCAGAACAAAAACAGCACAACAAAGCCGTGGAGAAACTGCAAGAGTTTGCGAAGAAACATATGCAGAGGCTCGATTACATTAACGAACGACTCGAGTGTGAGAACCATGCCGTTAAAACGTTCCATGACGTCGACTACGCAGCGAGAGAATACTACCTACTAAACGGCAAACAACTCGAACCAACCAAGGAACCCACACTTGCTCAGTACTACACACCATCCCCGGGGCAAAAGGACCGAGAACTGACCTTCGTCGTGCTGGGTCTAGCAGCGACTGCATTGATCATAAAGCAAATAAACTAGGTCTCCATATGAGTATGCCAAAGATGAGACCTGCCCCGTACCGATGCCAGTACATACTTATGGGGAAGACCGAGACCTGTGGTAGGAGATGTAGGACTGAGGGGTACTGCTATTTTCATAGGAGGTGTTTCGCGAACTACACGTGTTCCGTGTGCGGTATTGGAGTGAAATGTCACTACTGTTTATGTAAAGGCCACGGGGCAAACGTAGTCAGGCACCAGCTTATGTCTACGAGAAGAAAAAGGAGTACATAAACGAATGTAGGCGCCTCCTTAGTATGGTGGTGTAGCTCTCATTATTTTTTAATGGTTGGAGGAGTTACCTCCCTTCCAGTGACCCAATCAGAGACTGTGTACACCTAGGTATAATAATGCCTGCTATTCAGTTCATTCGAATTCAACCCCCCGGCTTTTGCCTGAGAAGCTGGTTGATGTTTCCGGGTAAATGTAGTATTGATGACATCAGGCCTCTGGTCATTAGCAAACTCGAAGAGGAAATAGACGAATTGGGTTACATCAACTTTCAAATGATTGTTACTACAAAGCTGGATGTCTTCAGAAGCAAGTATTGACTGAATCAGCTAATATATATATACGTGTATCCCCAACGTTCTGAAAATAATAAAACGGGAAAGCTATCCTGAACCCAGAATTGATATGGTTATTCTAAATATAGCGCTGGGCGGTGGACTAGATTCGTGGTGATTTTATTAAGGTTGGAGGAGTTACCTCCCTTGTTGCCGGCCCAATTAGAGATTGTATACACCTGGGTATAACAATGCCTACTGTCCGAGAGCTCAAGCAGATTGCGAGAGAACGAGGTGTAGTGGGTTACTCCCGAATGAGGAGAACCCAGTTGTTTAGATTACTCGACATACAACCCCCTCCCATAGTGAAGCAACTCAAACACCAAGCCAGAGAGCTGGGGTTGACTGGTTATTCCCGTATGAGAAAAGCCGGGCTAGTCACGCTGTTGCACGACCCTGTACGTCCCACACTGTGAAACAACTCAAACAGGAAGCCCGAGAGCTGGGGTTAGTAGGTTATTTCCGTATGAGGAAGCCCGAGCTCGTTGAACTGTTACATCAGCAAAGAGTCATTGATCTAGAGTTCGTGTGCACTGAACATGCTGTAGGTAACTATCTGAGAGGCTGGCACATGCATGTGGATAAGAACATAGACATCGGTGACGTCAAGCTGCTGATCGCTGAACAAATTAATGAGGAGCTGAACGATTTGGGGAGTTTAAAGTTTCAAATAACGGCAAAAATGTCGCTTGATAAACAGCAGAATGGTGCCATTGAGTATATTCAGCCTTACTTCCGGGGTAAACAAGAAGTCATGACTCATGCCGAGACTATAGACAAGTCCATCGATCCCAGTCTTCAGCAAATACGAGAGACCCTGGAACGCTTCACGCACAGGGGTTCCGGGTGGCCCGTAGATACAATCGATAAACTCTATGTAGACATAGCTAACCACATACCGTTCAGAGGTGGATCGTACCTAGACTTCCCCACCAAGAAAAACAGGCCATGGTCAGCATCAAAAACAGAGGGGACGATTGCATGAGGTTAGCAATCAGGTCAGCCTTGTTTCCAGCCAATGTTAATTCAAACATACCTTCTAGCTATCACCAAAATGATTGGCTCAACTGGGCTTTGGGCACGAAGGCAACAAAACGATCATGCACAGGATCAGCCCAATGGAGGGTCGCTGCATGATCAATATATTCATGATCCAGCGAGGTGATAAGTACCACTATGCATGGATTAAACACTTCAGCAGGCAGTTGTACGACCAATCGGCACACAGAGAAAAGAGCCACTTCTGCGTACGGTGCCTGCACGGCTTCACCCGACCCGACCTGCTGGAATGCCACCGGGAGGATTGCCTAGGTGTGGGACAGACGGCCATACGAATAGGGTGCTCACGAATAGGGTGCTCAAGTTCGACCAGAGCCAGTGGATGGAGTTCAGAATGAACACGGATGTGCGAAAGCTGGCCACCAGTGACTTCGAGAAGAACCTCTACAAGCTCATGAACAACTAGGTGTTCGGTAAGACGATGGAGAATTTGTGAAAACGCGTGACCATGAAGCTGCTCCAGGCGAAAGAAAAAGACAAGCTGAGGAGGCTGATAGCCAGCCCGGCATTCAACCATAGCAAGATATTCACCGACGATCTGGTGGCCCTACACATGAGGAAGAGCCACATCAAGTTCAACCGGCCCATCTACGTTGGGGTGAGCATCCTCGACCTCTCCAAGCACCTGATGTACGACTTCTACTACAACGAGCTCAAGAAGCAGTACGGCGACAGATGCAAAGTGCTGTACACGGACACGGACTCCCTGCTGATGGAGATTCGAACCGAAGACGTGTACGAGGACATGGCAAAACACATCCATTTATACGATGCACCTTCAAGCATCAGATGAACATGCTGAGAAGCGAAGGACACAGGATAAACAGACTGACGATAAACAAGACGTCCCTGTCGCCGATGGACACGGAGCGTTGGATAGCCACCGATGGAATCAACACGTACGCATACGGGCATGAGAAAATTGAACCAAAGACATAGCCGTATGTATACGATGTCACGGAAAGAGAGAAAGTTTGAAGCTATATTTACTGCAGCCCGCGGGGGTACTGGAAAGGAGTGAGCGCCATACATAAGCTTGCCAAAATGGCGAGAGTACCCACGAACGAGGCCAAAGCATGGCTTGAAAAACAAACCCTGTGGCAGATCTATTTGCCGGCACCATGCTACATGCCTAGAAGAAAGTTCGGCATTGCCATACCCAATAGCATCCACCAGGCCGACCTCCTGTTCCTACCCCACAACAAGAGGTACAAGTATGCCCTAACCATCGTGGACGTGGCCAGCCGCTACAAAGAAGCCAAAGCCTTAACCTCGAAAGACTCGGCCCAGGTAGCCCGCGGATTCGAACGCATATAGAAGCGCAGCCCGCTGACATGGCCCACCAAACTGCAAGTCAATCCCGGACGGGAGTTCATGGGTGCCATGTCACAACTGCTAGCCAAGCACGGTGTCCAGGTCAGGCGTGGCGCTGCCGGGGCTCATAGCAGTCAAAGCATAGTCGAGAGATTCAATCGGACTTTGGCCGAGCGCTTATTCGGGCATCAGTATGCGAGAGAGATGGCCAACCCGGGAAAACGAACGACGGAATGGGTAGCGCGGGTACCTCAAGTGGTGTCGGCTATCAACCACGAAACCACTCAGCTCACCGGCAAGAACCAGCCGACGCTATCAAACTGAAATCAGTGACGGCCGAACCGGCTGCACCATTGCGTGGGAAGGAGAAACAGATACCCGATAGGGCCCTCGTGAGGTACCTCTACCAGCCAAGGGAACAGAAAGGCCACACTGGGAAACGAGACACCGATCAGACATGGTCATTCAAAACTTACAACATAGATTAAGTGGACATCAAAGCCGACGAGCCGAACTTGTACTACTTGAAAGATGAGCCAGGGAGAGGTTTCGTCAGAGAAGAATTATTGGTCATACCATACGACACAATGTTACCCCCCAAGCAAAATATTTAACCCTAACTGTTGAGTAATCCCAATAGTATCCTGTAACCAGCTGATTCACATTAAACTGTTTCCTCTAGATCAACACGACATAGTGTCACATGATCAGGAAAGTGTTTGTTCGCGGTCATAGTGACCAGGAAGGGGGTTCAAATCTGGTATATACAATAGTGGGGAGAGATAAGGGCCAGACAAAAGCTTTATTTCATAAATGAAGCTTTACAGAGGCTTTTGTTAGAATTTATCTCGTACCCCCAGGGTGTATACTACTAAGTGTTTGCTCGTCACGCCGGAGACTCCGGTTCGATTCCCCACATGGGTACAATGTGTGAAGCCCATTTCTGGTGTCCCCCGCCGTGATAAAGCAGCGTAAAACCATACTCACTCACTCACTCGAAAACAAAACTGGATCCACCTCTTGCACTTAAACGAATGAAAACAAAGCCCTCTGCCACTGTAAACGCGGCAAGTCACGGAGACGGAGGCGTCCACACCATCTATTGTGTATCAAAACTGCATCTTGAACTTTTAATTCCAGATTGAAAACAATCAGACGAACTTGAGTATCGGAACTGTTTCTTTAAATTTCAATTCAAGATTGAAAACGATATAATTTTTTTGTGTTTGCTCTTTTGTAGTTTAATACAAATGTATTAAAATGATGTTCATTTTTTCCAAAATAAATTTGTCAAACATTGTACTTGTTTTTATGTTCTAATCTCAAAAATGTTTTTTTTAGGAATATTGAAACAGATAACACAATATTGATATTTCTTGAGTTTAGCGTTTTTCATTTGTTGTTTATCTTTGTACACAGTTGAGATCATAGGGAGGTATCTGTTTCTAAGAAACTGGTAATGCTCACAAATGGAAAGAACCTGAAATTCATCCTCGACATAGCCTTCATTACAAAAATGACATAAAATATTATTTCTATCATGTACATTTTTCTTTCTACGATTTAAAACATTAAAATTGTGTATTAATATTCGTAATTTACAGAAAGTTCTTCTTAAAGTTTCTATCCTCTAGTTCGGATACATATTTTTCAGGAACAACTAATGATTTTATATTTGCATAATGACACAGAAATCTTGACAGTGCCAGTTTTGTGAAAATATGTCATTTAATCTTTGCTTACGGATAAAGGTAAATAACTTGTCATTTCTAGCATCTTGAGATATCCAAGCAAGGGAAAGGCCAGACATAAAAAGGAATATTTCTTGTATCAGACACCCAAGAATCTTTCCCATTATCATCCAATCTCTTTAACATGGTATAACGTTGAACGGTAAATCTATTTGAATTCATACGAAGTAATTTATCCAAAATTTGACAGCCCTTAACTGTGATGAAACAAAGAAACCGATGCGAGCAGTTTCTCCGAAAATAGCTTTGTTAGAAGCATATTTACCAACACCTAAGAAAGGTTTAAAATATAAAGTGTGGACTTTTTCAATGGAATGATTATATCTAACGCCCCATATTTCCGAACCATAGAGAAGAATTGGAGCTATTTTTGTGTCAAAAATTTTAGAAACAACTGGGAAAGATCTAAACTTATTTTCTTTAAAGACCTTACATTCGGGGATCAA
Source organism: Haliotis rubra (assembly GCF_003918875.1). Classification (NCBI taxonomy): domain Eukaryota; kingdom Metazoa; phylum Mollusca; class Gastropoda; order Lepetellida; family Haliotidae; genus Haliotis; species Haliotis rubra. The sequence goes on along the minus strand of NW_025766985.1, from coordinate 914,412 downwards.
GGCTATAGATGCTTGCAAAGCTAGCTGCTTGCATGCTGCTGACCATGATAATCTGGATACAATCAATCCTAAATATTTGTAGTGTGAAACAATGCTTACTTCCTTATTACAGTACGTCCATTTTTCAAATTTATTAAGAATACCACCTTTTCTGAAAACAATAACATTTGTCTTTTTCAAGTTTACTTCAAGGACCCATTTCTCACAATATATACTGAGTCAAAAAAGAAACTTCACAAAATCTAATTTGAGAAATAATGAAATAATTTTTCTCTGATGATACATCTATGTATCCGAAATGGGATCCCTATCTTTCGACTCTAGAAAAACGTTAGCAAAACCCACTCAAACCCATCCATTCGTCGTGCAAATGACGTTAGTGCCAAATCAGATTTTGCACGTGCAGTCAATCACGTGATCTTCGCATCAAAGTTTTCTTCATATGCACGTGTTTGCATTGGCATCAAGAATTGAAAAAAAACACTTTTAAACCACAGTTCTAACGGTACTTGAAATGCGACGATTGTCAAATGTGCAACGTGAACGTGCTGGCACGTTGGCATGTTGCAAGCGGGAAGATCAGTTATTGACGTCGCAAGAGCAATGGGATGCAGCTGTCGTACTGTGTATGACTTGCGAGGTCGTCTACAACGAACGGGCACCACTTCTGATAGCCCAAGGTCGGGTCGTCCACGTGTGACGTACGAGCAGAAGACGGTCAAATCGTCCTACGTCACCTACGTGACAGATTTCTGCTGGCTACACGGACTAGGGCTGAGATGTTTAGAGGTCGACTGTCCTCACAGACCATTCGAAATCGGTTGCGGGCTGCCAATCTCCATTCTCAACGTCCATATCGTGGGCCAATATTGACTCCGTTTCATCAACGTCAACGTCTGGTGTGGGCCCAACGTCACCTCTGACGGACCCAGAGAGACTGGAATCGAGTCGTCTTTAGCGTCTTTACCCTCAGATTCGCGGACGGCAGGCATAGAGTCTGGAGATGACGTCGTGAACGGTATGCCCAATGTTGTGTACAGGAAGTCGACGGATGGTGGGCCGGAAGTTGCATGGTGTGGGGTGCTTTCTGTGGGAACAACCGTTCCCGACTTCTGGTCATCCGTGGAAACCTCACAGGTGCAGCTTACTGCAACCAGGTGCTCACCCCTGAACTCGTTCCTTTCATGGCGGCTCATGGCCCAGGTCTACAGTTCCAGCATGATAATGCTCGGCCGCATATCACGATGTTGACACGAAATTTCCTTCAAAACACTGGAATCAACGCCATGGACTGGCCATCGAGGTCCTCTGACCTTAATCCAATAAAGCACGTTTAGGATGCACTTGGAAGAAGGCTTCGTGGTCTTAGGAGCCAACCTCAGAATTTGCAGGAACTTGGCGCTGCCTTGCAAGAGCAATGGCATAGAATCACCAACCACGTGTTCACAAGCATCAGGCAGTCGATGAGGAGATGGTGTTTGGCAGTGGTGAATGAGCAGGGCGGCCATACACGATATTGAACTGAGAAATTTCGCATTTTTATTCTTGTGACTTGACATTCTGTATACCCATGTGTTGGAACGGCGGTGTAGCCTAATGGAACTGATTAGGGCACTCTCAGTGTATCGAGTACATCACACAGATCTCAGCAATGTTCTTTTATAGTGCCCTGAAGAAAGAATGTGAAGTTTCTTTTTTGACTCAGTATAATTTAAGAACATTTAGGCCACTAACACTGAAAATGATAATAAAGCAATATCATCTGCAAATAGTAATAACATTATATCAATAATAGCTTGTGAAACAAAGACTCCATAATCACATCCAATATACATTTCAGTTACAAGTTCATTTATAAAAATTATAAATAGGACTGGACAGAGCACACAGTCCTGCCTTACACCAGATGAAGTCTTGAAACATGCAGTGATTCCTTTATCTGTGCTGATACATGCTTTATTTGATGAGTACATATTCTGTAGAACATTTGACAATTTACCAGTTAATCCTTTAGTAATCAATAAATATATCATTTTCTTTGTATCAAAAAAGTCAAATGCCTTCTTAAGATCTATAAAGGCACAGTTAAAACGATCTTTAAACATTGTGACCCATAATAACTATCACTTAATCAATGATTTTACAAATTACAAAAAAACACACTCTCAAAACACTCTCCCCCTTGAGGAAAAGAAAGTTTCACAGAAACGTTCTGTTACAATTATTGCAAGATAACTAACATAATAAGATGCATGTAATAATATAAATAACATGAGAAACACCTTGCAGAATTACTGTGATATAATGCAGATACAAACATACAGCATTATAAAGTCATTACACATTTACAGCCTGGAAAGTGCATCAGCACAAACATTGTCTTTGCCTTTAATGTGCCTATCACAAGATACAACCCTTGCAAGGTCAAACTCCACCTCAAAAGTCTTTAATTCTTGTTCTTCATTTTATGAAGAAACGTCAAGGGATTGTGATCAGTAAACACTTCAGTTGGCAAAGTAGTGGTACCTAGGTACACTTCAAAATGCTAGCAAAAGACCTAATGTCTCTTTAACAATTGTAGAATAATTACTTTGATGCTTATCGAACTTTTTGGAAAAATAGCAAACTGGGTGATCAATTTCTGAATCCTCTTGAATCAGGACAGCGCCTGCAACTATATCACTTGCATCAATTTGTAACTTAAATGCTTTCTCAAAATTTGGTGCTTGAAATACTGAGGAATTCATGAGTATGGCTTTGACGTTTCCGTGGAAACCTCACAGGTGCAGCTTACTGCAACCAGGTGCTCACCCCTGAACTCGTTCCTTTCATGGCGGCTCATGGCCCAGGTCTACAGTTCCAGCATGATAATGCTCGGCCGCATATCACGATGTTGACACGAAATTTCCTTCAAAACACTGGAATCAACGCCATGGACTGGCCATCGAGGTCCTCTGACCTTAATCCAATAAAGCACGTTTAGGATGCACTTGGAAGAAGGCTTCGTGGTCTTAGGAGCCAACCTCAGAATTTGCAGGAACTTGGCGCTGCCTTGCAAGAGCAATGGCATAGAATCACCAACCACGTGTTCACAAGCATCAGGCAGTCGATGAGGAGATGGTGTTTGGCAGTGGTGAATGAGCAGGGCGGCCATACACGATATTGAACTGAGAAATTTCGCATTTTATTTCTTGTGACTTGACATTCTGTATACCCATGTGTTTGGAACGGCGGTGTAGCCTAATGGAACTGATTAGGGCACTCTCAGTGTATCGAGTACATCACACAGATCTCAGCAATGTTCTTTTATAGTGCCCTGAAGAAAGAATGTGAAGTTTCTTTTTGACTCAGTATAATTTAAACTGTTTTTGGCCACTAACACTGAAAATGATAATAAAGCAATATCATCTGCAAATAGTAATAACATTATATCAATAATAGCTTGTGAAACAAAGACTCCATAATCACATCCAATATACATTTCAGTTACAAGTTCATTTATAAAAATTATAAATAGGACTGGACAGAGCACACAGTCCTGCCTTACACCAGATGAAGTCTTGAAACATGCAGTGATTCCTTTATCTGTGCTGATACATGCTTTATTTGATGAGTACATATTCTGTAGAACATTTGACAATTTACCAGTTAATCCTTTAGTAATCAATAAATACATCATTTTCTTTGTATCAAAAAAGTCAAATGCCTTCTTAAGATCTATAAAGGCACAGTAAAAACGATCTTTAAACATTGTGACCCATAATAACTATCACTTAATCAATGATTTTACAAATTACAAAAAAACACACTCTCAAAACACTCTCCCCCTTGAGGAAAAGAAAGTTTCACAGAAACGTTCTGTTACAATCATTGCAAGATAACTAACATAATAAGATGCATGTAATAATATGAATAACATGAGAAACACCTTGCAGAATTACTGTGATATAATGCAGATACAAACATACAGCATTATAAAGTCATTACACATTTACAGCCTGGAAAGTGCATCAGCACAAACATTGTCTTTGCCTTTAATGTGCCTATCACAAGATACAACCCTTGCAAGGTCAAACTCCACCTCAAAAGTCTTTGATTCTTGTTCTTCATTTTATGAAGAAACGTCAAGGGATTGTGATCAGTAAACACTTCAGTTGGCAAAGTAGTGGTACCTAGGTACACTTCAAAATGCTAGCAAAAGACCTAATGTCTCTTTAACAATTGTAGAATAATTACTTTGATGCTTATCGAACTTTTTGGAAAAATAGCAAACTGGGTGATCAATTTCTGAATCCTCTTGAATCAGGACAGCGCCTGCAACTATATCACTTGCATCAATTTGTAACTTAAATGCTTTCTCAAAATTTGGTGCTTGAAATACTGAGGAATTCATGAGTATGGCTTTGACGTTTTCAAATGCAGTCAGACAACAGCTATCCCACTGGAATTTTACCTTCTCCCCAAAAAGGTTAGTAAGTGGTTATACAATATCTGAGAAATTTTGACAAAACTTTCTATAATAGCCTGCCATACCCAAGAATCTTATGAGTTCTCTCTTAGACTGAGGTACTGGAAAAGGTACAATCGCTTCAACCTTAACAAGAACTGGCTGTACCTGGCCGTGCCCTACAACATGCCCTAAAATTCAACTTGTGCCTTCCCAAATTAAAACTTTGCAAGATTTAACAGTCAATTTTGCTTCAGACAGTCTTTCGAAGAAAGCACGAGTTCTCTTCAGATGGTCTTCCCACTCCATGTCGTAATTGATGACATCATCCCTATAAGCTTCGACACTATAAAGACCAGATGTGACATTGTTGAGTCTCTGGAACGTCGCTGGTGCATTCTTCAGACCAAACGCCATCCCTTTGTATTGATACAGTCCATCTGGTGTAGCGAATGCTGATATTTTCTTTGTGTGGTCTGTGAGTGGAATCTGCCAGAAGCCCTTCAATATGTCAAACTTACTTATATATCTAGCTTGCAAACGTCCACTCTCGGAATTGGATACGAATCAGTTCGTGAGAGTGCATTGATAGCTTTCATGTCAGCACAACAACGCCAACCACCTCCAACACTCTTCGGCACAAGAATACATGGTGAACTCAAAGGACTGTCACTGGGTTCAATAATGTCATTGTCCGGCATGTATTTCACTTCTTTCCGCAGAATCTCACGTTTCACAGGATTCATACGATATGGATGTTGTTTTACAGGCACAGCATCACCTACATCTATATCATGGCTAACAACATCAGTTAGACCAGGCAAATCAGGAAATAAGTGAGAGAACTCATGAATCAAATCTGACATTTGAACTTTCTGCTCAGGGGATAAATGTGTTAGTTTCTCATCAAGGTGAGCTAACACATCATATTTCTTAACTTTGGTAAAGCATTATCACTAACTTCACATTGCTAACACCATCATCAATATTGTCAACATGTTCACCATTGTCTTTAGTACAATCAGTAACATGGGAGAGTGTGGCAATACAATTGACCTGTTTGTTTTCTAACCTTTCATGGTATTTTTTTTTCATGTTTACATGACACAACCTTGTTGTTTACAACAGCCAGGCGTCAGAACGACATAGTCTGTGTTGCTAACCTTGTGTCAACAACATATGGACCTTGATATCTAGCTCCCAGTGGTTGACCAGGAATTGGAAGTAAGACTAACACCTTTTCACCACTAATGGAATTTCTCTCATAATTCAACTCAACATCCTCACCCTGCACACTGATAAGCTGCTTTCTAGAAAGAATGTGATCACCACCTGACAGACTATCAGATTTATCAAGAAGACCTGAAAAGTTACTACTCTTTGAAGATAAGTGATCAGCCTCTACCTCACAAAAAGAATTCCTGTTCTCTAGCAAACTCTACAAAATTCTCATTGTCCCTTTCATGAGTATTTCTGAACTTCTGACGATAAGCTTCAAGCACTAACTCATAAGCTTTTAAAAGTGTATTTTTGACAAGATCATAGTCTGAGCTTTGCTGTATCGGCAAGGCTGAATAAGCTTCCTGAGCTTTACCCTTCATAACAGTCTGCAGTAGCAGTCCATGACTCCCTAGGCCACTTGAGGTTTTCAGGTTTTCAAAATGTAGAAAATCTTTGTCTACTTCTTTCTCATTAAAAGGGGGTACCAGTCTTGCGTGCCTTGCAATGTCAAAAGAGGAATGGTTTGAGGGAAAAAATGTGTTTTCATGCTTTTTCAGTTCAATTTCTCTGTCAAATTCCGGTTTTCTTAAATCTATTTCTTTTTCTTTCTCCATTTCAAATTTTTTCATTTCCCTTTCTTCTTTATTTTTCTATATTACATTTCTTCTTCTATTTCCATCCTTTTTCATTTCCAGCTGGTCCGAACATTCTTCTTCAACCATTTCCAAAACTTCATGTCCAAAAACTCCCTCATCAATGTAGTGATTCAACAAAAAAATTAAAATCAGAAATTTCCACATTGCAGGTTTGGCCTCCATGCTCCATGGAGATGATATTTTCGTGCGTTGCCCACTCTGTCCATCTTGTACAAAGAATTTTCGAGAATATCTTACAACATACATCAAAAAGTGTAATTGGCATATAGTTGCCAGGCTGGTCAACATTGCTCTTTTTATGAATTGAAATGATGACTCCCAGTGTCCATTCCTAAGGATAAAACCAGCGTCAGTCTTGGCTAGTACAAGCAGCCGCACCTACACATACACAAGCATGCACGTCGTCATATGAGCGAAATATTCTCAAGAACCACGTTAAAACCCAATTTCACCTCACCTCACAATGAGAGCAGATATTCGAATTGAAGGTAGTTTACAATGTCAGAAGACAATCGGTCTTGACACTGTTGACAGAGAGATGACGACGGTAGGCAGGTGACGGCAGAAAGATCTACACAACTCCAGTGATAAGAACAGTCCCGTGTAATTCCGTGTGTTAGTCCCATCTCAACTCAACAGCCAGCTTTTATATATATATTGACAGAGAGTCTAGAACATTCTTTATCCACTGAGAACATTCACGAATCATGTTGAACATACGACCGGGAGTCACAACAAAATAAAGCCAATGGAGGCAACTCCGGAGCGCTATCAAAAAGGCGTACCGCCAAAAAATACTATTGCCATTGAACATACATGATGCAAGATGTGAGCCGCAACCCACACTCAAAACTTTAAACATTGTGACCCATAATGACTATCACCTAATCAATGATTTTACAAATTACAAAAAACACACTCTCATAAGAATAGGCATGTCATTACAATGTTGACATGAATGTGAATCCAAACATTCATGAACAGATTTATCAAATCCATTTATATCCATTATAACAATTGAATGACTTCATTTGGTGATGAGGCCACAGGCCCTTTACACAAGAGTACAACATATCGGAATATTTCAGACACACAGGAAGCGCCTGTAAAATCAGAAATGCAGATGACAGTAGAGAAAATGGAAACTTATTCCGCAATTTAAATGCGAGAAATGTGTACTTTCCAGGATCAGTTATTATTTCATTATGATATAACAGCAGCCGCTTAAACTTATCGAGAGATGGAAATTCCCAGAACTATTTTGGGAAAAGATGTTTTCTGAGATCATCATAAAATGAACATTCTAAGGTGAAGTGGAACTCAGTTTGTATCACTGGAATAACACAAAGAGGACATAATCGCTGATCTCTTGGTAGTCCTAATTTATTACGACCATATTCAATCATGAAACAGTGGCTGGAGCACCTAAGAGAGCACACAGATTTTCTGTACACTGTCGCTGGAATGCTTGTGAGATAACTCTCAAAATGGACAGTATTTTTGATTGACTTATAAAGTGTTAATTTGGAGAACTTATTTAGGTTGTCACGCCATATCTGCTTATGGATATCAATACATCTTTGTTTAAATGTTTGAAGGAATAACTGGGTATTTATAGTGTCCTGATTGATTCATACTGAGCCGAAGCTATAAGAAAAAAAGTAACTTCTTTACACTCAAAGCCCAACACTCAATGTCTCTATTTGCAAATACAAATATACATGCTTCAAAATATTATTGCTGTCCTGATAAAGGAGTCTTACCCAATACTTCATGATTTTTATGTAAGGATTTAATTTTTAGGGAGTAGCGTCCAAGCTCGCCCCGTCCAACTAAATTTGGAATGGACCTGTTCAAATTTAAAATGGTTGTATAAAATCTATCGCAAAGATTTTCAATATCATGGGATACATGGAAGCCCCAAACGTCACTCCCATAAGTCATTATAGGCATAACCTTCACATCAAATATGTTGAGTTGAATATGAAGAGGCAACCTGTAAAAGTATTCAATATTAGATTTTATACATTGCAGGGCTTTATTACATTGGTAAGCAAGTGTTTTTAGGGGTCCTATACCATGAACAAGAGCTTGATAAGTGAACACGGAGGTATTTATAAGAAGATACTATTTCTAGGGTTTCCCTTTTGAAATAGAATTTTCATATTTCCTTAGACGCCCCTTCCTAAAACAATAATTTTACTTTTTTCACTGTTGACTAACAACTGCCAATTGTCACAGTATATTCTTAGTTTCTCTAGCCTTTTTTGGAGACCTTTTACTGTGCTATCAAGAATAGAAATATCGTCTGCAAATAGCAAGATAAACAATTGCACCAGGCCAATAGCAGTGACCACTGATTATCTTCCCCTAAGAATTGTACCATGTCGTTTATGCAAAATGAAAACAGGAATGGTGAGAGCTGGCAGCCCTGACGAACACCGAAAGCACAGTCGAAGAATTCAGTATAGCCTTCCTGGAATGATACACATGCTTTTACGTTTTTTTTACATATTTCTGATAACGTTATAGACGCGGCCCTGTACATTACCAACCCAAAATTTGTAAAGTAACCCAGTGCGGAAGACAGAGTCAAAAGCAGCTTTAAAATCAATAAAGGCACAATACAGCCTGCCTTTGTATAGTGCTAGATACTTTCTTATAACAGCAGATATAATGAAAATATTATTTATGGTTTGAAAACCCTTTCTAAAACCAGCCTGCTCCATGGAGATGATATTTGCGTGTGTTGCCCAGCCTGTCAATCTGGTACAAAGATTTTTCGAGAATATCTTACCGCATACATCAAAAAGTGTAATTGGCCTATAGTTGCCAGGCTGGTCACATTGCCCTTTTATGAATTGGAATGATGGCTCCCAGTGTCCATTTCTTAGGATAATTACCTGATGATAAAATCACATTAAAGAGTAGTTGCAACATTTCATAACATCTCCTCGGAGTATACTTGAAGAATTCTATAGGCATACCACTGTAGCCAGGTGCTTTACCACAATGCATTTCACTTGCAGCACGTGCCTTACATATGTCCATATAAGAAATATCTCGATCTAAGAACTGATTATCCACAGTGCTATCAATCAGGTTATCAGATATGGAATCAACAAACTGATATATAAAGTCATAAAAATCAGCTTTCATGTTCAGCAAAGTTGGTACCCTGGAACAAATCCTAGAAATGATGTGTCCATTCCTGAGGTGAGAGGTTATTACTGTCAGCTACCGTCTCTTGACACAGTACAAGAACAATTTACCATCCTTACAGTATAAATCGTTTTGTAGTTGATCAATAAGTAAGTTCAGTGAATTACTGGATTTCACTTTACATAAGTTCTTGTAATGATTGACAGAGAGCTTATAGTTTAGTCTGCTCACTTCACAACTGTGTCCCTGTAGCGCCCTGAGAGATCTCCGCGCAACAGCACGTGCATTTAGGCATTAATTGTCAAACCAGTTGTCTCCCTTGGCTCGCTTATCCCGCCTTACTGATTTTTTACATATGTCAGCACAATACTCCGCTGAGGCAAGAGTAAGCAGTCTGTACTGACCCACTACTAATGGAGTTAAAGAACTGACCACACAAGACGGAGTCTGAGTTCCATCGCTGTGTGTATTCGTCACGGGCACTGTCGCTCCAGACGTATGTAGGTCGGGCCGGAGCTGTTTCACATGCGTCACTGTGACCGCATGTCAGTTTCAACGAGCAGGTCAGCGACATATGGGTGCTGTCAATTTCGCTTAAAACTGTGAAGTCAATGATTTGATGAAGTGATTTTTCTAGGCACTTGGTATAGTCAATAACACTGCTTCCATCATAAGCATAACATGTACACATACCTAGATCCTTGTCCTTACCCTCACGCCCGTTGCAGATACGGAGGCCTGTTTGTTTACAAAGGTCTAACATAGCATACCCTCGCTTGTTGATACACTTGTCCTGAGATGTGCACGGTGGAGGCGAATCCTCTAGGTAGCCCAGGTCCTGGTCAACTGGTAGGTAGTTGGTGTCGTCGTCCATGATGTAGTCGAATACAATACTGCCGTCCCCAGTCCGCGCATTGAAGTCGCCTTGTACTATTACCCCACAGTCCGGAGAGTCTAATTTGAACTGGGATGTCCTGTTCTAAGGTATCAAAGATAGGTTCATTGGAATGATGACTACTGCCTTCTGGCGAGTAGTAAACAGCACCGAAAAAGATGACCGGCTCATATAGGATTGTGATTGTAATCCATAGTATACTGTCTGATGTGATTGGTACTAGTTTCACTAACTGCTGCAGCTTGTTTCTAATAATGATCAATATTCCACCTGAGTTTCTAAAGGATCTTCACATCTTAGATTGTGATAGTGTACATAGGTAGGCAGGACTGTCACACTTTCACTTTACATCTTAGATTGTGATAGTGTACATAGGTAGGCAGGACTGTCACACTTTCACTTTACATCTTAGATTGTGATAGTGTACATAGTTAGGCAGGAATGTCACACTTTCACACTACATCTTAGATTGTGATAGTGTACATAGGTAGGCAGGACTGTCACACTTTCACTTTACATCTTAGATTGTGATAGTGTACATAGGTAGGCAGGACTGTCACACTTTCACTTTACATCTTAGATTGTGATAGTACACATAGTTAGGCAGGAATGTCACACTTTCACTTTACATCTTAGATTGTGATAATGTACATAGGTAGGCAGGACTGTCACACTTTCACTTTACATCTTAGATTGTGATAGTGTACATAGGTAGGCAGGACTGTCACACTTTCACACTACATCTTAGATTGTGATAGTGTACATAGGTAGGCAGGAATGTCACACTTTCACTTTACATCTTAGATTGTGATAGTGTACATAGGTAGGCAGGACTGTCACACTTTCACTTTACATCTTAGATTGTGATAGTGTACATAGGTAGGCAGGACTGTCACACTTTCACTTTACATCTTAGATTGTGATAGTGTACATAGTTAGGCAGGACTGTCACACTTTCACTTTACATCTTAGATTGTGATAGTGTACATAGGTAGGCAGGACTGTCACACTTTCACTTTACATCTTAGATTGTGATAGTGTACATAGTTAGGCAGGACTGTCACACTTTCACTTTACATCTTAGATTGTGATAGTGTACATAGGTAGGCAGGACTGTCACACTTTCACTTTACATCTTAGATTGTGATAGTGTACATAGTTAGGCAGGAATGTTGCACTTTCACTTTACATCTTAGATTGTGATAGTGTACATAGGTAGGCAGGACTGTCACACTTTCACTTTACATCTTAGATTGTGATAGTACACATAGTTAGGCAGGAATGTCACACTTTCACTTTACATCTTAGATTGTGATAGTGTACATAGGTAGGCAGGACTGTCACACTTTCACTTTACATCTTAGATTGTGATAGTGTACATAGGTAGGCAGGACTGTCACACTTTCACACTACATCTTAGATTGTGATAGTGTACATAGGTAGGCAGGAATGCCACACTTTCACACTACATCTTAGATTGTGATAGTGTACATAGGTAGGCAGGACTGTCACACTTTCACTTTACATCTTAGATTGTGATAGTGTACATAGGTAGGCAGGACTGTCACACTTTCACTTTACATCTTAGATTGTGATAGTGTACATAGTTAGGCAGGACTGTCACACTTTCACTTTACATCTTAGATTGTGATAGTGTACATAGGTAGGCAGGACTGTCACACTTTCACTTTACATCTTAGATTGTGATAGTGTACATAGTAAGGCAGGAATGTTGCACTTTCACTTTACATCTTAGATTGTGATAGTGTACATAGGTAGGCAGGACTGTCACACTTTCACTTTACATCTTAGATTGTGATAGTGTACATAGTTAGGCAGGAATGTCGCACTTTCACTTTACATCTTAGATTGTGATAGTGTACATAGGTAGGCAGGACTGTCACACTTTCACTTTCACACCAAGCTTCAAGGAAGACTATAGCATCAAATTCTACCTACGACACTCGTGCCTAAATATCGGAATATCCCTCGCTCTCGCTCGGGAAATACCAACATTAAGGCACTCGTGTCATAAACATAGTATGACATGGGCACTCATATAATATCCTCTATATATTATGCATACAAACGTTATCTTACATAAAATTGGTCTAACTAAAAGACACTCCAATATCTTCATTCTGTTCAAAGTAATTAGAAACAATTGTTCATCTATTCTGTAATTATTGTCATGTTAAAATGATTTCGGAGAGTTTGACTTGATGGCTAATGACTGCAACTGAAGGCAACATTGATTTTACATCAGAAAACGGGGAAAAGGGGAAAATAATATTTCTTTAAATGCGATATGTCTTGTTGTGAAACAAGTAATATTTACACAGAAGATAAAAGAACAAGTTCCAAACTTCAAGCATGTAGTAAGGGAGATATCTATACTATCTGGTCATCTCTCCATAATATATTTACTGAAGACATTAAGTCAGATAAACATATTGTAGTTTATTCAATCGCTATTATCACTATTGGATATACATACATGTGAGTGCATATTTCATTTAGGCAAAAATTGTAAATTCAGTAACCCATGCTTGTCGTAAGAGGCGACTAACGGGATCGGGTGGTCAGGTTCACTGATTGGTTGACACATGTCATCGGTTCCCAATTGCTCAGATCGATGCTGATGATGTTGGTCACTGGATTGTCTGGTCCAGACTCGATTATTTACAGATCGCCGCCATATAGCTGGAATATTGCTGAGTGCGGTGTAAAATTAAACTCACTCACTGTTATTCTGTTTCCTTGTTTTATTTTGAAATATTGTTGATTACGTACATGACTATTCTGAATATACAAAACATAAACGGATGACACAAATCAAAAGATGATATTCATTGAAGTACATAGATATTAAAAAATCTAGTTTTACAATATAACATGGTTAATGACTTTTGAAATTTTGCATTTAGTGCTTAAAAGGGGCCAACAAGCCAAACATTCCTTACATTTCTGATTTGCAAATATAGAGTAATATGTAGCACAAAATTAAAACTGAGAATATGAATTATATTATGCTTACTTGAAGCTCTACTACCAAACATACTTGGACTACAAATTTTAATTAAATAAGGAAAATGATAATGTTATAGCATGGACATTGGCATTAATTGTTACGGTAGTGACATTTTAAATAATAATCAGGTTTATATGTTCACTTTAAAAGATAAGTTAATGAAAGATGTCAGTCAGATATTTCAGAATATTTGAAGAATATGTAATTTACTTAGGTATCCCTGTCATGTACAAAAACAGGTAAAGACTGTATGTTACAGCAGTGACATTGTGAGTGAGTGAGTGAGTTATAATTTAAAGTCACATCGGCAATATTGCAGCCATATCGTGACGAGAACATAAAGTGACATTGTGATGGTATATAATGTCACTACCTTAACAGTCCAACCAGAGCCGTTTCCTTCTTCGTCACAGCTACTGACAATATCGGTTTGATAACAATAACTGGTACCCAAAGTGTACTGAGCTCGTGGCTTTAAATGATTTCCCCTACTGTCTAAGGTACTTGCCGTTGTTTGGTTTCACAAAATTAATTGGTTTCAGCGGTAGCCACCGTAACGATTAGGACATGTAAAAATATCAGATATCATTTTGTACACACCTTTTTGCGATAAAATTAAGAAAAAATGACTTTTTTAGTGTCTGTGTTTGACAGCCATGTTTCCTCACTGCCATTGCTTGCAAGCATGAAGCAGAATTAGAGGACAGTACAGGGACTAATCATTATTGCAATTTGTGTGTGTGTGTGTGTGTGTGTGTGTGTGTGTGTGTGTGTGTGTGTCTGTTGTAAAGGTAGTGGCATCAAACCTTGTGACAAAGTTCTCCCTTTTTCTACATGTTTTTCCATACAAAAAAGGCCAAACCACGCCAAGCATGTAGTTGCAACATAATTTATTATGATAGGTTAAATATTTGTTTTGAAAAATATGAAAATGACAAAAAACTCAAAGTGCACATCGGCCACTGGAGTTGTGACACATGAAAAATGAGTAAATTCGGTGGTTTGGGTTGTATCCATAGTATGAATGGATATTTGTGAATGTGTATTGATGTGAAATGTATTCTAAAATATAAACATATTCTATGTTATTCTATGGAAATAAATATAATAAAGATGAAAAGTAAATGTAGCATAATATCTACACAACCTTAACAGCAATCAGTAAGAAACATCTAGCTTGGCAGCCATTCGCGAATCTATATTAAGTGTAAAGTTTTGATACATAGTCACTCATTTGCTTCTAAGCGCTTTATTTCTGAGAGATGAGTATCTCACAGTCTTCGTGTGACTATAATCATCATTATGGCCTCCAGTATTGTACTACGACATCACGCCAGTGCCTTGACAATCATTGCCTTCTTCTCCTCTGTCATGTTAATGTCGCTGCCCACGACTAGCTTCATGCTGACAGGGCTCTTTCCTGAGCTATACACCCCGAACATCGGCCACAAGGGTTGACTGGAGTCTACCTTGTCTACTGTCGACATCACTTTGTTCTCCTTCACATCAATGAAGACAATCTTCTTTCTGGCGTCATCATAGACGATACCGTAATGAAGTGTGCCTGATGCCCCTGCTGTGTTGGGTATGGTGTCAGGAAGATGTAACACACGTTTTCCCTCCTTCCTGATTGCCCTGCATATCCCTTCGTGAGTAGTACAGGAATTGACGTCCAAACAGTAAGCATGAGGACGACCTCCTATACTATGCTTTATGTCCCTCTCTTCCTTAGGACAGACACCAACCTCCAAGAGGAGGACATTCTCATTGAGTGGTTTTTCCAGGCCAACCCTTGCCTCCGTCTCGAAGTACTGCAGACAACCAGCCCGGGCGAGGGGGACACTACTACATGTCCCCCAGAAGTTCTTCAGTCTGTCTTCCTCTGCAGGTGTGGCATTCGGCCATATGTTGGAGACTAGGTCTCCTTCTGCGTTGACTTGGGTTCTATTCAGGTTGACCATGTCCCTATCATATTTAAGATGTATACCTAGAAAACATGAATGAAATTTACTTATGATTACAACATGAGTATGAGAGTATGAGACCCGATTATCGAGCAATATGAGACTCACTATGACAGCATTAAGAGAAGTGAAATATACATACAATGAAGGATTGATGAGAAGTCCAGCTTTGCGGGATCCAGGAAGTAGATTCCTAGAGAAAAGAGAGAAGAGAAAGTCAGTTTAATTCCGGTTTTAGTTTACTGCAACGACACCTCGTACGTTGGCCTTTTTTCTTACTGACGAGGAGACCTAATCATGCCAAACAGTAGAACGTCACATTTTATACATTGTATGAATACAAATCTCACCTTGTGATTCCAGATGGTCTGTTAAGGGTGTGCGAACCTCCACTGCAGGTTTCTTAACCGTTTCAAAGGCCGAGCGTAAAAAGAGAAACGCAGTTTTATATGACAATGGCTTTTGCTTAGACGAAGGCGGTCTTTAACAGAGACACACGTGTTAGGAATGGTGCACAAAATCATGACTTGACCTAATATTATATAATCTACGTGCACTACTACCATGACGTCAATGCCTTTACTAGAACTGAAACGTACATTGCTTTCCACAACGGCGTCAGTTGAACATCAACAATGATGAATAAATTATGGCACTTCAACAACCCACACTAATTATAATTATTACTAATAGTTACCGAGACAATGCATCTGAAATTACAACTTTTGAGATGTTGATGGTCATGTTTTAGTTATTTACCTTCTCCTGATCCTTGAAGATGGCAAGCTGAGATTGTAAATCTGGTGAATACAAAAAAGGTTGTAAATATAGTTATTAATAAAGGGTATTCTTAATAAACGTTTTTGTGTCCAACTAGGTTTTTATGCATTAAAATGAGTCAAACATATTTATGATGTTTTGTTAACCATTAGTATAATGTATAAATGGACTGAATTACATGGATATGTGACCCGTAAAGGTCCGGGATAGAATAGGTCTTCAGCAACCCATGTTTGCCACAAAAGGCGACTATGCTTGTCGTAAGAGGCGACTAATGGGATCGGGTGGTCAGGCTCCCTGACCTGGTTGACACATGTCATCGGTTCCCAAATTGCGCAGATCGATGCTCATGCTGCTGATCACTGGATTGTCTGATACAGACTCGATTATTTACAGATCGCCGCCATATAGCTGGAACATTGCTGAGTGCGGCGTGAAACTAAACTCACTCACTCACATGGAAATGTGCATTACCTGTTATGGTCGGCACGGTATCTGCATCATCTACGTCCTTGTCAGACGTGCTGACTCTGCCAAACATTCCAACTATCTCGCGAAGAGCCTTATGTCCTTTAGGAGTGAAGGTCAAGGCCTTTGTCTTGACCGAATCTTCAGGAAACGGGTTTAGAAAATCTTGGTCAATCTTGCTAACAATGGTAGACGAGAGATCCATGAATTGGGCGCATGTGGTAGATGTCAGGCTCCTGTCAGCATAACTTAATGTAGCCAGTACAGCCGATTCTGTGGTTCCAAGGCATTCCATATCCTTCTGAAGATTGCGCTTGTGCTTCTCAACTTCTTTCTCAATTTGCTGACTGTGAACCTTTAACCTTTTCACTAAATGCAAAGCAAGGTCAGTGTGTACGTCAGCTATTTCCTTCGTCAGTTGATGACCCCTTTCCTCCAGCTCTGTCATCCGACTCTGTACCTGTCTAGAAGAAGTCTGTATCTTCTGCAGGTGTTCCTTGTGCTGATCTAGCTTGTTGAGAAGGAGCACTTTAGTTTTTTGAAATGTTTCATCAAGATCTTTAATGCCATGATCCTTGTGTTTTCCTATTGCACACACAGAACAAACTGATGTGTGGCATTGTTCATCGAAAAAATTGACAATCTTAGTAGGATGATTTGAACACGTCGAGAGAGGTAGTCGTTCCCGAATCGGCATTTCATTAAACTGCTCAGCCAATACTACAGCATGTTTTGAAGTTGCTCTTGTGGTGTTGTGTTTGTCGGTGCAGTTAGCACACATCGAGATGTTACACGTCTTACAATGACTTACAACTTTCTCGGTGCATTGTCCTGTGAGGAATTCACATTCGTGTTCATCTGTTGCAAGAGCAATTTCATTTCTCCTCACGAAGTCGACTGCTGTACGTTCCTTCTCCAAGTTGATGTCTCGCCCACAAGAACAGACAATGTCGTTCTGGTTGTGCTGGTCAATGCAAGGTTTACAGGCGGCATGGAGACACGGCAAAAGCAGCAGCTGTCCTGTGTCACAATCTGGAGACGTTTGCAGAACACAGGCAGTTTCCTCCACAGTAGTAGCTGAAAACAAATAACAACAATGTACAGGTGATTGTTAATAAAGTTGTGTTGAGTCATATCACTGTAAGTTGAAAGGACGAACCTGGAGGTTTTAATGAGGTAGTCTTTTTGCTTTTTCTTCCGTCTGAAGGTGGTAAGAGCCTCAAGTTTTTTCCGAGTTTCTTTCAAATCCTGAAATTAAGCATTACATCTTTGTTGTAATCATTATAAGACCAAACGAAAGATGATGTAGACACACTGACACTACACCATATTTACTGTCAATATTCTTAATAAGATGCAGATTATAGGTGAATATGTACTCGTGCTTCTGCCATATGTTTAGGTTCAAAGAAATTTCCTACTTTCAGTGAAACAAGTTAATAACAGAGATTGAACCACTACCTACCTGCTGTAAATGGAGACATTTCTTTGACATACTTTCTTCTTTGCTTTTCGTCTTTTCTAACTTTGTTTGAACTAAAATGAAATTAGACAATATACCATTACAGTTTCTTCTTCTGTGTGCATTAGTTGAACTTATCACATGCATGTTAAGTCAACTTCGGTCCTGTGTACAGTGCGTTGATAACAATATGAGAAGCACGTATTGTATGTAATTCTTGTACCATGATCTCTCACCTGATTTCTGCTTGGTGTTCAGTTGCTTAATCTTCTTCTTTAACTCTGTGTTCTGCTCTTCGTGCTGCTGATTTAGTTTGTTGACCACTCTTTCATGTTCAACCATACTATGTTGTACCTCTTGCCTTGCATCATCTAGTTCCTTCAACAGAATGTTGCATTAGCTGGACCAGCTTTTTACTCACATTTGTGCCACGCATACATCCTACGGCCACTCAAACAACCATCTCAATAATGTTTATGATGTTACATCTTTTCAAATGAAAACCTGCCCAAACAATCCCCTCAGGCATATTCCCAAGTCACTGTCTACCTTGTGCAAAACAGCAATCCTCTGTTCCATCACAGACATACGTTCCTGTACCTCAGTCTCACTGACAAACACCAAGCTGGAAACACCTTGAAGGAAAGGGATAGATGAAAGACACAATATATGTTATTGAAATGCGTTCTGTCAGTTCCATCAATCGGAAAAAGGGGAGTGAATTCTGGCACAATATACGCCATTTGAAACACGTTCTGTCAGTTCCATCAATCGTAAAAGGGAACCGAAATCTGGCATTGTATGTACCATGTTCCCCTTGGCATCGAAAAGTCAAACATTACAAATGGCAGAAAATTCCTAACTAATTAAGTATGATCATGCTTTCCATGGTCTTACAAACACATAAAATTAGTGAGTATTGTTTTTTGGGGGTCCCGATCGTTGTTTGGTTTAATTGCATCAATGCCCTTGTGCTAAATGGTTTCTAATTGTTACCATAAACCATCTAAGGACGCACTAAAAAGCGCTATTCTTCACAATGTATACCTCCCCTTTTTTTCTGTATTGTCCAACATCTCCTTCAGGTGCTCATGAGTCGTGTATAGGGCAGCACAAAATTCTTCATACCCTTTCTGACCCTTGTTTATCACTATCTCCAGCAACTTTTCAGTCTGTGCTCGTTGTCCGTCTTGTTCCTTACAATTCCTACGTTCCCTGTCACTGAAGACATGTGAAGACCACATGTGGTCAATCACTTCTTCTGGGTGCAGGTCCTCCTTCAGTGTTACAAAGTTCCATCTGATAATTTCCGCGGGAGTCATGGTCTGTTTATCAGAATCGGCCTGCATCATGTTGCGTATCCAAGGTAATATGAAACTAAAGAGTAACTGAAATGAATGCTATATATTTGGTGAGACATGTTTGTTACATATTTACATAGTTGTGATTAGTTTGTCTCATGGTCCCTGAACTACGTTTTCACATCCGAATAACTCTGTATTGCAAAAGCTCCAAACAAAAGAAGTCTAGATATTTCTCAGGTTCCAGTCTCACTGGAGTTCCTACCAACATTACATATTTTCAGCAGCGTATACACAATGCATATACCTCCAAATATTGCAAGGGGCACTGTGAAGACTCACCAATACCTAACCACACTGGCACAAACATGAAATAAATACAGCGTCAACGACCGAGAATAATCTGGACAGTCACGGTGGTCCGCTAAATCGATCATCCATCCTAATCTGCTCATATCATCCATCCTAATCTGCCCATCATACAAGGACGTTCATATATTCAGTGTTGATGGATAATTGCTTAGCATGACACGCTACCCATTGAGTAGCCACTTGTCACCAGGTCGATTCCTTAGTCGTTTCATAGGACATGAAAAATATTACGTTTTTTTGTTCCCTGATAGACGTTCGGTATAACACGTGTACATATCTGATTCATAGCCGTAATGTGAAGCCACACACGTTCAGGGACGTACCTCTATACGGAAACACCTATACTTTATTGCAGTTGCTGTACACAATGACCCTTGCTTACGGTTTTCCCTTGTAGCATATGTTATATTTGGGTTACACTGTCTTAGTCAAGTACAGATTCTAGTACTTTTGGGGGTTGAGTCACACCCGGGATTCGAACCCATACTCTCAGAGTCAGGCACCTAATCGCCAGCACACAAAGTCAGACGCCTAGATCGCTCAGCCTTCGCGGAATCCCTGATGGGACTCAACCCAAAAAAGTACTAGAATCTGTACTTTACTAAGAAAGTGTAACCCCGAATGTTACATTTGACCGCTTTCTAAAATGACATTGTGTATTTCACAGTTTACCCTTGTTTTGAACAATCAAACTGGTTAGAATGTTAAGTTATAAACAATCGTACTCAAAATAAATCTCGAATAAGCAAGTAATATATAGGTACTGTTTCAGTCGCAAAGTTCATGACTATTGAAATCTTTGATGGACATACTCCACATTCTCTACACCTTATATACGTCACGTACTTGATATGTGTACACAATAATAGCAGGTAAAAGCGTGTCATGGTTTGCATGCGTCACAAGTTCCTCCTTGTAAATAGAAGGGTGCAGTGGACGTGCCTCGCTAATATTCGTGCTCTACAGTGATTCAACACGGGTATGATTACCACGTCAAGCAGAACAACTGTCTATTGACGCGTACATTGTGCATGAATGTGTTTACCCTGAATATCAAAACAGCCAACTGTGAATAGGTAGGAGGACAAGGCGAGAGATACGGACAGGAGAAGAGAATTTGAAAAACAGCCCGTGCGGAGCAGTAATTAATTGGGCTATAGACTGAATAACTAAACAGAAACAGGATCAAAGATCCATACTGTTACGATGATTGCCGTTACTGTTCCGATTGTCTCCACTGTTATGATGATTGCCTCAATTGTTACGATGATTGATTTATACTGTTATGATGATTGACTCTATTGTCTCGATAAATGTATCTAATGTTATTATTATAATCTATACAGTTATGAACGTTTTTGTGTCCCCCGCCGTAATATTGCTTGCATATTTCTGCAAGCGGCGTAAACTATACTTACTCACTCACTCTACTGTGGCAATCATTGTCTCTACTGTTACGATCATTGTCTCTACTGTTATGATGATTAACTCTCTGATCATGATGACAGTGCCTCTACTGTTATAATGATTGTCTCTACTGTTACGGTGATTGTATCTACTGTTACGATGATTGTCGCTACTGTTATGATGATTGTCTCTACTGTTACGATGATTGACTTGATTGTCTCTACTGTTACGGTGATTGTATCTACTGTTACGATGATTGTCGCTACTGTTACGGTGATTTTATTTACTGTCACGATGATTGTCTACTGTTATGATGATTGTCTCTACTGTTACGATGATTGTGTGTACTGTAATGATGATTGTCTCTACTGTTATGATGATTGTCTCTACTGTGACAATGATTGTCGCTACTGTTATGCTGATTGTCTCTACTGTTATGATGATTGTCTCTACTGTTACGATGATTGTCTCTCCTGTCACGATGATTGTCTCTACTGTTATGATGATTGTCTCTACTGTTACGATGATTGACTTGATTGTCTCTACTGTTACGATGATTGTCTACTGTTATGATGAGTGTCTCTACTGTTACGATGATTGTTTCTACTGTTACGATGATTGTCGTTATGATGATTGTCGCTACTGTTATGATGATTGTCTCTACTGTAACGATGATTGTGTCTACTGTTACGATGATTGTGTCTACTGTTACGATGATTGTGTCGTAACAGAATAGACAATCATGATAACAGTAGAGGTAGTGTATGGCGGACTAAAGCAATCAATGTTTTATATATATGTTTAAGATACGTGAATGAAAACTGTTTCTGCAAGATATACCAGACACATCACTACAAGCCCTGTTGGTACAAGAAGATTCATCTGAAACGTGTACGTGCAGATGTCACGGGACATACATATCTATATTCAAAGATTCAACTATATATAAATATACAATGTGAGCACAAAAGAATAACCAGTCTTGTTCATCACAAACAGATACGGGGCGGTGGGGTAGCCTAGTGGTCAAAGCGTTGGCTCGTCACGCCGAAGACCCGGGTTCGAATCCTCACATGGTTACAATGTGTGAAGCTCATTTCTGGTGTCCCTCGCCATGATGTTGCTGGAATATTGCTAAAAGCGGCGTAAAACCAAACTCAGTCAGTCAGTCAGTCACAAACAGATACCAGTGGGGTGATTGTCAAATCAGCTGTGAAAATTACAAAACTGAAACCAGCAGGTGTTCGTAAAATGGGTCAGGATGACCATTCCCAAGCAATTTCAGTGTTAAGTGAAATAGTGCATGGCATGATCTACAGGCTAACGATTAGGGTATTACCTTCAACTGCAGATGTGCAATGTTTGTGTTGGAACATGCATCTATGCGTCAAGCCATGACAGGCCACGACATACCTCCAGCAGTCTCAGACCAACACAGACGTTACCTGCAGTTACCACCCAGCCAATAACCGTCCGTATGAAGTTAGTGTCATACTCGCTCTGGAAATACTTCCTGTTGTGTTAAGTAGGGCAGTGTCGCTCTGTAGTCCATAGACACTGCGCTAGGTATTAAGGCTAAGTAAGGAGATATGATACTGATGAATACTGACCCATTATCATAACCTCTAAGTACATGTCATTATACTGTCTAAGAGACTAATGTTTTCAAAGCGTTCTAGTGGCGATGGGGTAGCCTAGTGGTTAAAGCGTTCTCTCGTCACGCCGAAGACATGGGTTCGATTCCTCACGTGGGTACAATGTGTAAACCAACTTCTGGTGTCCCCTGCCGTGATATTGCTGGAATATTGCTAAATCGGCGTAACACTAAACTCACTCACTCAATCCAAGCATTCATGCCATCCAGGTCAGACGGTCAACTCGATCTAACACAGGATATGAGGCAGGCCAGGCCATAAATACTATATTAACCTCTAGGCTCACCCACAATGTCCTTATCCCTATAACTAGTTTGAACGATATCTGAAAGTATAACAACCGTACGCTGATCTCGGTATGTCATGGTGAACGACTACAACGTGTTTGTTTAACACACGATGAGACGCCGGCATTGTACCACTGGAAGCTATAACTAGGTTATCGCCTGGGAGTATTTCACAACAGCAGGTAACGATAACAGCCAGTCGCCCAGCATGTGGACAGTGAAGAAGGATACTGTGTGGGCTGCTTATACAATACGAAGGGTATGTATTATCCAGTACTAGTTCATACACTATGTCAAGGATCGCTTCTTTTCACTTCAATGGACACACATGAGAGTACTGTTGTCAGCGCTAAGTCAGGTGGGTAATTTCTCATGCACAGCGCTCAGGTCGCAACCAGTTGAAGTTAAGCAACGTTGGGCGCGGAGAGTCCTTGAATAGGTGACTGTGTGTGACAGCTTGACTTAGCCTTGCCCCACAATGAAGCACACTTGATCTCACCTTAGGCAAGTGAGTTTGTTCAAAATTGCCTCTGTTCACCCAGCAGAAAATGGGTACCAGTAACCAGACTTTGCGCTTTGAGCAAGTTATCTAGCCTGGAAAAATATAAATATTCTCATTATTATACACACTTTCGTCAGGAGCAATACAGTGATTCTTGTTCGTCAGAAACATTGTGCGACTTCTGTTACAGTATAATATACCACTTCCCAACAATTCTTACTCCTATCAACCCCACGGATGAACCACCATCAACAAGATGGAATTTTACTAAGGCCAACTGGCCTTTATTCCAAACCCTATGTTCAGAAAAACTTAAGCCGGACAACTTCAGGAATGTTCCTGACCCCATGGAACTATTTTCAGACGTCCTAAATGCCATCGGAGACAAAACTATTCCTAAGTCCTCTGCAAACCCGCACATACGCAAACCATGGTTTGATACAAACTGCAAACAAGCTAGGAAAAATAGGAAGAAGGCGGAAAAATATTTCCGACAACATCCTACAGTGCATAACCTGAATGCTGTTAAAATGACAAATGCCAGGGCAAAACGTACCTTCAAACAAACTAAACGCCGCTCATGGAGGAAATATGTGTCCAAAATCAACTCCCGCACA
The DNA here is from genome assembly GCF_003918875.1 of Haliotis rubra. NCBI lineage: Eukaryota > Metazoa > Mollusca > Gastropoda > Lepetellida > Haliotidae > Haliotis > Haliotis rubra. The sequence continues at coordinate 890,185 of NW_025766985.1, read as the reverse complement.
CCCATGTCCAAGATGTGGAACATGATTCAAAAGATCAAGGGCAAATGGTCAAAATCAGGAGTTCACCACCTGAAAGATGGTGACTCCCTTCTAACAAATAAATCTGAAATTGCAAACAAACTTGGCGAAACTTTGGCAAACCACTCCTCCTCATCAAATTATAACCCTCAGTTCCAGAAATATCAAACCCAACAAGAAAAGAAACCAGTCAATTTTAACTCTGATAATGGGGAGGATTACAACGAAACGTTTTCCCTCCATGAATTACGTACTGCCCTAGGACAGGCTCACGACACTGCGGCAGGAGCTGATGAAATCCATTATCAGCTTCTGAAACACCTCCCTGACATAGGCTTGGAAACACTCCTAAATATATTTGATGACATCTGGACATCCGGACACTTCCTCCCTTTGTGGCACAATGCCATTATCATCCCTATACCAAAACCCGGTCGCGACCATACTGATCCCTCAAACTACCGTCCTATATCACTAACTAGCTGCGTTTGCAAAACCATGGAGCGCATGGTCAACAATCGATTAATCTGGTACTTGGAGACCAATAACCTCCTCAGTGACCTCCAATGTGGTTTCCGAAAAAAACCGAAGTACCATTGACCATCTGGTGCGTCTGGAAGCATTCATCAAAAACTCCATTGTCAACAAACAACATGCAGTATCTATCTTTTTCGACTTAGAAAAAGCATATGATACAACATGGAAACATGGTATCCTAAAAGATTTACACGAGTTTGGATTGAGGGGTAGACTACCTCAATTCATATCTCGGTTTCTAAATAACAGACAATTCCAAGTTCGGGTGGGTTCCACACTGTCTGACTACTTCCACCAAGATCAGGGCGTCCCCCCCAAGGCAGCATCCTGTCTGTCACACTTTTTAGCATCAAAATTAACAGCCTCACTAACGTTCTGAACAGTTGCGTTGATGGGTCCCTTTTCGTCGATGACTTCAATATTTCATGTCGTGGTAAGAACATGCACGCAATAGAAAGGCAGCTACAACTCTGCCTTAACAAAATCCAAAAATGGGCCAATGAAAATGGTTTTAGGTTTTCAAAATCCAAAACGAATTGTATTCACTTTTGTCGTAAATACAAACCACACAAGGATCCAGACCTAACTTTAGATGGTACTCCCATCAAAGTAGTAGAAGAGGCCAAATTCCTTGGACTCATATTCGACCGCCACCTGACATTCTTACCACACATAAAATATTTGAAAACAAAGTGCTTGAAGGCTTTAGACTTGCTAAAAGTAGTTTCAAATACAGAGTGGGGAGGGGATCAGACCACCCTCCTTCACTTGTACAGATCATTAGTCCGCAGTAAACTAGATTATGGCTCCATTGTCTACGGTGGAGCCTGCAAAAGCAATTTAGAAAAATTAGACTCTATCCACCACCAAGGACTGAGGCTCTGCCTGGGAGCTTTTAGGACCTCTCCGGTAGACAGTCTATATGCGGAGGCCAATGAACCTTCCCTTGAACAACGCCGCATTAAACTCTCACTGCAGTATATCACTAAATTACGTTCAAATGAGTCCAATCCAGCATACAATTGTGTTTTCAACCCGCTCTATGAAAACTTATTTCCTAAACTGCCAAGCCTGGTTCCACCACTTGGAATCAGGATCAAACCACACATATCTGCAGCTAAAATTGATCTCAACATCATTGCACCATACCGACTTCTGTCCTCACCACCATGGCAAATGGTGAAACCACAGGTCGATCTTACCCTCACCAAACTGAAAAAGTCTGAAACAAATCCCTTGATGTTCCAACAGGAATACAACCAGTAACGTTCGAAGTATAACACTCACAGATCCATATTCACAGACGGATCCAAGGACGATGGCCAAGTTGCCAGCGCTACAGTCATTGGAGCCAAGACTGTCTCGTCTAGGATCCCCGACAACAGTTCAATTTTCACCGCTGAAGCCAAAGCTATCTTCTCAGCTCTGACCTACATTCAACAGCAAAATCAGTCCAAAAACTTCATCGTATTTACAGATTCATTATCCTGCCTTCAAGCACTTCTAAACGTGACTTCAAGTCACCCAATCATCCTGGACATATTAGAACTGTACAACGACCTTTCTACTAGCCAATATGACATCATCCTCTGCTGGTTGCCGGGTCACGTCGGCATAGCAGGTAACACTAAGGCCGATGCTGCAGCAAAAGCAGCTCTTGAAAAGCCCCTATCTCCACTGCTAATCCCGTACAGTGATTTCAAACCCACTATCAAAAGCTATACTCGGGACTTGATGCAAAAAAAAGGTGGGACACTCAAGTAGGAAGAAACAAACTCCATGAATTGAAGCCAACAATCGGTTATACCTACTTGGGTTGCCAGTCAAGACGTGATGAAGTAATTTTACGACGATGTCGTATTGGCCACAGTCGGTTTACACATGACTATCTGCTAAAAACGGATGGGGATGGACCCCCCATATGTCTCTCCTGCGACGAGGCTCTCACCGTCAAGCATATTCTGCTTGACTGTGTGGATTTTACATCTGCAAGGAACTTGCATTATCACACAACCAATCTGAAAGATCTGTTCTCCAGCGTGAGCGCTCATCTGATACTAAACTACCTGAGGGAAGTCGATCTATATCATAAAATGTAACTGTGAAATGTCAATAACGAATGTACCTGCTTTTCAATTTAGTGCTATGACATCCTCTGTTCCAAAATGACAACGTAATGAATGTATGTCTTTGAAACGAAACCACTTTGTACTTACAATGTATATTAATGCAGACTTGTTCTCGTCACTATATGGCTGGAATAATGCCGATGTGACGTAAAGCCCAACTCAACTCAACTCAACTACAGTATAATATCCAGTGAGTTGAGTTTTGACAGAATTAAAATTACTAAAATCAAACTCGCGCATTCTCCCTAGATACCCAAAGTCTGTGTCGCATCTGGGGGTATACTTCGCACATCTAACATATATATCTAATGCCTTTTCGATGTATGCCACGTAACCTTAAAGTATCGAAGACGTAGCTTTGAGCAAAATGTCTGAAATAAATGAATACATTTCACAACACTGGTACGTGGTGACATGTTTATGCTGGGATCATAATAATAATGAACATAATTTAGAAGCAGACCATGAATAAAAACCTAACTTTGTATATTCTGTGAGAACATTAAAACTTTTCTATGACCAACGTGAAACAATATTATCGATAACACAACTTTCACATCGATAAACATTATCAATATATCCTATTGACAATATTTCGGAATATCAATTATTTCGGCCAGCCCTATAACTCAAAACATCTGGAATCATCTTATTAAGCATTCTGTTGTGAAAACAAATAGTTCCGCATATTTTACACCTAATGGGGTTGAGATAAAATTAACTATTCATCCAGCGTGATTTAATCACTTTTTTTATAAAAATGGCCCTTCTGTCCATGTTCTAAAGTAATCATTCAATAATGTAAGTGATTGGTATAGAAACTGAATAGTATTTGTTAGGTTTTCTCTCGAATGTGACCACGTTTTGGAATGTGCTATGATAGCAACTGTGCCCGGCCTTCTTGAAACATATAGCTTACTACCAGGTAAATCACTCTCATGCTATTGGCAATTTTACTAGACCTTTACCCGGCCTACTTGGAACATATAGCTTACTATCAGGTTAATCAGTCTCATGCTATTGGTCATTATACCAGAACTGTACCCGGCCTTCTTGGAACATATAGCTTACTACGAGGTAAATCACTCTCATGCTATTGGTCATTATACCAGAACTGTGCAGGCCTTCTTGGAACATACAGCTTACTATCAGGTTAATCACTCTCATGCTATTGGTCATTATACCAGAACTGTGCCCGGCCTTCTTGGAACATATAGCTTACTACCAGGTAAATCACTCTCATGCTATTGGTCATTTTACCAGAACTGTGCCCGGCCTTCTTGGAACACATAGCTTACTACCAGGTAAATCACTCACATGCTATTGGTCATTTTACCAGGACTGTGCCCGGCCTTCTTGGAACACATAGCTTACTTTCAGGTACATTACACTCATGCTATTGGTCATTTTACCAGAACTGTGCCCGGCCTTCTTGGAACATATAGCTTACTTTCAGGTACATTATTCTCATGTTATTGGTCATTATGGTTGATGATTTAGCTTACTATCAGGTTAATCACTCTCATGCTATTGGTCATTTTACCAGAACTGTGCCCGGCCTTCTTGGAACATATAGCTTACTACCAGGTTAATCACTCTCATGCTATTGGTCATTTTACCAGAACTGTGCCCGGCCTTCTTGGATCATATAGCTTACTACCAGGTAAATCACTCTCATGATATTGGTCATTTGACCAGAACTGTGCCTGGCCTTCTTGGAACATATAGCTTACTTTCAGGTACATTATTCTCATGTCATTGGTCATCTTGGTTGATGATTTAGCTTACTATCAGGTTAATCACTCTCATGCCACTGGTCATTTTACTAGAACTGTGCCCGGCCTTCTTGGAACATATAGCTTACTACCAGGTAAATCACTCTCATGCTATTGGTCATTTTACCAGAACTGTGCCCGGCCTTCTTGGAACATATAGCTTACTTTCAGGTTAATCACTCTCATGCTATTGGTCATTATACCAGAACTGTGCCCGGCCTTCTTGGAACATATAGCTTACTACCAGGTAAATCACTCACATGCTATTGGTCATTTTACCAGAACTGTGCCCGGCCTTCTTGGAACATATAGCTTACTTTCAGGTACATTATTCTCATGTTATTGGTCATTATGGTTGATGATTTAGCTTACTATCAGGTTAATCACTCTAATGCTATTGGTCATTTTACCAGAACTGTGCCCGGCCTTCATGGAACATATAGCTTACTATCAGGTAAATAACTCTCATGATATTGGTCATTTTACCAGATCTGTGCCCGGCCTTCTTGGAACATATAGCTTACTACCAGGTAAATCACTCTCATGCTATTGGTCATTATACCAGAACTGTGCCTGGCCTTCTTGGAACATACAGCTTACTACGAGGTAAATCACTCTCATGCTATTGGTCATTATACCAGAACTGTGCAGGCCTTCTTGGAACATACAGCTTACTATCAGGTTAATCACTCTCATGCTATTGGTCATTATACCAGAACTGTGCCCGGCCTTCTTGGAACATATAGCTTACTACCAGGTAAATCACTCTCATGCTATTGGTCATTTTACCAGAACTGTGCCCGGCCTTCTTGGAACACATAGCTTACTACCAGGTAAATCACTCACATGCTATTGGTCATTTTACCAGGACTGTGCCCGGCCTTCTTGGAACACATAGCTTACTTTCAGGTACATTACACTCATGCTATTGGTCATTTTACCAGAACTGTGCCCGGCCTTCTTGGAACATATAGCTTACTTTCAGGTACATTATTCTCATGTTATTGGTCATTATGGTTGATGATTTAGCTTACTATCAGGTTAATCACTCTCATGCTATTGGTCATTTTACCAGAACTGTGCCCGGCCTTCTTGGAACATATAGCTTACTACCAGGTTAATCACTCTCATGCTATTGGTCATTTTACCAGAACTGTGCCCGGCCTTCTTGGATCATATAGCTTACTACCAGGTAAATCACTCTCATGATATTGGTCATTTGACCAGAACTGTGCCTGGCCTTCTTGGAACATATAGCTTACTTTCAGGTACATTATTCTCATGTCATTGGTCATCTTGGTTGATGATTTAGCTTACTATCAGGTTAATCACTCTCATGCCACTGGTCATTTTACTAGAACTGTGCCCGGCCTTCTTGGAACATATAGCTTACTACCAGGTAAATCACTCTCATGCTATTGGTCATTTTACCAGAACTGTGCCCGGCCTTCTTGGAACATATAGCTTACTTTCAGGTTAATCACTCTCATGCTATTGGTCATTATACCAGAACTGTGCCCGGCCTTCTTGGAACATATAGCTTACTACCAGGTAAATCACTCACATGCTATTGGTCATTTTACCAGGACTGTGCCCGGCCTTCTTGGAACATATAGCTTACTTTCAGGTACATTATTCTCATGTTATTGGTCATTATGGTTGATGATTTAGCTTACTATCAGGTTAATCACTCTAATGCTATTGGTCATTTTACCAGAACTGTGCCCGGCCTTCATGGAACATATAGCTTACTATCAGGTAAATAACTCTCATGATATTGGTCATTTTACCAGATCTGTGCCCGGCCTTCTTGGAACATATAGCTTACTACCAGGTAAATCACTCTCATGCTATTGGTCATTATACCAGAACTGTGCCTGGCCTTCTTGGAACATACAGCTTACTACCAGGTAAATCACTCTCATGCTATTGGTCATTTTACCAGAACTGTGCCCGGCCTTCTTGGAACACATAGCTTACTACCAGGTAAATCACTCACATGCTATTGGTCATTTTACCAGGACTGTGCCCGGCCTTCTTGGAACACATAGCTTACTTTCAGGTACATTACACTCATGCTATTGGTCATTTTACCAGAACTGTGCCCGGCCTTCTTGGAACATATAGCTTACTTTCAGGTACATTATTCTCATGTTATTGGTCATTATGGTTGATGATTTAGCTTACTACCAGGTTAATCACTCTCATGCTATTGGTCATTTTACCAGAACTGTGCCCGGCCTTCTTGGAACATATAGCTTACTACCAGGTAAATCACTCTCATGATATTGGTCATTTGACCAGAACTGTGCCTGGCCTTCTTGGAACATATAGCTTACTTTCAGGTACATTATTCTCATGTCATTGGTCATCTTGGTTGATGATTTAGCTTACTATCAGGTTAATCACTCTCATGCCACTGGTCATTTTACTAGAACTGTGCCCGGCCTTCTTGGAACATATAGCTTACTACCAGGTAAATCACTCTCATGCTATTGGTCATTTTACCAGAACTGTGCCCGGCCTTCTTGGAACATATAGCTTACTTTCAGGTTGATCACTCTCATGCTATTGGTCATTATACCAGAACTGTGCCCGGCCTTCTTGGAACATATAGCTTACTACCAGGTAAATCACTCACATGATATTGGTCATTTTACCAGGACTGTGCCCGGCCTTCTTGGAACATATAGCTTACTTTCAGGTACATTATTCTCATGTTATTGGTCATTATGGTTGATGATTTAGCTTACTATCAGGTTAATCACTCTAATGCTATTGGTCATTTTACCAGAACTGTGCCCGGCCTTCATGGAACATATAGCTTACTATCAGGTAAATAACTCTCATGCTTTTGGTCATTTTACCAGATCTGTGCCCGGCCTTCTTGGAACATATAGCTTACTACCAGGTAAATCACTCTCATGCTATTGGTCATTATACCAGAACTGTGCCCGGCCTTCTTGGAACATACAGCTTACTACCAGGTAAATCACTCTCATGCTATTGGTCATTTTACCAGAACTGTGCCCGGCCTTCTTGGAACACATAGCTTACTACCAGGTAAATCACTCACATGCTATTGGTCATTTTACCAGGACTGTGCCCGGCCTTCTTGGAACACATATAGCTTACTTTCAGGTACATTACACTCATGCTATTGGTCATTTTACCAGGACTGTGCCCGGCCTTCTTGGAACATATAGCTTACTTTCAGGTACATTATTCTCATGTTATTGGTCATTATGGTTGATGATTTAGCTTACTATCAGGTTAATCACTCTCATGCTATTGGTCATTTTACCAGAACTGTGCCTGGCCTTCTTGGAACATATAGCTTACTACCAGGTTAATCACTCTCATGCTATTGGTCATTTTACCAGAACTGTGCCCGGCCTTCTTGGATCATATAGCTTACTACCAGGTAAATCACTCTCATGATATTGGTCATTTGACCAGAACTGTGCCTGGCCTTCTTGGAACATATAGCTTACTTTCAGGTACATTATTCTCATGTCATTGGTCATCTTGGTTGATGATTTAGCTTACTATCAGGTTAATCACTCTCATGCCACTGGTCATTTTACTAGAACTGTGCCCGGCCTTCTTGGAACATATAGCTTACTACCAGGTAAATCACTCTCATGCTATTGGTCATTTTACCAGAACTGTGCCCGGCCTTCTTGGAACATATAGCTTACTTTCAGGTTAATCACTCTCATGCTATTGGTCATTATACCAGAACTGTGCCCGGCCTTCTTGGAACATATAGCTTACTACCAGGTAAATCACTCACATGCTATTGGTCATTTTACCAGGACTGTGCCCGGCCTTCTTGGAACATATAGCTTACTTTCAGGTACATTATTCTCATGTTATTGGTCATTATGGTTGATGATTTAGCTTACTATCAGGTTAATCACTCTAATGCTATTGGTCATTTTACCAGAACTGTGCCCGGCCTTCATGGAACATATAGCTTACTATCAGGTAAATAACTCTCATGATATTGGTCATTTTACCAGATCTGTGCCCGGCCTTCTTGGAACATATAGCTTACTTTCAGGTAAATCACTCTCATGCTATTGGTCATTATACCAGAACTGTGCCTGGCCTTCTTGGAACATACAGCTTACTACCAGGTAAATCACTCTCATGCTATTGGTCATTTTACCAGAACTGTGCCCGGCCTTCTTGGAACACATAGCTTACTACCAGGTAAATCACTCACATGCTATTGGTCATTTTACCAGGACTGTGCCCGGCCTTCTTGGAACACATAGCTTACTTTCAGGTACATTACACTCATGCTATTGGTCATTTTACCAGAACTGTGCCCGGCCTTCTTGGAACATATAGCTTACTTTCAGGTACATTATTCTCATGTTATTGGTCATTATGGTTGATGATTTAGCTTACTACCAGGTTAATCACTCTCATGCTATTGGTCATTTTACCAGAACTGTGCCCGGCCTTCTTGGAACATATAGCTTACTACCAGGTAAATCACTCTCATGATATTGGTCATTTGACCAGAACTGTGCCTGGCCTTCTTGGAACATATAGCTTACTTTCAGGTACATTATTCTCATGTCATTGGTCATCTTGGTTGATGATTTAGCTTACTATCAGGTTAATCACTCTCATGCCACTGGTCATTTTACTAGAACTGTGCCCGGCCTTCTTGGAACATATAGCTTACTACCAGGTAAATCACTCTCATGCTATTGGTCATTTTACCAGAACTGTGTCCGGCCTTCTTGGAACATATAGCTTACTTTCAGGTTAATCACTCTCATGCTATTGGTCATTATACCAGAACTGTGCCCGGCCTTCTTGGAACATATAGCTTACTACCAGGTAAATCACTCACATGATATTGGTCATTTTACCAGGACTGTGCCCGGCCTTCTTGGAACATATAGCTTACTTTCAGGTACATTATTCTCATGTTATTGGTCATTATGGTTGATGATTTAGCTTACTATCAGGTTAATCACTCTAATGCTATTGGTCATTTTACCAGAACTGTGCCCGGCCTTCATGGAACATATAGCTTACTATCAGGTAAATAACTCTCATGCTTTTGGTCATTTTACCAGATCTGTGCCCGGCCTTCTTGGAACATATAGCTTACTACCAGGTAAATCACTCTCATGCTATTGGTCATTATACCAGAACTGTGCCCGGCCTTCTTGGAACATACAGCTTACTACCAGGTAAATCACTCTCATGCTATTGGTCATTTTACCAGAACTGTGCCCGGCCTTCTTGGAACACATAGCTTACTACCAGGTAAATCACTCACATGCTATTGGTCATTTTACCAGGACTGTGCCCGGCCTTCTTGGAACACATAGCTTACTTTCAGGTACATTACACTCATGCTATTGGTCATTTTACCAGAACTGTGCCCGGCCTTCTTGGAACATATAGCTTACTTTCAGGTACATTATTCTCATGTTATTGGTCATTATGGTTGATGATTTAGCTTACTATCAGGTTAATCACTCTCATGCTATTGGTCATTTTACCAGAACTGTGCCTGGCCTTCTTGGAACATATAGCTTACTACCAGGTTAATCACTCTCATGCTATTGGTCATTTTACCAGAACTGTGCCTGGCCTTCTTGGAACATATAGCTTACTACCAGGTAAATCACTCTCATGATATTGGTCATTTGACCAGAACTGTGCCTGGCCTTCTTGGAACATATAGCTTACTTTCAGGTACATTATTCTTATGTCATTGGTCATCTTGGTTGATGATTTAGCTTACTATCAGGTTAATCACTCTCATGCCACTGGTCATTTTACTAGAACTGTGCCCGGCCTTCTTGGAACATATAGCTTACTACGAGGTAAATCACTCTCATGCTATTGGTCATTATACCAGAACTGTGCCCGGCCTTCTTGGAACATACAGCTTGCTATCAGGTTAATCACTCTCATGCTATTGGTCATTTTACCAGAACTGTGCCCGGCCTTCATGGAACATATAGCTTACTATCAGGTTAATCACTCTCATGCTATTGGTCATTTAACCAGAACTGTGCCCGGCCTTCTTTGAACATATAGCTTACTACCAGGTACATGATATTGGTCATTTTACCAGAACTGTGCATGGCCTTCTTGGAACATATAGCTTACTTGCAGGTACATTATTCTCATGTCATTGGTCATCTTGGTTGATGATTTAGCTTACTATCAGGTTAATCACTCTCATGCTGCTGGTCATTTTACTAGAACTGTGCCTGGCCTTCTTGGAACATATAGCTTACTTTTAGGTAAATCACTCTCATGATATTGGTCATTTTACCAGAACTGTGCACGGCCTTCTTGGAACATATAGCTTACTTTCAGGTACATTACTCTCATGCTATTGGTCATTATACCAGAACTGTGCCTGGCCTTCTTGGAACATATAGCTTACTACCAGGTAAATCACTCTCATGCTATTGGTCATTTTACCAGAACTGTGCATGGCCTTCTTGGAACATATAGCTTACTACCAGGTAAATCACTTTCATGCTATTTGCCATTATACCAGAACTGTGCCTGGCCTTCTTGGAACATATAGCTTACTACCAGGTAAATCACTCTCATGCTATTGGTCATTTTACCAGAACTGTGCATGGCCTTCTTGGAACATATTGCTTACTACCAGGTAAATCACTTTCATGCTATTGGCCATTTTACCAGAACTGTGCCCGGCCTTCTTGGAACATATAGCTTACTATCAGGTTAATCACTCTCATGTTATTGGTCATTTTACCAGAACTGTGCATGGCCTTCTTGGAACATATAGCTTACTATCAGGTTAATCACTCTCATGCTATTGGTCATTTTACCAGAACTGTGCCTGGCCTTCTTGGAACATATAGCTTACTTTCAGGTACATTACTCTCATGTTATTGGTCATTATACTAGAACTGTGCCTGGCCTTCTTGGAACATATAGCTTACTACCAGGTAAATCACTCTCATGCTATTGGCAATTTTACCAGAACTGTACCGGCCTTCTTGGAACATATTGCTTACTATCAGGTTAATCACTCTCATGCTTTTGGTCATTTTACCAGAACTGTGCCTGGCCTTCTTGGAACATATAGCTTACTACCAGGTAAATAACTCTCATGATATTGGTCATTTTACCAGATCTGTGCCCGGCCTTCTTGGAACATATAGCTTACTTTCAGGTACATTACTCTCATGTTATTGGTCATTTTACCAGAACTGTGCCCGGCCTTCTTGGAACATATAGCTTACTACCAGGTAAATCACTCTCATGCTATTGGCCATTTTACCAGAACTGTGCCTGGCCTTCTTGGAACATATAGCTTACTACCAGGTAAATAACTCTCATGCTATTGGTCATTATACCAGAACTGTGCCCGGCCTTCTTGGAACATATAGCTTACTTTCAGGTACATTACTCTCATGCTATTGGTCATTTTACCAGAACTGTGCATGGCCTTCTTGGAACATATAGCTTACTTTCAGGTACATTATTCTCATGTTATTAGTCATTTTGGTTAATGTACTGATACGTTTACTTAGGTTGACATGAGCAGCTTTCCTACGTACATTTTGGGCTCTTTTCATAAGCTTTGGGTCATTCAATATATCGTACATATCATAGATAACAGATCAGCCAAGTAACAATGATACAGTTTTATCAGGGTTCTCTTAATACAGGTTGTGGATTTGCCTTGAGTGTCAACGTTGCCTGATCCGTTCCTGGTCACTACTTCGACAAGAAGCGTCCAATAGCCTTTGCTGTGTCTATGTCTGGAGGTGGATGTGGAATGTTTCTAGGAGCTCCACTGATCCGATACCTCCTTGAGACATATTACCTAAGTGGGACAATACTCATCTTAGGGGCCTTGTCATTCAATATATGCATAGCTGGACTTATCATAAGGCCTCAGGACAGCAAAAGTGCTGAAACAGCAAACGAATCTTTTGAAGAGCTTCCTATCAGGTGTTCGAAGGATAAAACCAAACCTTGTGGTAGTGATTCATCAGTGGCGCTTGAAAGTGAATCAAAAGGATTGATGGGTGATGAAGACACTGATGAAAAACATCAACCTGAAGCAAACAAGTTCACCAAAGAGAATATCGAGTCCAAATGGACAATCCAAAAGTCATCTAGTCAGGTTTTCGATGATAGCGGAGCTCATGTACTTGACACAACACCGTCTGGGGAAAGTAGAAAATATAAACTGCTACAAAATCATTTTTCTATTGCTATGCGAAGTGGATTTATTGTGTATGTAGTAAGCATTTTATTTTGGTCTATAAGAGAATCATCTTGTTATCTTCATCTGCCCAACTACGCAGCTTCTAAAGGAAATTCCCCAACCGACTCTAGTACTCTTTTCACAATCATGGGCATTATGAATGTTATATCCAAGATTCTGGCAGGGTTTGCTGCCACAGACCCTGCCATTGGTTATTACCTTCTCCATATGGGGATGCTTGACATGGGAGGGTTGATAACCTTGTTATTTCCTCTCATGTCGAATCAGTTCTACCTACAATGCATATATGCAGCAATCTTTGGACTGCAAATGGTGAGGACCAAATTCACTCCTTAGTCCTATTACTATAGACCTTATTGGAAGTTGGATTCGGAATGCTGATGTTTTCTTTTGGAATTGGATTTCTGGTTGGAGCTCCCCTTGCAAGTAAGTAGTGTTGCTGTGGTGATCAACCATTTTAGTATATTAGTAGATAGCGATGTAGTCATGTTTAATGTGTATACGTTTAATGTGATGGAGAAGAGTGATGACTTCACCATTCGGTTTGTGGTGTGCAATATTCCAGCCCTTTGTATTTGCATTCCAGAACATGTCGTGTACATTCAATCATGGTATTTGAACGTTTAATGATATAAAATAGGTTCATGAACTCCGGGTTACAGCAATCACGACCCTTTGTTGCTTTACCTTCTGTTATCGCTTGTCTGTGAACCGATATCATTTGTGTGTAACCTACTGCGCATGGATGTTTCAGGTACAATCTTTGAAGTTAGTGGGGTGTACGACCACACTTTTGTGTTTGCAGGTACAATGCCAATAAACTGATAGTTTATTGTTTTTAAATATTAAAACGAACCAGATACACATTCCTTCTAAACGCATATGTTGGAGTGAGTGAGTGAGTTAATATTTAACGTCACATCGGCAATATCTCAGCTGTATCGTGACGAAAACAATTTATACAATAAAAAATGAAATCATTTTGGAGAGTAAAACCTGTCGACGATGGACAGCCAAAATACTAGAATATCACATATATGAACATAAAACTAGCCTGTCAAACTAAAAGATTTTAATTGAAGAAGACAATACAATATAAAACACGGGCTGTAGATCGCCAACAACTGAAGGTAGATCACCATACTAGGAACCATGGGGACTTACATTACTTTTCCTACCTGCATGGACCCTAGCTGGATTTACACCATCCCTTCAGCCGCTGGCGATGTAGGAAGACGCATATGTTGGACGTATCGAAAAAGGAGTACGAGTCGCTATTGTGTAGCGACATAATGACACTGCCTTTACATTTGTCCTCTAAATCACACTGACATTGAAGGAAGTACAGCCAAGTAGACATGAAAGCTTTTGTTTGTTTGTTCGTTGGTTTACGCCACACTAAGCAATATTATAGCACGGCATGGCGTGGCATCGTCCGATGTCCTCAAGGACAATTTGAGGAAGTCTTGTTCTATACCTTTGTTTATTTGATTGTTGTTTAACGCCGCACTCAGCAATAGTCCAGCTGCATGGTGGCCATTAGTAAATAATCGAGTTTAAACCAGACAATCTATGTGATTGACATCATGAGCATCGATAGTGCAACACTAATGTTGGCACATGTATTTTCTGTCATATGCCTGGATATGTACAATGAATTCCCCTTTTCTTACTGATGTATATTTGCAGGTCTTTGCATGATACTCGCTTCTGTCTGTGGAGCCCTCCTACCCATGTTCAGAGGAGGGAATTCTTCACAACTTCGACAGTCCTCTGAAAGTCAACATGACCTTGAAACTGCATGTATGAATTAAAAAAGAATAAGATTTCATTCGGGGCAGTAAAAAATCAAAACTGACTGTGTTTATGTGTCGAACTGACTTTTGCCTTTAAGCATTAAATGGGTGCTAACAGTATTCATGCAAATACTGCTTAACAGTACTTTAAGTACTATTCAAGCAGCAGGGGAACCAATCATTACTTGTTTACAGATGATCATGTTAGGATGCTTTTGCATGTGTTTATGGTGGGTGCCATTGGGGGGGGATAAGGATACGCTCACCTTTTCACGAACACCTGCTATCACCACTATCTGATTCATATGCTATGTCATCGTATCGCACGGTGTCAAGCACTCGGTTGTCAGGTCCAGCATAGACTGTTTACAGTATCGCATGGTGTCAAGCAGTGGATTGTCTGGTCCACACTCGAATGTTTACAGTATCGCACGGTGTCAAGCACTGGATTGTCTGGTCCACACTCGACTGTTTACAGACCACGCTGTATACCTGCAATTCTAGCGAAATGCGTCCTTAAACAACACGAACCAACCAAAACCAGCTCTTGTCCACCAGAGACTTCCTAGGGCAAAAGGGTGTGTCGTTTCTATTTATATGGACACACTCCTAAATGATCAACAACATAACCACTATCCAGGTTGGCAAGGCTATCTAGTGGTCTTCTGCACAAGCAAAGGTTGATACCGCGATAGCATATTCAGTAAGATCCCACACAAGTAAGTGATACACAACATTATGTACAAGGAGAATACATACATGACGGATATTTGAGTTATAGAATTGAAGACGTTGATGTACATACAGTGTGATGACATTACTGGTAGTTCTTGTGATTATAGATTGTCCATAATGTAGCGTATCACTTGATAACGGTGCTAGGGTCTACACCGAAACGTCGCATCTAGTACAAAAGTGTTCGACTTCATTATACCAGTTTCTAAATGTCACTTAAAGAAGAAGAATACCTTTTAACTTTACCTGTGACACGGCCATGTGATCTACCCAATCTGACTTCCCACTCCATCCATCAAACACATCTCTTACACATGTTCACGTCACCATGGGGGTGGTCAGAAGAAGTATGTGTGTGCGTTTGTATGAAGGAAGCTAATTTGTATAAACATGGAAATTAACATTTAACACGACTTGTGTAACATAAAACCTACATAAGGTGTATACAAACAAATTACATAAGGTGTATAACACAACGTTATATAAAACAGAACCTGCAACGTTACACAACACAAATCATGCAAGGTATAACATTTTGTAGCATATTTAACGATTTCACCACGCATTTCACAACGCTTGCCGGACTGATTGTGTTCTCGGAAGGAAGTAATGACACTGAGATCGTAGCTTGCGCTTCATACATCATACACATATTTACATTTTGTAGAGAATTATATAAAAGAAGCTATAAGTACCACAACAAAAGCATGATTTATGGATGTCTGCTTCTTTATTGTGAATAACGCGACGTTTCAGAGTGTGTGCTTGCTCCATCATCAGGTGAAGGAGTAAGCATACACTACGAAACGTCGTGTTATTTACAATAAAGAAGCTGACATCCATAAATCTTGCTTTTCTTATGCATCCACTTCTAAATGCCCTTCAAAGATTATAAGTACCACATTATGAAAGTAGCATGGTGGTGGTGATGTCTGGGAGCACCTGCCTAATACTAGCCAGGATAGGGTTTACACCTTCCTTTTTCGTCTCGGGGTCAAAGCTTACATAACCAAACACGGATTAAAGATATACTGTATAATCAATATCAACCTTTGTAAATAATGAGAAGTGACATAGCTATATCATAGTTAATACCAATGACTGGCGATTAGTGTTAACATTCTTAAAGAGTTATGGTTATTAAGTGTTTATCCTGAATGGGACCTATGAAGATTTAGAATTGATCATCAGCAACCAATGCTTGACCTAACAGATTTATAATTTGATGACAATATCACAGTTAAAGGATATCAATGATAATGATGACTGGCAATAGGGGTAAACATTCTTACAAGGTTGAAGTTGCTGCTGATGCTGCTGCTGCTGATGATGATGAAGGTCGACACTATTCGGAATGTTTCCAAACTGGAATTTGTATGGTTTTCAAAATATAGAATGGTACATATACGGTTCCTTTTCACAAACATATCTGGACGGAGATGGATCAATTACTATCATAGTGATCCGGATCACGGCATGCTTGATGCCAGCCAAACCTTCAAGTGTTTTAACACGAGTGGAGCTGTTGCGTGTTTGACGGTTGGGATCGATGCTCATGATATCTATAGCTGGATTGTCTGGTTCATAATCGATTACCTAAAGCCTAAATATTGATGATCATTTACTCTAATATACTCTCTCAAAAAAGAAAAGCATAACGAAATTGGAATTTTGATCCATCCGTGTGTTGGTACAGGGAGGATTTTACAAACACGTTTCATTTATTTATGTTTTTGTGTGAAAACATCATATCCAAACGCACCCAGCATGAAATACCTGTATGAAACCGCGTGATTTTGAGTTGGTGCATGTCACAGAACACAGTATGTAAATTGCGTGAAAGTTAAGTATAAATTGAAAGCGCAGACTGTCACGGACAGTATTCAGGAGCACGTGTTACTGTCACTGCAACTATGATTTACACGGCTTTTCATGTTGTACACTTATAGACCAGCGTGAATACAGTACACCAGACGGTTTACCAACAGTCGGTCGACAGTGTTCATGTTCGAAGATTTACTTGACCACGTTGACTAGAACAGGAGGGTAAGTTTGTCATAATATTTCATATTCATTCCACAGATAAGGTTTTTAATGCTATATATACGGGGCCAACTCTGAAGTATATAAAAATACAAACCAATATTCCACAGCTACTGAGAACAGTGTTCAATGCAGAAAATATTGAATGCAGTTCGTAAGAAAGGTGAATCGCATTCAGTATTTTACTGTTTGTCAAGAAAAAAGTATAACTAAAACTACTCTACTATTGTCCAATCGGATTTCCAGTCAGGACGTGAGCTTGTTGTGTGATTATACTAGATTGATGTGGCTGCTGGGTGAGAGATACTTTGACCATAATATCGGTCACTGGTTTATCATATATAACCCGCAGACACATAACTGGAATAAATGTAGGTGCTAATTATAGCTGCCGTTTATGTCGTACGTGCGACTACATGCTCATAATATCGGTACTGGATTGTCATATATAACCCGCAGGCACATAACTGGAATATGTGTAGGTGCTAATTACTGCCGTTTATGTCGTACGTGCGACGACATGCTCATAATATCGGTACTGGATTGTCATATATAACCCTCAGTTATATAACTGGAATATGTGTAGGTGCTAATTATAGCTGTTGTTTCTGTCGTACGTGCGACGACATGCTCATAATATCGGTCACTGGTTTGTTATGTATATAACCACAGACACAGCATAGCTGGAATATGTGTTAGTGCCTGATATATTATATAGAAATATTATTTTGTCACATGTGCGACGGCATGCGGCGTTGTTCATAATATCGGAAACGCATTTGTCATTTTTCTAAACCGCAGAAATGGTATATCTTTCAACTTTCGCTTTGTGTCGCCCAATATTATTCCAACAGCTGCAGCCTTCGGTAATCACGTTTCACAACTTTTGAGGTGGTGTTGAGCAAGGTCTTTTTGGGGAGATTTCAAAGAGCGTGTAACTAATCTTTTTAAAAGATGTTTGATTATGGTTTCAGATGTAAGCTTTCGAAAAGGTTTTCAAGTAAATACGTTAAGGGTAACTCCAAAATCAGGATTAAATATTATGCTCGATATACTTCCCTTGACTTGTACCATAAGTTGCCGCAGTTAGGCAACACTTGCATGTGTTTGTGACGAGGGCCTTCAGTGCGGCAGGATACGCGAGCATCTGGTATCATCACTGTTTGATAACGATTCATGAACACACGATTATGATTAAGCTAAGTGCAAAATTGCAAATTGTGGGAATACGTACCTATGATTCAGCCTAATCGTGATTTTAATATTCTATGCCTTTTTGCATGCTTTAGTCAAGTGACAGATTAAATATACTGAGTCAAAAAAGAAACTTCACATTCTTTCTTCAGGGCACTATAAAAGAACAAAAGATGGTAAGATGGTTAAATTGTTATTATTTCATTGATGAGATCTGTGTGATGTACTCGATACAGTGACAGTGCCATAATCAGTTCCATTAGGCTGCACCGCCGTTCCAAAACATGGGTATTCAGAATGTCAAGTCACAAGAATAAAAATGCGAAATTTCTCAGTTCAATATCGTGTATGGCCTCCCCGTGCATTCACCACTGCCAAACACCGTGTCCTCATCGACTGCCTGATGCTTGTGAACACGTGGTTGGGGATTCTGCACCATTGCTCTTGCAAGGCAGCGCCAAGTTCCTGCAAATTCTGAGGTTGGTTCCTAAGACAACGAAGCCTTCTCCCCAGTGCATCCCGAATGGATTTAGGTCAGGGGACCTCGATGGCCAGTCCATGACGTTGATTCCAGCGTTTTGTAGGAAATTTCGTGTCAGCATCGCGGTATGCGGCCGAGCATTATCATGCTGGAACTGTAGACCTGGGCCATGAGCCGCCATGAAAGGAACGAGTTCAGGGGTGAGCACCTGGTCGCGGTAAGCAGCAGCTGTGAGGTTTCCACGGATGACCAGAAGTCGGGAACGGTTGTTCCCACAGAAAGCACCCCACACCATGCAACTTCCGCCCCCGAATCTGTCGACTTCCTGTACACAACATTGGGCATACCGTTCACGACGTCGTCTCCAGACTCTATGCCTGCCGTCTGCGAATCTGAGGGTAAACCTGGATTCATCGCTAAAGACGACTCGATTCCAGTCTCTCTGGGTCCATCGGAGGTGACGTTGGGCCCAGAGCAGACGTTGACGTTGATGAAACGGCGTCAATATTGGCCCACGATATGGACGTCGAGAATGGAGATTGGCATCCCGCAACCGATTTCGAATGGTCTGTGAGAACAGTCGACCTCTAAACATCTCAGCCCTGGTTCGCGTAGCCGGCAGAAATCTGTCACGTAGGTGACGTAGGACGATTTGGCGGTCTTCTGCCCGTGACGTCACACGTGGACGACCCGACCTTGGGCGATCAGAAGTGGTGCGAGTTTGTTGTAGACGACCTCGCAAGTCATACACAGTACGACGGCTGCATCCCATTGCTCTTGCGACATCAATAACTGATCTTCCCACTTGCAACATGCCAACGGCACGTTCACGTTGCACATTTGACAATCGTGGCTTTTCAAGTACCGTTAGAACTATGGTATTAAAGTGTTTTTTCAATTCTTGAGGCCAATGCAAACACATGCTTATGAAGATACCTTCGATGCGAAGATCACTTGATCGACCGCACGTGCAAAACCTGATTTGGCACTAACGTCATTTACACGACGAAAGGATGGGTTTGAGTGGGTTTTGCTAACGTTTTTCTAGAGTCGAAAGATAGGGATCCCATTTCGGATACTTAGATGTATCATCAGAGAAACATTATTCATTGTTTTTCAAATTATATTTTGTGAAGTTTCTTTTTTGACTCAGTATATAATGTAAATCACACACTGTTTTATCTACACCATTCATTAACAACACTTCCAGCAACCCGGCACCTTGACACACTTTACCACCGTACACGCTAGGCGCACGATCATCAGCTGTTCTTCAGCTGTAGACAGCTGCAGGTCATCTGGGGGTCACTGGAGCAGATATCACGTGAGAGGTAGGTGGCAACTTTTGATGATGCAGTATAAATATGATGCATAGAGAAACACTTACTGTTATACCTATCAGTATTTGTTCTGTATGTAGTATGATCAGTGGGCCGCGTATTCGTCTTTAAGCAGAGGCAAACGAGCTGGTGTACATTTACGCTCCAACCTCGACTCTAATGCAAGAAACGACTGACTGACTGAGTGAGTTTGGTTTTACGCCGCTTTTAGCAATATTCCAGCAATATCACAGGGGACACCCGAAATGGGCCACACTCATTGTACCCATGTGGGGATTCGAACCCGGGTCTTCGGCGTGACGAGCCAACGCTTGCACTATCACTAGAAGATGGTGATATTCATTTAATCTTTACAAAGTTGTTCCAAGGAAATCAATTTCAGCTCACCGAGGAATGCTGTAACTAACTTCAGTTGTTTGTCTGCGTTCCATTCGAGGGAAACACTTCAGGTAAATATTTAGCTTCCACACTGCAACTATGTGCACATGTGTCCCTTAGACTTGTTATGATTCGGAGATCATGGGTTCAGATTTTCAGAGCACACTTCAAAGTACACTTAAACAGCAATTATTAACGATTTATACATATTAGATAGCTGGGGCTAGTTGAGTAACATCTATCGGTATTACAGACATATTGTTAACTCTACAGGTCCAGTTGCTGGATTGATACAATCCAAATTTGGTTCCCGTATTACAGCTATGGTTGGTGGTGTGTTAACTCTTGTTGGCATGACGGTAGCTTCATTCTGCAAATCCATATTTGGTCTGGTGCTAACGTATGGCCTTGTATCAGGTATGTTTGTTTGTCCGTTTCTTGTATAATGGTGCATTCAGCAATATTCCAGTTATATGGCGGCTTTATGTAAGTAATCGAGTGTGGACCAGACAATCCACTGATCATCAGCATTAGCATCGATCTACGCAGATGGGATATGATGACATGTGTCAACCAAGTCAGCGGACCACCCGATCCCGGACACGCATGGTTTGCTGAATACTAATTCTTTGATGGGCTTTTCGTACTCCCTGTTCTATGTACTTTTTTTTCGTCTTCGCTGATAGCAGACTTACGAGACTTGGATCGAATCTCTTGTTTCATTTTGTTATATTTTGTGAGTTCAGAGAGGATCAAATGAAACTCTGAGATCTTGTTGTCAGTGAGTGCCGCTGAAATACGGTCGCTTACCGTGTTCAGCTTTGCTTCGACCAGAACCCTGATCTCGTCGCGTTTCAATGCCTTACGATGCAGTCTGCGTGATGTAAACTTAAGCACCAACCCTAACACCCCTGTCAACCCAGCTGTTATTTCGATACCTAGCACTATAGGTGCGGCCACGATGGTGGCTAACAACCCAACACCTGCCGCCCCCTAGTCCCATGCTGGTTGTCATAAGGGCAGTATCAGCCCCATCCACGATATTGAAAGCTCTATGGTACTTCTTGCATAGTGCTTTCCGCGTGTCGCGGTCTTGCTCTAGTTGGCGTTTTACATCACATAACTGTCTCAAGCAGAACCCGTCTAGGGTCTCCAGGGTCTTCGCTACTTCCTCTACGACTGGGTACAGCCCCATCCTGTGTGCCTATAATATATCTGGTGAAATATTTTTTAATTGAGCTTCAGTTAATAGCTGATCAATGTACTTGAGGCCTAAAAGGTTTAGATTCTTGTTTAGGAAGATACGGGAAAAGTCAATAGGTGCCATCTGGTCTATGCTAACATCCATCCCCCCTCCTATTAAGGGTCTCATCAATGTCCGTTGGCGGGTTAATCGTATGACGATGCAGCAACACAGTGTTGCGAAACGCTTGTGTCGATGTAGTATCACCCCGGGTAAAAGTTGCAGGCTTAAATTATTAATATAGGGATCAATACTGGGATTAAGTGAGATGTCTATAATGAGTGTGGAGCCTGGTTCCATAGTCATGGTATCGGGGAAGTCGTTCCTTAGCTCTGACTCCACGGATGAAACTAACTTGTTGCCTCCCCTCCCATGTACTCGAGAAACTATCACCCCATCATAACTTGGAATGAAAGACGTGAGCATGAAGCCGTTGTTCCTAATTTCGGTGACATATCCACGTACGTTTAAACAGATGTAAGGTGCGGTGAGGGTCACGTTGACCAACCATTTGAGTTCCTTTAAGTCTACCATAGACATCGGCCTATACACGGAGCCGTTATAGTACAGGGCGTACGCGGCGTGGGGCCGGTGGTAGAATCGAACCCTTCTAAGTCTCCTATATCGTTAAGCGCGATGTTGGGGTGAAGCCAAGACATTGCTATAATACTATTACGAGATAATTTCCAACTGGTTTTCTGATAATAGTTCAGGGGTGCACTTCACCCCCATGAAGTGTATGTTGTCGGGTAGGAAGATCTTGGTTAGTGATATCGTGTCTTCCACGATCATGGTGACTCCCTGCAGACTGGTTTTGGAGTCGACACCCACCCGCACGTAAACGGTGCAAACGATATACTGGTGTCGTTTCCCCCACCCGAGTTTGATCCCCTTCACGATTTCGACATCATCCCGTGATGGTTCCCCTAGGTAGACTTTGATGATCAGAGTTGCGTTACCCGGTAGGCTCGTCAGGATGTTGACCACGCCAGCAAATTCAGACACCAACTGCAATGTCACGTCTTGCAATCCCGGTTTACCCGATAGCATGTGGGCTGCCATACTGGCGACTGGGCTGATGATTATGCTACGTCTCTGAGTCGGGACGTAAGCCACGAGCAGGGTTCCGTTGTTCACGACTTTGTTTAGGTAGTTGTCTTTGTTATCCGTGAACACGTAGGGGGAGCAGAGCCTAATATTGAGAAACCAGTCGCCTTTATCGGGTAACCACACCGACTTGTCATCTTCGGTGAAGACGAGCGTATATGGTTTGTTTCGGGCGACGGTAGTGCTCTCAACATCGCCTAAGTCGAACAGTTTGCCCCCGACCGATGGGTATATTATCCATTTATCATCCCCGGTGTTGACTAGGGTGTACCGAGTGTTGACGACCGCTCTTGAGGTATCTACTATATCACCTAGGGCTCAACCGGAGGGGCATTTGTAAATGTTGTTTTTCAGATGCAAGGCGTACAATTTACCATCTACTCCGGGGTCGTCGAATCCACGTGTATCCCCGAGGACGGAGATCCCCACATTGATGCATTTTTTCAACTTCATTCCGGGGCCTTGTGCGCTGGTCATTTTATGTGCAGCGTTATGCTGAGGTATCCTATATTCACGGGATTATGATTTATATCTAACACCGATATTATCAGCTCAGGGATGTTGCCCTGGGTTAACCTCTTATACTGCCGCGGTGAAAACGACTCGGTTCTGCCGTCGTTGTATTTCTTTGTTTTCACCGGTACTGCTCACAGTATCCTGGAAGGGTGCCCACCTTCATTATTGTCCGTTGTGCTCACCTGGCCGAGATGAATGCACAGCTCTCGGTACGGTACTAGGTCGGGTAACTTCCTGCCTGTGATGGTAGTTGTTGGTTTTATCTCGTCAGGCGGCATACCGAGTGTCCTCGCCAATGGTCGACCGAGCCTCAAGGAGTTTCTTCCGTTGTTGATTAACAGCACTGTGCCGTTTGAGTCGTTCATCTTGAGTTCGGCTCCCAGGGGTTTGAAGACCTCGTCGCTTAGAGAGCACACGCTGTAGTAGCCGTCAGTTATCTGGCTGCGAGCTCCACTGACGAACAGCTTTTTGTTGTTGACATTGATGTTAGTCCATCGCGGTAGGTAGGTGATATTGCAGACTGCGACTTCGAGTTGACCAGACATGTTATCGATCGCGTGCGTTAGCTGAACGGCCTCGCCGCTCGTTATTCCTGGAAGTGTTATGTACATGTTAGAGTATATATGCTTATTATATAATAGTTTTAAAATGTACTCCCAAGGAGGAGCATCCTCGCAAGGAGTGTCTTACTCCCCTGGAGTGTTTTACCCTAAACTGGACATAGATTTCCCCCACATGAAGATCGTGGTCACTGCTGGGATGTATTTGAACACCCAGTTTATAGATGTGTTCGACCGGTATAAGCTTTCGGTGACTAACCTTAAGGCAGTACACGCTTGGTTCAACAACCCTATGCAGTTCTCGCAGAATCAACTCAACTTCGCCGTGTGGTGTGCTACAACGGGGTGTGGTGTGACATTAACCGACACTCAGCGTGGACCGCTGAGTCAGTCTGTGTTCATGTTTCACGTGTACTACCAGGTCAGACGTATCCTCAAAGAGATCAGCGCCCCGCTCCCACAGGACAAGGCGTGGGACGCAGTATACAACCAGTACGATCAGCGTGCTTACGAACGGATTCGTGGTGAATTCGGAATCGACCCTAAAACGGATTGGCATATACCAGGTGGAGTGAACCATGGGTTGGGTATTCCGTACAGTGCTTGGCTCTCCGTAAAAGCATTACGAAAAGATATAGTGGTAAACTTTATGAAGCACAATATGTTTAGTATGGGTAATTTCTTCCATACATTCTCCAACCTCGTTCCTAAACCCATACATATTGGGTCAAAACCGGTGAAAGAAGCCAGCAATGATCTACTGAAACAAGGTTTACTTTGGCCAGAATTTACTCTGTCAAGTAACGAATGGCGAGATGATCGTATGGACTTTACAGGTGACGTTGGTTTCACCATCAAAAAGGTCGAGCAACCCCCATACGTTAAAGACAATTGGAAAATATTTATGCTGGACACGTCGAGAGGGTTCACTTGTGCCGGTGTAATCAGATTGAACGACTCGATTCGAACGTACGTGTGGGCGCTGTTGGGTGCGCAGACGCAAACGCGTTCCAACATCCTCGGTAAGGGGACTGCTTACGACGCTCAGAAACAGTTCGTTGTTAACGTTGAGGATGCTATCAATGCTCCAGTTGATCTCCCGAGTGCCATCAAACGCTACCAAGACGTGTTGGATTCGACGTGGGACTACGTATTCACGTGGGACTCATGGCTCCGATATGCAACTGAGAGTAAAAAAGTGGTGGGCTTACAACAACGAAATAGTCATAGCCACGGGCGACTAAAAGTTGGGCCAACCCCGATGTTAACACCCCCAACGTCCCACCACCCACGACCTGTGAAACAGGTATAGTGGCGCCACCCCCGGAGTCCAGGGTTCAACACACACCCCCACAGCCCCAACCCCCACACGTTCAGGCGTACAATCAGCAGCACATCGATCGGAAAACAGCCCTAGTGGTTGGTGGGGTCGCTGTCGGTTTGGGACTTATTTGGTTAAAAATTCCTTAGCCGCTACGCTACGTACACCAAACCCGCCACGGCGACGATGGCTGCCCACAGGTTTTGACCAAGCCACATGGCAGTTTTAGCCAGAGCGCTCAGCAGCCACGATATGATGCTACCCAGGATGCTGGGTAGGGCTTCGGCGGCCTTACCAGCCAGTTTAGCCAGGGCCTCCCCTAGGGATTTCAGGTGTTTTTTTATCCAGTCTTTGACACCCCCACCACTTGGTGGTGTACCACTGCCGCCGGCAGGCGTGGGGGTACCCCCTGTCAATGACACCACCAGGGTTGATATGATGAAGCCCAATGCAGTCAGAATGCTGGCGATGGTGATCCCTTACTCCCGGAACAGGATCCGAATCCTGTCAGCTAACGTGGTGTCCTGGTAGAGGACTCGATCAACGGTTTCCCGCGCACGGCTGACCTGGGATCGAAGCTGGTCTCGGAAGGAGGATGCCGTTTCAAGCCGGGTCTTCCTTTCCTCTTCCAAAACACGTATTACTTCCTCGATGGTGGCTTTCACAGACTCGTCCTCAGTTTCACCGAGTTTGACCTTTTCATGGGCGATGTGGTCGTCTATCACGTCCAGTTTGGCCGTGTTGTGCACGAGATGCCCGCGAATGGTTTGCATGGCCTTGTCCAGCCCCCGCAGTTCCCAAACGGTAAAAATCCCGGGTAAGGGTTTTGTTATGGTAGGTGGCCAACAGCTTTTCACTTTTATCTGTCATGTCTTGATCCGATGTGGCGCCTGGGGAAGGGCTTTAGGCCATGCGCCACCATAATCTATGAAGCCTAGTTCATCGCGGATCAAGTCACCCCCATGGCGACTGCCGAGTGTTGATAAGGCAAGCGGTTCTCTCGTGCGCTTATTCATGAGATCGATCTCCGGGTGAGCCCTCAATCGCAGCGTGCCCTTGCCATCGACAAAAAACTTGGAATAGTCTCGCCCCCACGGCTCTACGTAAATTTTATCCCCTTTTAAACCATCGTAAAACCCGTTGACGGCCTGCTTCACGAGTTCGTTGCCTTGCGTGAATGAGGTTTCATCCTCCCCGAATGCCTGGGCACTATCATCCCACATATCATCCATAGGTATGTCCTCATGACCGCCTTCAGCCATTATATAGTATTAAAACTTATATATTTCATTTATATAAAAATGTATGGTAGAAAACTAGATCCTTTTCGAAGATCAAGAGAGCCGTGTGCCAGTCGGTGACCATCACCAACAATCCCAGCAAGATAGACCAGAACCAAACGCTGCTGGTTAGATTCCCGAACCTTGGCGAGAATGACCTCATTGTACCAGGCACGGTTCGACTGGCGTTCAACCTCACACTGACCTCCGACAACGACAAACGCGAGCTAGTGCGGAACGTAGGTCGAGCCATCATAAAAAAAACCACCATCAAGATCAGTGGTAACGAGGTGATGAGCATCGACGACAGCGACGTCTTTCCCTGCTACGGGGACCTCTTGAAAAGCGTGGGAGAACGCGTCAATGACGTGTATCAAGGTATCAGCAAATCGACTTGGTTGTGCATGGGGTATGGCTTCACGCAAGACCAGATAGACAAGATATCGGACGGTGAAAAGGCCATCGCCCAAGCGTACGGAAACAAGGTTCTGCGTGCCGCTCAACTTCGAGTTGCTCGCGGAACATGCCGCTTTACCAGGCCGCTGGGTGATAGGCTTGAATATGAGCTCTCGTGTTTAACGACTACAGCAAAGTAGTGCATACGCCGAACGGTGATGAGGCCAGTTACACCGTAAACAACAACTCTCTGGAGTTCGACATGGTCACTAGCCCGGAGCTGGCCAGGCAGGTTCGAAGCCAGTACTCGGGGAAGGTGGCCATCCTGTACGATCGCATACTGAGGCATAGATCAGTCGTGCGGGATAAGAGCGACACTGTGTGGAATATCAACCTGAACGTGCCGGCGCAATCGATGAAAGGCATCCTGGTCATTCATGTGGAGGATTACGAGCCGTTCCGAAGGGACAGTGAGAAGTTTTTCAACCCCGAGATTTAAAAGGTGGAAGTGACCATCGAGGGTGTGCCCAACCAGCTGTTCAGTCATGGTATGAGGGCATACCAGCAGTGGGATGAGATAAAAAAGCTACCGGCCATCAAACAACACCCATACATAACCAAAGACCTGGACCTATCCTCCGTGCATATCGGTGAATACCTGACCAACAAGTATGTGCTGTGGTTGGACATGCGATCCACGGATGACGATAAACTGCACGGTAGCGGTCGCCGCATTGACAACGGCAGCGAGTGGATAACAATCCAGATCACCCAGAAGGCTCAACCTGCTGGCAAGTTGAAATTATATCTGTGCGTTGATTTTGGACACGCAACTTAATATATAGACAATGGGAGATTCGTGCAAGCCATCTACTGATTTGGCTGCTGGCGGCATTGATTTGCCCCGCAACCCACACTGCGCCATAGTGTGTGGGCAGACTGGTTGTGGGAAGACCGTTTTCGTGTTGGATATGTTGGAGGGGTACTACAGGGATGTATTTGACAACATCGTTATCATGTGCCCTACTCTGCAAATGAATAGAAAGTACACGGAAAGACATTGGGTGATGACGGACCCGGACGTACACAGAGTCGACCCGGGGACACGTCTGCAGGACTGGTTGAAAGCTTGTCACGGGAAATTTAAAGGGGAGTCGACGCTGTTCATACTGGACGACTGCAGCGCTAATCGTGAGATAACAAAAAAGAGAGACATGCTATCGTACCTGGCCTTCTCCGGCCGACACGCAAATCACAGCGTATGGGTACTAACGCAGAAGTTCAACTCGGTGTTGAAAGACCTTAGGGAGCAGAAGCGATGGGTGGCCTTATTTACTGCAAGGACAGGGATTCGTTCGAGGAGTGTTTGAGAGAGAACGATGTGATGAGCAAACATGATAGGGAACGTGTGAAGAAACAGCTTGCTGAAACTAAACATGCTAAGCTTGTGCTCAAGACCGACCAACCCGTGGCCTATAGGGTGTTTTAGCTTAGCAATGCTTAGTAGATGCTTAGCGTTTAGCACTTATCAGTTATAGTTATAGTTATGGTTATTTTTTAAGTGTTCTTCGTGTGCAACTTAACCTTCATTTCTCTGTGTTTCGCCTATACCGTATATTATATAGTTAAAACTAAAACTTACTTATCACATTATAAGATGGAGTGTGATGAACTGCTTGAACAACTGTTGGTGCCAGTGGGCGATGATAAGAGTGATGATAAGCGAGAGAGACTGGTGGCGTTGGCTGTTGGTGGCAAAGCCAAACATTACTTCGGAGACTACACTCCCGATAAAATTCACAAAATGTCAACCGAAGAAATCGATAAGCTGTACGCTAGATACGAGGCTAGACTCGGGGCCGAGATGACAAAGACTATAGGATCGGCTATGACCCACATATACACTGGTATTGCGTCATACTTCCTTCCCATCCCCCCGGAGCGCCGACTTTACCTGTGGGAAGACCTTGAGAAAGACCCTTTTATTGAACACGCCTTGAGCTCTATCAGCTGCGTGCTGTACCACAAATACGGTATGTTGTTAGCCCCGGTGACGGCGGCGATTATCACGGCAAAGCATTGCCAATTTAAGGAGGGGAAAAATAATAATAATAGTATAGATGGATGCTGCACAGGAGGAACCCCAAACCCCCAGGGAGGAGCCCCCCCTTTGGGGGAGACCACCACGTTGGGGAAACCCCAAATGGGGGAAGCCCCAAGGGAGGTGAACCCAAAGTTGGGGGAACCCCAACCCCCTACAGTCACCAGGCAGAAGAATCCTAAGAGAGTAGCTGCCGGTAAAAAAAAGGTTGTGTCACCAACATAAAAGTATCACAGTGAACCCGACTCGACTCTTGTTGGTTGTAGGCGTAACTGCTGCCGTGGCTATCTCATGGTTATATACACGACACAGGCAGGGAAACCCTCCCAGGGAGCACGGGGAGTTCCCGGAGAAACCCCCGCAATTAGAGTTCAACCCACATATCATGTTATAAAAAAAATATTTTTCAATCATATACATAATATCTGACGGGAAAACGTTCGTCAACGACGCATACCACGCCACCGTAGTCGCCGGTCTAGCCGTAGGGTACGCTCGGTTGACCAAAATGGTGCTTAAACAACCGACTATCAAGCTAGATTTCAACCTGCAGGATATGGGTATGGTCATAATGAACCTTGGTATGGCGATGGCCACAAAGGACATCCTAGTAAAACAAGGGCATGAAGGTAACACAACAATAGTGCACAGGGTCAGCCCAGTATTGGGGAAACCCCAACTGTTGGGTCGCCGCGTTATCAATATATTCATGATCCAGCGAGGTGACAAGTACCACTACGCGTGGATAAAACACTTTAGCAGGCTGTTGTATGACCAATCGGCACACACAGAAAAGAGCCACTTCTGCGAACGGTGCCTACACGGCTTCACACGAGCTGATTTACTAGAATCCCACCGGGAGGGTTGCCAAGGTGTGGGGCAGACGGCCATACGAGTCGACATGCCTAAGGAAGGTGACAATATCCTAAAATTCGGCAAACCACAAGAACCAAATGTCCGTGCATCTACGTCGACTTTGAAGCCTTGGTCAAACCCGTTGAGGTTGCCGGTATCCCCAATGCTCTACCCACAGGCGAGAGCTTCACACAGAAAACACAGGAGCATGAGGCCTGTGGGTTTGGATACATAGTCGTCCGTTGTGATGGGAAAACGAAAGCTCCCGTAGTGTACAGGGGTCCCGAAGCGGCTGAAAAGTTTCTAAAGTGTTTGCAGGAGGAAATTTCTTTTATTAGGAATGCACTGTATACAGTCGCTCCCATGCATATGACCCAAGCCGACCGGCTAGCTCACGCCTGTAGCACTAATTGCCACGTGTGTGACTCACCACTGAACGGTGATTCGGTGAGAGATCACTGCCACATCACCGGTAAGTATAGAGGCGCCGCTCACAGCGCGTGCAACCTCAAGCTCAGAATCAACCCCAAGACAATAAACATCCCCGTGGTCTTTCACAACTTGAGAGGGTACGACTCTCACTTGATCATGCTGGCCATCGCGAAAATCGACGGCAACCTAACGTGCATCCCCAACATCATGGAGAGGTACATCTCCTTCAGCTTGAATGGCCTGAGGTTCATCGACTTGGTTCAGTTCCTCCTGTCATCACTCGACAGTCTGGTCAAGGCCAATGATACCTTCCCTATCACCGATCGATACACCGACGCCGAGACTAGACCCCTGCTGATGAGGAAGGGTGTGTACCCCTATGAGTACATGGATGGCTGGGCCAAGTTCGCCGAGACCAGACTACCCCCCATCAGAGAATTTTACAGCAATCTGACCGACTCGGCAATATCCCAAGACGATTACTCACACGCTATTAACGTGATGGAATAAACTGGGCTGTAAGAATCTAGGTGACTATCACGACCTGTACTTGAGGACAGATGTACTGCTGTTAGCCGACGTGTTTGAGACGTTTAGGCGGACA
Organism: Haliotis rubra; assembly: GCF_003918875.1. Taxonomy (NCBI): domain Eukaryota; kingdom Metazoa; phylum Mollusca; class Gastropoda; order Lepetellida; family Haliotidae; genus Haliotis; species Haliotis rubra. Next base: position 859,081 of record NW_025766985.1, on the reverse strand, counting down.
TGTTTCAAGCAGTGTACAATCATTTATGCAATTAATTAGTTGAGGCTATATGAATAATTATAGTCTGTATTTCAAAACTACGGTTTGTATTTAGAATATTCACGAATGTTGATAAAAGGCGTCAAAATTTTGTATTTAGAATATTCCTCATCTGAGCTTTAATATCCAACTAGGTAGAGTCGTGCATGTATCACATATGTGCTTTTATCTTGTGTCAAATTCATCATATTGATATTGAAGCCAAAAAGCATTTTCAAAGCATTTCTGGCCTTACTGTCTTCTCACGTCATATGGTGGCAGTGACTTGTATGTTGGTGGTTGTATGTATAGGATGAGGGAGAGAAGGACACAAGAGGATGCTGATTGGAGATGCACCATAAACGATGGCAAAAGAACCCTAACTGTGCACATTCATATGCTCATGTCATCGTATAAAGGCAATATAAATATATATATATATATTCTTAATAAAACGCAGTAGTACTTTAAAAAGGTAATTTCTATTTTATATCATAAGTAGATGTGGTGTAACAGTAACTGAAAAATTAGTATCCCATTGCTACCTTCATAACAAATTAAATCTGTTGTCAAAGTTACAACACCCCTGACGCTGGTGCCACCCATAAACTCGGCGAGTGAACTGACCATGTAATATCAAAATATCTGTAATCATTATGTAAAACAACCAGACAATATATCTACTTATTATATGAAAAGGAAACACGCCGTAATTAAATGTAATTTCATATGTTACAGACTTTGAAATGGCAGTCGTATTCCCCACATTTGATACGACACCATCCAAGTGTAAGTCGTTGTTTGCACAGACACAATAACCTCTCATTGTTAAGGAAATCTGACAGGGAAGAAATTTGCACGGAAGTAATTGCCACCAGCGTGGTCCGCCCTATAAACAGTCACCGTCCAGCGGACGAACCCTAATAACATGAACCCTTGCTTGCTGCACCGTCCACAAGACGACTAGCAGTTTCTTCTGACTGGCATTCTACTCAGGATACTTTTCCAGGATGGCGGGTAAGAGTTGTATTGTAAACCAGCTGTCTTTAAGAGGTGTTGTTATTACCCGTGAAGTGGCTAGAATTGGTCTTCAGCAACCCATGCTTGTCATAATAGGCGACTAAGGGGTGGTTGACAAATGTTTGGTCCAGACTCAATTATTTAAAGACCGCCGCCATATAGCTGGAATATTGCTGAGTGTGGTGTTAAATAACCAAACAACCTACCATCTTCTTTAAATAAATGGTTTATACTGTGAACTGCGAAATAAGTTGTCTTCAACACATAATGTAAATAATGCTCACAACGTATGTTTTGTATGTGTACGAGGGCATTCCTCGAGGGTCATGCTTTATCCAGCTTATAAACCGACCGAAGATATACATTTATTAGATATAATTTCAATATTTGGTATTTACTGTTGACAGCAACTTGGATGCCGACAAACATTCTTATCGTTCAGCAACCCTTAGTAGCCTAGTGGGTAAAACCGCCAAGCTAGTAAGCGAAGGGTTGCGGGTTCGAAACCGGGTGTTGGCACTACATGTTGGAAGTTTTCAATAATGTCATATTTTACGATCGCATTCGGTGAGGGCAAGACAAAGACGTATCAAACTTCAAAACGAATAATAATTCGAAGTCAAGGGCTGTTCCTCAGAAAATCCCCGGGCAGAGGGACGATATTGAAGCAATGCCCCCCAAAAAGACGGGACATGACAAGAAATACTGCCTCGCTAGAACAATAGAGTATAATAACAGTGTCTCTACAAACATCGCGACACATAAGTAAAGTATCTGTTTCAACGAATTTATGGCGTTATTAAATATCTCGCCCATGGTCGTGAAAAGGTTTTCTTGCTTTAAACCCATGGTGTTTGGTTTGTAAATAAATAGAATTGTGCCTTCAAGCATCTTAACAATTCAACTTTTAACTGAATTCAGCTGATTTTAAAATATTCTTTGTGTAACAAAACTACCGTCGCCACCAATTGAAAGCCGGAAGTAAAGATCATGTCAAATTTCCTTATACAATTTAAAATAAATAGTTAATTTAAATTATCAATGCATTCCTATTGTGTCCATAAATACTGTTATAAGGCAAAAATGCATCCCAAAAACCATGAGAGAATTACATCAGATTCGTATTTAGATTTGCAGTTTTGCTCATGAGTCATAACGGTTAGGCACGGTATGGAGACGGAAAGTTTCCATAGAATGGCGTTTAGCCGTAGGCTAAGGAAAGAGAGACAGAACACATTTGTTGTGAAAGACATAACAGATTAATCTTATATTGAAACAAACAACAAAGGGGTGAGTGACTTAACGATTCTTACCGGTACTTTTCCAATCGTAATATTCATGAGTGCAAGGTCGGATACAGGCTAACCGAATCGAAACGACTAGTTGAAACATGTGATCAAGATCAGGCCAGGCTCGAACCATATAAAAAGACAGGCTGGACACTGAGCGAGTGGTGCGCGCTTTTTAGTGACGGAAGCCAGTCCACGCCACTCAGTTGTCCCGTGTGGTACGAACCTGCCCTGTCTGATGTTGAAGTTGTAGTTAGAGAGATGGAATTTGGTGTTGCGTTTATCTTTGAATGTATGTGTGCCAGTACATGAATGTTATGTGGTTACTTAGGAGTCTGGGTCGTCCGAACTCTCACTCCTTGACTTAGCGTACTGCAACGGACGAAGCGAGTGGAGCGCCAGAGCTACCATCTCCCCGAACAATGTGGAATGACCATAATTAATAGGTAGCTGTGGTAGGGTTTACTAACACCCAAACGCCAGTTACGACATGGTGGAGTCCGCGGGGTCTTCATGAACAAAATAATTAAGACGATCCCTTTCGCTGTTTTTCTTATGGTCGTTCCTACCCTTTTATTCCTTTGCGTTGACGTTTGACGGTAGGTTCCCTTTTCGCGGCTGGGATATGTTATCTGCAGTTTTCCCTCAGGATATTTAGAATTTTTTGTAATGCCTCGCGGAAATGATTCAGATTCATCTACGTCCTATGACAGTCCGGTCCAATCTCGTCCCATCACTTCTAACATTTTTACTAATCCAAACCGACTTGGCATAATACAACAACCCACGTCAACGTCTCACCCTTTATCTGCTCCCTATGACCTCTCCCTATCTCTTTCTCAGGAGGATTAGAATTCTCATTTCCTCTTTAGATTTGTCATCAGATTTGTATGATGACAGCTCACTTAGAGTAACCGCTGTCCCGACAAGAGATTACTCCAAAAACACACAGACAATATGACGAGTCAACAAATTGCCACCGTGTACGTGCAAACGATCACGTTATGACAATCGTAAACGACTGAAAGTTCCTGGTCATGCTAAACGGCTTAGGCGGTTTATCAACAGCAGAGATAGGCCAACTTACCCATTTCCAGTAGTCGGTCATTACAATCAAATTAATAAATTGCATAAATCTGGTACGGATACAGACATCATAACCCCCATTTCTCAGCCGTTAACATCGGACAGGCCTAAAAAATCACTTTGGATATACAGTAATACTTTGTATAGCAAAATGGATGTGAGCGCGTAGAATACTCAGTGGAAAGAAATATTACAGGATTTAATAGGAGAACTGCACTTTACATGTGGTAACTGCACTTTACATGTGGTTACAGATAATCACGAATCCAAAATCCCAGAAGGAGACCTATATGATACTGAGAAACGAGAAACGAAAGCGTTAGAATTTTTAACAAAATATTTGAAATATTGTTTCTGACAAATTGTTATAATTCGTTACCTTTTTAGTTACGACACTGCAAATATCATGCTGAGGACTGATCACCCACAAATTGATTTTTGTTATATATGTGTTATATTTCAGGATTATTACTAAATGATGCTATACACATGGTGCTAGCCCATGCTATAGATCATCCTTTACGATGTTGCATGATTCAATTGTCACCAGGTTACAAGGAAATAGAAGTGTGCATATATGTTGAACTGTGTATTGTTTCTTGTCAAATGTCCCTTTGTGCATATTCAGAATACTTCGACTGCATACGGTCACGTGTTAGTTGATATTGAAGAGTACCTTTATATACACGGGTTAGTGAACAAACGGTGCGAAGGTTTGAGTCACGTTGCGTACTACATTCCCGGGTTACTGACCAAATGTTTGGGTCAGGTTATACATATTCATACTCCTTCTACAGGAAGGTTACAGGTCGCGCTGTCCAAAAGGGACGTTGCACATATTTCGCGGACCATTACAAAGCGTTTCGCTTTGCGTGTATATACGGGAGAAAAGAAAAGAACTACGATCTCCGGGATCTGACAATCGTGCGTCATATGGCGATACCATATGTTTGTAAATACAGGGTTCATTAAAATATACAGTGAAACGTGATGATGTTCAAGGAGATACTATGATTCACAACGAACTACAGGTACATGACTCGAAAGGCAGTCAAGAGAATTCAGTGTCCAATGGTTATACTGTACCGATACAAATATGTTAAAAGATGAGAAATTTTCTGATGAAACAGGACGATCAGAATTTACTACTATTGTTGAATGTTGTTTATTCGCACGAATACTAGTGTGAAATACCATTACCTTCATGTGACAATTGTTATCATATTTAATACAGTAAGTTTCAACTTACAGGGGAAGACGCCATATGAATACAGTTTTACAGTGATGGAAACTTTTCATAAGAATATTGATGATGTATATGATATCATTTCAAGTTTCTATTTATGTTCAAAATTACGTTATTTGAATTTTAGAATCCAGGAGTCTCCTTCGACCAGTTTGGGTCTTGTTCACGCTGATGGCGCTTGTCAGCATCCAGAATCAAGTTAATTCTGTCCATACAGAATTACGACTTCCATGCGGAGTTGCATTTATCTATACGTCACGTATCGACATTTCACAGAATAAATGGATCCATGTATTTCGGTATAAGTTACTAGATTTGTCTGAAATGGGTAATAGACCAGATTACCAAGTGTTTTGTAAAACGCACGCGTTACATTGTTATTCTGTGAATGCTATAGATGGATACATAAAGAAAGCGGAACAAGAATTGCTCGTGTATTGGACGAATGTCAGTAAGGACATTAAAATATTAATTCCGCATATTAACACTTTTCAAAAGGATTCAGGCACGAGACGGGCAATTCTTCCATTTATCGGATCCATTAGTCGTTCACTTTTAGGTACTGCTACGGTCGAAGATGTAGAATGGCCTGCGCAGTATGTCAAACAATTATCAATGCAAGTAACTAATACTTCTCGTGTTGTACAAGTGCAAGTTCGTCAGATGTCGTCATTTATAGCTAAAACCAATGACCGTATTTCTTCCACTCTAACATGTATTGAAACGAATCATAGGGACATTTCTCAGTTCGCCGAGCAGGTACAAGATGTAGAAAAAAGTATTTTCATTACTATGAAATTTTTGCGAGATTGTCTGACATTTTTGACGACTATTCGACAGGAAATTGATGAAATGTACCTTGGAATTCAGCAATTAGTTAACCAACGTTTGAGTCCATCTTTGCTCCCAGTTACGGAAGTAAAGAAGGCCCTAAATATGATTCAAAAACGTCTCAATACAGAATATCCGTTGTTTCACGTTGCTCACAAGGATCCAGGCTATTATTATGGGGAACGCACTGTTCATTGTTCTAGAACTGGAGATTCAATTTTAATTTCGCTCATTGTTCCTATCCAGACTCTTTCAACTCTCCTCGATGTATATCGAATCAATTCATTTGGCCTACCATAATGAAAGTACACATTCTAATACTTTTGTTTTGGGCAGAGTTCCATGCAGGATTCGAACCCACACTCTCAACAGCACACAAAGTCAGCAATCTAACCCACTCAGCCTACGGGCTCCCACAGAAATGGATGCCTGACAACTTTTTGTATTTTTTGTACCCCTCTGACAAGTGTACATTGCCCACAGCGCGGGTAGTTCATGAACAAATGGTTTTTTAGGCTTATATCGCGACGTGTTTGTATTGTTCAACCTGTAGCCCGTGACAGAGATAACATGCATGTATGCTTACACACACGTGTTATCGGGGGATAGGTTGTTCCTCAGTGTACTAGTTACAAATGTGTCTACATGAAGTGACAACCAGGAAATAACCTTCTCCTGTCTCCGTGATGATACGAGTGAAAGGGAAACTTTTGTGGAGGTAGATGATGGTGGATTAAATATTTGCTTATGTGATGAAAAATGGAACGACTTAATGTGACAAAATAGAATATGGAACAATTTACACACTGCGTCAGTTACAGAAGAAAAGGTCATGTGAAAGTATGTTGTGGCGTCGACCGCCCGCTGTCCTTCTATCCATCCGTCTTTCACGTTTGCCTTTTAGACATATCCGCTCCATGTGTGTCGTCAAAAGGCGGTGGGGTAGCCCAGTTGTTAAAGCGTTCGCTCGTCACGCCGAAGACCGCAGTTCGACTACTCACATGGGTAAAATGTCTGAAACCAATTTCTGGTGTCCCCCACCGTGATATTGCTGGAATATTGCTAAATGGGGCGTAACACTGAACTCACTCACTCACCCATGTGTGTTATATGTGCAACTCTTAGTCACAACGATATGTTGTATGATGATGTAACGGGCGGCCCCTCTGTCATTCTTGCAAACTTCCTTACTACACGTGTGTACAAGTGCAGAATACGTTCTTCACAGTGATCGTACAATTAAAAGGAAATGTACGTTGATGCATTAATATGAAGGGGAGATAACTATAAATGCTTCTTATTTTTAAAGACTTTCACCAATCTTTTCGGAGGCGTGTGCTTATAGTTTCCGAAAACCGTGTGTGTGAGTTAGTGTGTGTGAGTACATTATACCTTTTGGGTTTCACCACAGTGGTAAACGAACATGATCTTCGTCACCCTCTGCTGTACTTCTTTATCAAGCTGATAATACTGATAAAAACATAAAACCTTCGAGGCGAGGTTAAAACAAAATCACTCATTCACTACTCACTGCTACCAGATCTATACTCTGCAAAAAAAGAAACGCACTGGTGAAAACTCAGGAATGTAAACACTTTATTTTGTTTCCAAATAAAACTTTAACTAATGATCGCACGAACGTAAAATTTCACATGGATGTTGTCAAGAGTCAGCTTTACAACATGCAGCTATCATTTGTCTCTGAAACCATTGCACCGGGCGTACAGATGGCGTGGAGGTCAGTACCTTTTGTGACCACCTCGAGCTTGCAACACAGCTTGGCACCTCCTGTCCATGGACATGATCAGTCTTTGAATCCGTGCTTGGGGGATCCTCCTCCATTCCTCCTGCAAGGCTTGAGACAGTTGTTGCAACGTTTGGGGTTGAGGCTGACGACGTCGAACGCGTTTCCCAAGCTGGTCCCACAAATGCTCTATTGGGTTCAAATCGGGGGATTTTGAAGGCCAGGGAAGAACTGTGATGTTCTGATTCGTCAGGTAGTCCATCGTGATGCGAGCCACGTGCGGTCTGGCGTTGTCCTGTTGGAAAACGTGACATTGGGGGTTGATGACAGGTAAAAGACAGGTTGCAGACTTTCATCCCTGTAACGAATTGCAGTCAGGTTACCACGGACGTGCACCAAGTCACTTCTCCCGTTGTAAGAAATGGCCCCCCATACCATCACACTTCCCCTTCCAAATCTGTCCGCTTCAACTACACAATTACGGGCGTAACGTTCGTTTCTCCGTCTATAGACCCTCGTCCTACCATCGTGTCTTTGAAGTTGGAAACGAGATTCGTCGCTGAACCAAATTCGCTGCCAATGTCTCCAATTCCATCTCTGGACGTTCCTGCACCATCGAACACGTGCCAGGCGATGATGAGGTCGTAGTGTGCATCCTACGTGAGGTCGTCGAGGGCGTATCCCGTGCTGTCTGAGGCGATTTCTGATGGTCTGGGCGGAGACGCGGCGAAGACCTGGGACGTTCTCTGCTGTTTGTGTTGCTGGGACGGCCCGGTTACGTAAATGGGACACCCGGATGTAGCGGTCCTGTGCAGCATTGGTTACCCGTGGTCTACCACTCCGAGGTCGGTCGCGGGTCGAGCCCAGTTGATTGTAGCGTCTCCATAAACGGGAAATTGTTGTGTGATGCACGTTGAAGTGTCTTGCAACTGATGACTGAGATTCGCCAGCCTCAAGACGTCCGATGGCGATGTTCCGGTCAGCTTCGCTAAGTCGTGGCATGTTGAATTCGTCAGTAAACTGGCGTTGAAAGTGAATTGAACACGTTAAACTGCCTTCCTCATATACCCTACACACTGGTGCATAGGTGAAGCAACTTTCACGTGCATATCGTTCGAAGTGTCATTTACACGTGAAAATTTCATGATATTTTCAAAAACCATCATCAAACAACAATATTTCATGAAATGGTGTGTTTGAGCGATACTTAATGGATATGAACAAGTATACATTATGTTTGGTTAAAGTAACCGGGTTTTGTTTGCATAGAAATAAAATAAAGTTAATTTTAAATTTCATTATCACCTGTGCGTTTCTTTTTTTGCAGAGTATATTTAAGTAATCATACTGTGACATTATTTTTCTGCTGTTTCAGGTAAAACAGTGCTCGAAAATATCACTGGTAAGTTCCGAATGACTAAAGACATAATGGCACTGGCTCCACTTGCACAATGACATCGTAAAACGAAGGTGATCAATCTCCCATACTTTAACCTAGCTCTATTACCATCGTAGCGATAAGATGATCAAACTCCCATACTTTAACATAGCCCTACGATCATGGTAACGCTAAGATGATCAAACCCCCATACTGTAAGATAGCCCTACGATCATGGTAACGCTAAGATGATCAAACCCCCATACTGTAACATAGCCCTACGATCATGGTAACGGTAATATGATCAAAGTCCCATACTTTAACATAGCCCTACGATCATGGTAACGCTAAGATGATCAAACTCCCATACTTTAACACAGCCCTATGATCATGGTAACGGTAATATGATCAAACCCCCATACTGTAACATAGCCCTACGATCATGGTAACGGTAATATGATCAAACCCCCATACTGTAACATAGCCCTGCGGTCATGGTAACGCTAAGATGATCAAACCCCCATACTGTAACATAGCCCTACGATCATGGTAACGCTTAGATTATCAAACCCCCATACTGTAACATAGCCCTACGATCATGGTAAGGCTAAGATGATCAAACCCCCATACTGTAACATAGCCCTACGATCATGGTAAGACTAAGATGATCAAACCCCCATACTGTAACATAGCCCTACGATCATCGTAGCACTAAGGTGACCCCACCCTTAACTTTAACATAGCCCTACGATCATGGTAACGCTAAGATGATCAAACTCCCATACTTTAGCATAGCCCTCCCATCATCCTAGCACTAAGGTGATCACACACCCATACTTTAACATAGCCCTACATCATCGTCACGCTAAGGTCACTTTGTGCAAGTGGATCCTGGCCTGATTTGAATCTGTGGGTTGATTCGTGATATCGTCGTAGTTATTATTTACTTATCTTCTGCGTGTCAAATATGTGTTTGCACAGGTAACAAGTTAGAGAGATAAAGTAACATATTTAGTATATTGGAACCTCATCAGTGCAGACACCTTAGATATGGAAGCGCTCTTTTCTTATTATGGCCATCAGTGAAAGTCTACATGTGCACAGTGCTTAATGAGATCGATTTATATAGTTTTTACTCTATTATAAATTGCAAAGTATGTGGTAAAACATAATTATCTGTTTGTCAAAAATAGCCTTTATATCTGGTAAGAGAAGGAAGTCCGGTGTTTCATATCTTATTTTCCTGTCTGTCCTTTTAGATGCAACAAGGACGTTGATACAGTATGAAGACACAAGGAAACATGTTTCCACGTTTTACGAAAGATCAGCCCTAAAATTACTCAGAAGAACTGGATCGATATTCATCAAGGGAAAATCAGGCTCTGGAAAGTCCAACCTTGGTCTCAGGTTACTAGCGCATATCAACTCAGAAACTAAACGGACGCCTGTTGTAATCACATCTGCCTCTCAGTGGAATACCATTCCTAAGTCAGGAAAAGAAAACTATATTGTGATGTTGGATGATATATTTGGTTCCAGCAGTATGGTACAAAGACATGTTGATGAATGGTTAGGAAAGTTCAATACCATGTGGCCATTCATAGAGACAGGAAGAATCTTCATAGTCTTAACATCAAGACCTGAGATTTATGACCAGTGTGCAAAACAACTAAACACAACCATACTTATGAGAAGCCTCAAATGTATAACTCTGGACAAAGACGAGTTTAAGCTAAGAGAGAGTGAGAAGAAGAGATTGCTGAAGTTGTATTGTGGGAAGTTTGGTTTCACCAAGGAAGACGTCCAGGAGATAGTAGAGAAAGCTGAGCCGCCCCTTGGGTTTCCACAGTGTTGCAATTTCTTTGCCATCAGCAGTCGAGCACAGTCAAATGGCAAACATTTTTTTCTTGAAACCGTATGAGTTTATAGCCCAAGAATTAGACATCTTGGAAGAGAGCGACCCTTTTGGGTACTTTGTGTTGCTGCTTGTGATGATGCATAACGGTCGACTGGGATCAAATGAGCTAGACTCCATTCGACCATCAGAGGACTTTCGTAAGGCAGTTCATGCTTTGAAAGACATTTACAAGCTGCCATGTATGCCATCACGCATCAACATAAGACAGAAAGCTGAATCACTAAGTGATGTCTATCTCATTCATAGCAACAAAACTTTCCAGTTTTGTCATCAATCAATATTCGATGTTTTATTTCTGAAAGTGGGTCAAAAAGAACATTCAATTTGTATGAAAATATGTCCAGCTCGTTTGCTGGTTGAACATGTGAGAGCACAAATGCAAGAAAATCTTTCTTCAACCAGTGGTATTTTAGAGATCCCATTCGAGAGCTTTGGTATACTAGCTGACAGAATCACTGTAATACTGTTGTTAGATGAGGATATTGATGTACTTGACCATCCGTCCTTACGAGAACCATGTTTTGTCCAGTTCTTGCTTCGCAAATGGTGCGAAGATGATGTTGTATCTAAACTGTTCAAGGCCACTTTCACACACGTTTTGAAGGCAGAAGTGCCAAATCCTTGTAGAAAAGGTGAAATGATTTCATTGTTTGAATGTGATAATATGCTCCCGTGCATGGCATTAAAGGGAAACACTGAACTTGTGAGCTTACTTATACCCGTTTCTGAACAACATTTGAATCCCTCAGTGCTTCAGCAGGTGCTTGCATGTGCCATATTTGGCTGTAAACAGCACCTGTATGATATGCTAATGACAATGGGAGTACATTTTAATGAAAATTGTTTCCGAGCAATGTGTGCCATCCAAAAGAAAGATCTGGATATGGCCAATCATATTGTGTTTACACCAGATGTGCAATATTTCAAGATGACAGATTTTACCGACTTGTTCACAATTGCCGTGCTAAATCAAAATCAGCAGATGACAAAGCTTCTTTTGAATCCAGACCCATTGCATTTACCGATCTTTAGTGAATGTGTGGAAAAGCTATTTGATGTTTTGGAAGAACTGCCTTATTCACAGAGCAGCATGTTTGAACTTAATGACGATAGTGACGGGGTATACACTACTGTCATTGAGGGGCTGTTAAGAACTGGCTGCAAGATCGACCCACAGTCCCTTCTGAATACGGCAGCACATCATGCAACAGCAACAGCCATGAGGTGTATATTCAGGGTATACCCCCATGTTATTGTGAACAAAAAGCATGGGGAAATAACTGCATTAGGACGTGCGATTCACTATGGAGGAGCTGAATGTGTGTCTCTGCTTCTGAAATACGGTGCGGAAATAACTGAGACAGAAAAGAATCCTTACAAATATACAGTATTTCATATGGCAGCAAGATCGAAAAGAAACAGTAAGCAGAAACTGGAAATGATGTTTGCAAACATTGCCTCAGACATGAAAACTACTGCCGTTTACAACCAGTCAAACCAATTTCTGCAACAAACAACTATTAACATAAATGATAAAGAACAAACGAAACACATTTCAAACCCTATGATATTAGAAAATATAATAAATAAAAGGGATTTAAACACCTTTACACCACTTCACGTGGCAGCCAACGTTGGAAATGTAGATTCAGTTGAGTTCTTGATACATGCTGGAGCTAGAATAAATGATACAGATGACTCTAACATGACCCCACTTCACCTGGCCGTGATGCAAGATCATTCGGAATGTATCAAGCATCTTATAAAAGCAAATACATCTTTGGGAATTCGGGACATGTTCCAATGCCGTCCTTTGGCCATGCCTTTTGGATGTGGCATCGGTTCTTTGAAGGCAATTGTTTCAGTTGTAAAAGGACGCTTAAACAACACTGCGGATCTCAATGGGCACTTGCTGAAGGCCGTTCAAAAAGATGAACTAGACAAAGTAAAGCTGCTGTGTGAGAATGGTGCTGATGTGAATTCGAACTTTGCTGATGGAACTCTATTACATCAAGCAGTTGTGACAAGTGATATCGATACGGTGATGTTCCTATGTGATGAGGGGGCAAGGGTTGATGCTATAGATTTTGAGGGGCATTCCGTTGTTCACAGGGCAATCACGTCAGAAATTGAACCTTTTGAAAAACTGATGTACCTGCTGAATGAGAGACATGCACCGGTTAATGTTGAAGAAGGAGGCCGTAAAGAAACTGCCTTGTTTTCAGCGGTTTTATCAGGAGATGCAGAAATTGTGGAACTTTTGATAGAACGACAGTTCAATCATATGCATACCAATATCCATGGCTATTCGGTTCTTTATTCACTATGTTCTCAAACGATTTTCAATCAATCCGTTTTCAAAGTGTTGTTAAGATTTGATCGCCAGTTTCTGAACATCCAGTCTAATGAAGGCAGTACTGCACTTCACATACTTGCCATAAACGACAATGCATATGGCATGAAAATGTTACTGACGAGAGGCGCTGACCACTCTATTCAAGACGTTAACGGTCTGACCCCACTTCATGTTGCAGCATTTTGGAGTGTTGATTGCCTACAGGTTCTGCTCAATTTTAAGGCAGACCCGCACATCAAGGACTCCAAACGTCGTACTGTCCTCCACCACTCTGCAAAGGCAAGTAGCACCAGTAGCCTGGAACACCTCCTTACATCAAAACTAGATTTAAATTCGGTTGATGAAGATGGATGGACAGCACTTCACTCGGCTGCGGAATATGGCCGCAAGGACAACATCAAACTACTGTTGGACAACGGGGCTGATCTGTACATTCAGGACAATCAAGGGAGAACAGCCCTCCATGTTGGGTGTACAGAAGGGCATTGCCAATCTGTCGATTTACTTCTACAGAAAATGTCAAACCCGAACGTACTTGACGAAAGGAGGAGATCGCCACTTCATGTCGCTGCAAGAAGGGGAAGTAGCGACAATGTAAAGCTCTTGCTAGACAAAGGAGCGAACCCATGTGAGAAAGACGTGAAAGGGAGAATTCCTCTTCATCTCGCCGTCAAAAGCAATGATAGTCAATGTGTAAAGTTGTTGATCGCTGCAAAATCGGATGTATGTGCTGCTGATAAAAATGGCGACTCTCCTCTTCATCTTGTAACCAGAAGGACTCCCAGCTCCAGCTATGAACTGCTTCTTGAAAACGGTGCCAGTTCCAACATTCAGAATAATGACGGAAACACTGCACTTCATCTTGCAGTTTATAGGGGATTAAACAAATACGTGAAATGTCTTTTGGAAAATGGTTCAAATCCATGTGTACAGAACCACAAAGGACAAACGCCGTTACACGTTGTTACTAAAAGGGGGAAGCAGGACTGTGTCCGTCTTCTGTTACAATATGGCGCCAATGCATCTCTGTGTGATACGTAAGGACTTGGAACTGAAGTCTTTACAGCTTACAAGTTAAGTATATGTTTGACGTGAGACAATAACTTCCCGTTGTAGCATCGTGAACCCATTGTAGAATTGTCATAATTTCAGCAGGGTTATCAGGAAATGATGAATTTAGGCCGACATTTCAATCATCGGTATACATATGCATGTGGATATTCAGTATTCCATATGCATGTGCATATCCAGTACTACATATGCATGTGCATATTCAGTACTCAATGAAGATTGATTCTAATGAAATAAGTGTTGTACATGTGGATGAGCAAACATGGCGTGATGATTTATGATGCATGCATGCATGCATGTATTTGTGTGTATACATGTGCGCGTGCGTGCGTGCGTGCGTGCTTTGTATCCTCTACACAATATTATTGATTTTTTATATGACAAGGGCCGTAACATGGTAGCTTGTGGTATTGAACTCTACGTAACCGGAAATGAATATACATGTGACTGTACTATATTATCCTGATGAGGGCTTGCTAGGCTGGCTACCCTCGTTTATCACGTGCTTAAAACAAAGTGCTTGAAGAGCTTTAACAATTATTTTGTAATTGTAGGAAGTAGAACTGGAAGTAGAAGTCTCAACAAAACTCAGTATTATCCCAATCCTTTTTTGTACAGTCAGACAGATTTTGCTATTATTTTTAATTACTCAAGTTTCGTTACAAAAGTCGATGTTAGTCGATACTCAAAGTGCCACAAAAGACCAAAATATTTGTTAGCATTTTTACAGTTCGGTTATTATCACGACTGACCATGTTGAAATAAGTAATTCCATCATTAATAACTCCCTCGCCCCCACCCCTTAATAATTAGAGAGGTGTCGGGTATTACCGAACAAGCGGCTATTACCGAACAAAAATTCCATTGTCGCATTGTTTTCTCAAGTTGACGATCGTGAGAGCAAATTTCATGCGCATGCCTTGAAAGAGAAACTTCCTCTTCCGGACGAACGATCACCTGCTCCTTAAATATACTTCAAAGGACGCAGAGAAGAAAACTGACGAAAAGACAAGCAACAGGCTTTACATCCTTAAACGTGGTGCGTATATCGACGATGAGAAGGCTAAGCCAACAAGTCTTGGTCAAAACTGGGATACCCCATTCTAAATATAGCACCATGTCTATTTTAGTACATTACGCAGTTCCAAACCATAATGTAAGGCTTTGTAAGCCATACATGGACTGTACCGTTCGATCAACACTTACCCTTCACTTTGTAGCCCTGTCGCCCTTTACCGAACAAGCGTCATTGGCCTCAGCAATTTTCGCTATGAGAATGACCATTTGTGTCTCTAATTTGTGGATAATAAAACAAACAATAATAATTCACCCATGTGGTATATAAACCCAAAGGAGTTTGTAACGCTAAAAACTGCCATCAAGGTATATACTGTCTCTGACGGGGTCTTAGTGCTAAATAATTGGTTGGTTGAGAGAGCGGTCATGTGATCTAAATGTCAAGGTTCATTTCCCTTGAACCCTTCAAATCGTTCATACGTGTGTAAACATCGTTCATACGTGTGTGAACGTTTTCTAGTCGATCTGGGTCATGTGAACATTTGCCGGCACTACTTTCCGGGTTTTCCCCAGAATACTCGCTGTCCAGCTTGACGTAAACAAAATAAAACATTTGCACTCACACTCCTTTTAATTTATACATATCACTTACTTGTTTTTGCACGTAACAAAAAGCGCCAACTGAGCACAGTTTTGCAAAAATCTGACCGACAACGCGTCCGACAACAAGTCCCAGCCAGTGCGACCTAATTTTAAATTTCCGCTACGGTTTCAAGGACCTCCAATGAGCTTGTTGCATTTGGTGATGCCAATTTAGCGAGCGATCTTGTTTCAAGTCACCCCAATTTTGGCAATGTCACTTCTTCACGACCAAACGGATTTCCAATTGCCGAGCATTGTTCCTTATCACAAGAGTTTAATCTCACATTAAACAATAAACAATCGCAAAATAAATAGAATACACCAACGAAATCGGCTTCCTATTCGCCACGCCGCACAACTTCGAAGTCGGTCAGTGTATTATTACGTGGTCAAACGAATCCGTCATATTTTATAGGTACAATGACAGTTTGTTAAAATGATATTGTTATTGATATTTGTTTCTGTTTGACAACGTTATTGTTGTTATGCTTATTAAAGCAGTTTCAAACCTATTGACGAATTTGTTGTAATATTTTAAGGAATACTTTGAGAACTATTTCTTCAAGGGTTGGGATACATGTGTAAACAAAACGCCAAGTATACAAACATCGCTACAATACGGTCTTGAGCAGAATGACATTACAACATTTTACAGGTATTAAAACACATCACTGTAAACAATGATCATGTAGAAGTAGGTAAAAAACGTATGTGTAAACATCAAAGTGCGAAATTATAAGAATTGAATGTCACTTTGTGTGTTTGCACTGAAAAATGAACGATGTCAAAGCGTTGTTCAAACTCGATATTGTGTGTTTGAGCAACGCTATGACATCGTTCATTTTTCAGTGCAAACACACAAAGTGACATTCAATTCTGAAATAAAAGGAAAGGGATGTAACGAGGTCCACACACCAAATTCGTTTCAGAGCGAATTCAACAATGTTAACTGTATTTATTCCATTTAAAGTATGCACACATTTCAAGCCCATGGATTGACCTACAAAATAAGACATACGGCACAAAGATCGAAGCAGTACTTTGGGAGCTAGGGTCTTCGGAAGCTTGAAAATTCGTGATTTCTCGATTCCGAGCTAAAATCCCTGCTCAGAATTTGTAGCGGTAACTCATCCATTTTCTTGTTTATTTCACAGAATACACATACGATATTCACCAAAACATGTTGAACTGATGGCGCCTGTCAGCGCGCTAGTCACCATTCTTTCGGAGACACTTACATCTCGCTGTCATAATGAGTTTACGTACATTTATTCATCGCAAACAGAATTGTGTCGTGACGTTCGCCATTGACGACCTTGGCCTTAACCTGCCCCGCACTGAAAAGAGCAAGGGAGCTCATTGGGTAAATATAAATGTGTCCCATCAAATTGCTGACTCTTTTTTATCCTAGACATGGTGAATCACAGCCGTCAACGTCCGCTGCCACTGCCATTTTCACCCCTTCATCCTCTGCCTATCCTGGACATGATGAATCACGTACGACCTACAGTTCAGATGTCTCAGCCAACATCTGCTGCCACTAACAGGTTCACTCCCCCAGCCTCTGCCTATCCTGGACAACGTGAATCACGTACGGCTGTCCGACCTACAGTTCAGATATCACGGCCGTCCACGTCCGCTGCCACTAACAGGTTCACTCCTCCAGCCTCTACATATCCTGGACATCCTACTTATTGAGTAGCCTCTACTGCGTCTGTGCCCATCGGTCATGATTCCACAGAAGTGACACAAGGACAGGATCGGTTGTTTGAATCAATTCTTGGCGAGGACACTGTGAAGCTGTACGAGAAAAGGAAAGCAGAAGGCTACGACGTACCAGACAATATGTACCAGATGTGGTTGAGCTTGAAACAGACCAGCATATCGCCATTCGGGAGATTTCCCAATGTGCCGAGTGTACCGCAGAGGAAAAAGTAACGAGGAGGAAGAACACAGTCACTGCCAAAGGCGATAACGGGAGATGCCTATAGGCAGATTTTGCAGGATACAAAAAGAAAGAAAGAAGATATTGAACAGCTAAAGGTGATGAAACGTACAGAAAGGGAAGACAAAAGAAGGAACAGAGAAGAGGACCGGGAACAGAAGAAAAGAGCTATGGACGCGAAACGGCGATTAAAGAAAGCCGAGAAAGAAAGAAGAAGAGCTGAAAGACGCATGCTTGACACCAGCGAGGAGGAGGACTTCTCTCTAAATGACTCAACTGATGTCGAGATGAACCCTGTCAGACAAACCTCAAAATGTTGTAAGTGTGAACTAGCATATGACAACAGGCCCTTAGTTTGGATTTCCTGTGAAAAATGTGAACGTTTGTTTCATCTCGACTGCACCGATGTACCTGTTGATGACCTCACACCTGAAGAAATCATGGACTTCCGTTTGAATGCCTTTTCTGCTGAATTTGTGAATAGTGAATGTTTACCTTCAAATTGCTATATTATGAACAAAAATGTAGGAATAAATTTTATTCTGTATTTAGGCCTACTGTATATAAAATCACGGAATTGATATCGTTAAGTTACATGTAAGTGGAATCACATGTGTTTTTATGATTACACAATGCCGTGCCAATTCACACTCATCAGAGGGGTACGCAAAGTCGCAGTCTAGACTACCAGTTGTCCGACTTTCATTTTGTGGAAGTCGCGGTGTCTGAGCGGGTTTGGCGGTTGACTTTGTGTGCTGGCGATTAGGTGCCTGACTCTGAGGGTGTGGGTTCAAATCCCGGATGGGACTCAACCCCAAAAAGTACTAGAATTTGTACTTTACTAAGAAAGTGTAATCCCAAATATAACATATGCTGTGTTTTCATGGTTATCATGTTACCCGTTACCTGGCTTAACTGACCATATTTCTTTAAGGAGACTCGGTGTGGTCTGATTTATAGTTTGTGGTTCTTTCATATTGCTCTTTCGCATACGTTACACGTTTCAGTAAAGTGTACTGATCAATACCTATCAAGTACTTTCAATCAGGTTAAGATCAATGCTCAAAGAATGTTTGTCTTTGTCAATAGCTGGTGATAGTTGACGAATGGTTGTGCATTATCATCAACTGGTAATTCCCATCAACCTATAATTGTTATGATAACTCACTTCTTGATTTTTCTGTAAATAGGCGAGCATTGTTCACAACCACCAGTAGCTAAAGTGACGACGGAAATCCTACTGGGGTATGTGCAGGAAGCTGATGTACCGTAAGTCTCCATAATCCCCAGTGAGGGGGGCTTATCTTTGGTTGCTGGTGGCTACAACCCGTGCCTTTAACAGTTGTAGATAGTACTGTCATGAGATGAATCGTTCGTAACAACTTTGTTCCACAGAGAACAAGAAAATACCTCCGCCATACGCACATATGAAAGAGTTGTTACCTGGTATATAACTGCTCAGCACCACACCTGATAAATAACTTTTCAACCACATGAAATGTTTTTGACACGTCCTGACATGCGTAAATTGCATAAATGTGCGTAATTATACCGGCATAAATTATTTCATATGATGCGCTCATGGCAGTATTTGAATGGTACATATGTGACTTGTTTTACCTGATTACAGGTGAATGTTATCATGACTAACTGGATGTTGAGATACCATATCAAACAATAACATATCTGACCTTGTTATGGTTACACTATTACACAATACCGTTACAGGGAGTGGAACTGGTATACCAATATATAGAGTGAAAACGCTTTTGAATATTAAGGTAATAACAATACACAATAAACAGTACGTTGTCTTGTTATTTTTTTTATTCTTTGTACTTTCAGTATAATGACGTTTATTCCTTATTCAGAACAAACACTTCCTGAAACTGCAAGCAAATCTACAGGAATTCCATTTATCCATAACGTCGCGTGATAAATCTCCCGCAGTACCTATATATCTGCATGTTTCAAATATTCGTTGGTTGGTTTGATGTTTAAAGCCGCACTCAACAATATTCCAGCTATATATTGGAACGGACTATAATTATACAAATTTCAGTAAAAGGCTTGAGGTCAGAGTATATAATATGTACGAAATTTCATCACGGAGAAATGACCGCACTTCAGCATAAACACACGTCAGGTGTTGTTCAAAGTCAAAGTCAAAGATGTTCATTGTACAAAAAGCCTCCGGCCCATATAAATTGGAGTTATACATATACATTATACATATGGCGCAATAAGTAGTAATCAGTGATCCAAACAGCAAATCTTGATATAGGCAGTAACTTATGTACAAGTAGTGAAATACGAAGGACGTACAAAACTTTTTATCAGATTGTTACGTTTAATAAGAGCATGATTGATATAGTACGACAGCTTTATCATTACATGCTGGTCAGTTGATGAAAGAAGTAGTTTAAATGCTATTGTAGATGGCTTACATAGATAATATTCAGCTATATATTTCATTCGCAAGTCTTTATACAAAGGACATACAAGTAAAAAATGGATTTCATTTTCCACATCTATATTACACAGTGGGCACATTCTCTTGCATCGTTCAATATAAAAACGTCTTCCTTCGTTTACCATTATGTTGATCAAACCTAACCTAAAACGTACAAATGGATATCTTAATTTCTTTGATGTTAACAACGACAGATATTTCTCCGGCTGGAGTAGTGATTTGTATATTCTATAAGAGTCGTACCGTGAACTATTATCTATTACTGAATACCATTCTTGATTAAACATATTAAGACTTCTTTCTCGAAACTGAGTTAAAATTATTTTTTTGCATCACCAACTGACTGACTTAACCATACAAAACCATAACCATGTGTAAACAGAAGATTTCTTACATAAGATGCCCACGTCACTTTACCAATGTTGTCCAAATGAACAAGCATGTTATAAGCCTTTTTGGGTAATCTATGTTCTTGCATACACAATATCTTAAACCAGAATTTTATACATCGAATATGAGCATTTATACACAGGGGATACCTCCCACGTTCACCGTACTCCATACAATTGGAAGTAGAGGGTCCTACATTTAAAAATTTCTTACAGGTCATCAGGTGTATTTTTTCTATGCGTTCATATCTCTGGAATCTCCAAATCTCGGATCCATACAAAAGAATAGGCTGAATTTGACAATCAAATAGTTTAAAGTAAATACTGGGCGTCAACACACCAATTTTACACAAGGCAGATAAAAGACTTATCAATGCTTTCTTAGCTTTCAATGATAATTCAGTAACAGATGTTTTCCAGTTCATAGCAGATGTAAACTTAATACCAAGATAAGTGTAATGATCAGAGACAATAACAGGTTGGTCATTAAAGGACCACCTTTCTTTAGAAGATATCCGGCCACCTTTTCTAAATATAACAATATTAGTTTTATCTAGATTAACGGATAAATCCCATTTTTTAGTATACCGTTCCAAAATATATTGGAACGGACTATAATTATACAAATTTCAGTAAAAGGCTTGAGGTCAGAGTATATAATATGTACGAAATTTCATCACGGAGAAATGACCGCACTTCAGCATAAACACACGTCAGGTGTTGTTCGGAATAGATCAGCACGAGTGTTCGGAAAAGCCCGACGTAAGTGTTCGGAGAAGCCCGACGAGGTTGTTCGGAATAGCCCGACGTCTTTGTTCGGAATGGCCCGACGTGACTGTTCGGCAGAGCCGACAAGAGGGCAAAATCTGAAAATTAGATCGTGTCAAATATTTGCCTGAAAAAGGTTTACTGGACGGGATTAACTCGTCTTCAAACGTGAATATGATACACATTGAGAGGTTCGTTGTGTGTATTAATTATTGATACGTGTGATGAAACACAGTAGGAATTAGGCGGGATGTGGTGTTAGCTGTTATAATAATAATATTTTTATAATAATAATTTTACATGTGTGTCCCCTCGTGTCGTCTAGCAAAACTGACAACGTTAACCAAGCCTCAAACAAGCACAACACTGGTATCCAATACCAGAGGAATATTGCGACATGCGGCGTTAACCAACCATCAAACTAACAAGCACTGGTATCCAATACCGGAGGAATATTGCGACATGCAGCGTTAACCAACCATCAAACAAACAAAACACTGCGATCCAATACTGGAGGAATAATGCGACATGCGGCGTTAACCAACCCTCAAACAAGCACAACACTGGTATCCAATACCAGAGGAATATTGCGACATGCGGCGTTAACCAACCATCAAACTAACAAACACTGCGATCCAATACTGGAGGAATAATGCGACATGCGGCGTAAACCAACCATCAAACAAACAAAACACTGGGATCCAATACTGGAGGAATATTACGACATGCAGCCTTAACCAACCATCAAACTAACAAACACTGGTATCCAATACCGGAGGAATATTGCGACATGCAGCGTTAACCAACCATCAAACTAACAAACACTGGTATCCAATACCGGAAGAATATTGTGACATGCAACGCTGGTATCCAATACCTAAGGAATAGTGCGACATGCGGCGTTAAGCAACCATCAAACTAACAAACACTGGTATCCAATACCGGAGGAATATTGTGATATGAAGCGTTAACCAACCATCAAACTAACAAACACTGGTATCCAATACCTAAGGAATATTGCGACATGCGGCGTTAAGCAACCATCAAACTAACAAACACTGGTATCCAATACTGGAGGAATAGTGCGACATGCGGCGTTAAGCAACCATCAAACTAACAAACACTGGTATCCAATACCGGAGGAATATTGCGACATGCAGCGTTAACCAACCATCAAACTAACAAACACTGGTATCCAATACCTAAGGAATAGTGCGACATGCGGCGTTAACCAACCATCAAACTAACAAACACTGGTATCCAATACCGGAGGAATATTGCGACATGCAGCGTTAACCAACCATCAAACTAACAAACACTGGTATCCAATACTGGAGGAATAGTGCGACATGCGGCGTTAACCAACCATCAAACTAACAAACACTGGTATCCAATACCGGAGGAATATTGCGACATGCAGCGTCAACCAACCATCAAACTAACAAACACTGGTATCCAATACCTAAGGAATATTGTGACATGCGGCGTTAACCAACCATCAAACTAACAAACACTGGTATCCAATACCAGATGAATATTGTGGCATGCAGCGTTAAACAACATCAAACAAACAAAACACTGGGATTCAATATTGGAGGAATATTGTGGCATGCAGCGTTAACCAACTAATAAACAAACAAAACAACATGGGTATCTACTCTGTAGGCAATACATGATTACTATGACAAAAAAGGAAGCGTATATCTCTTACATTAGGTATACCTAGGTGCGATCTCGCTATTTACAACTAGCACCGGTGCATGTTAAAAATGGCTGGTGCAGGTTACCATCAGTAACAGGTTGCACTCGGTGCAGGTAACAATATATCTTCCAGCATCTTATAGCTGCCATCATGTGTTTTAATTAGGAAGTTAATGACTGTAAGTGATACGTTTCCCTCCGCATGACTTGCTCCAAGCATAAACATGTGTGTACTCTTACATCAGCTACGTATGAAAGTGATCAGATTATAAGTGAGTGAGTGAGTTTAGTTTTACGCCGCACTCAGCAATATTCCAGCTATATGGCGGCGATCTGTAAATAATCGAGTCTGGACAATCCAGTGATCAACAGCATGAGCATCGATCTGCGCAATTGGGAACCGATGACATGTGTCAACCAAGTCAGTGAGCCTGACCACCCGATCCCGTTAGTCGCCTCTTACGACAAGCATAGTCGCCTTTGATCAGATTATAAAGATTGATAAATGAAGGTAGGAGCCCGTTCTTAATTCAGTGGCATTGATTGAACATGGGCATTTGGTGAGTTGATCTCAGTCTGACAATCTATCAGTTTGGAATCTCTCCCTAGGCCATGAGTTTAGTTCATGAGACGATCGCTTTCCTAAAAACATCACTAATCCTCTACAGGCTGCCTGCATAGTGAGGATAAACCTTCATGGCATGGCCAATGCTGATGATTTTAAGAGGGGGGATGGGGGTGAGTCATCAGTTTTGTACATAGAAATATTATGCAATAAATATCATGTAGAAACAAATATCATGAAGTGGAAAATATTCACATATGTGAAACAAATATTACAACAAATTAGAATAAATTATATTTAATCTAAAACAGTGTCGGGTATTACTGAACAAGCGGCTATCATCGAACAAAATTCTATTTCCGTATATTTTTCTCAATTTGCTGGTATTTACAGCTTTTTCTGAGCGTGTAGCGTCAGGGCTTTCAGAGAATCTTACAGTTCATTTTCACCCGTTTCCACGAGAGTTTCAATAGTCATTACAAAAACTTCGGGACAAAAGGAAGAGGAGGAGAGGGTGTGCCCGCACCCCTGCCAATTATATACAGGGAAATACAACAGAACATGTCTTTCACCCTCAACACCCTCACTACACGGAATACATACCCTCTCATTCACATTCACATTTGTATATCTGCCGGTTTCCAAATGCAGAGGAGCAGTACCTGATCTGAATCTGGGGAAGGCAGAGCGGTATGAACGGGGCATACTTATACTCACGTAACTTTCACAGCCATACACATCCTTAAACATTCCATGCGATCGTAGTTTATTACCTCCCGTTCTACCGCTTGGCTTGGTACTAACTCCTACCAACCACTCACATAGTTCTACATACAAATATCTCGCACACACTCACATACACGTTTAACACTAACATCAGCTTCCACACTCAGGCCCCATTCATTTAACCTTGCTTTAATTCGAACATTCCAATTTCTCACACGTCCACTCGCACATCACACCACATAAAAACATACTTGTTTTTTCTGAAAGACATTTTTCTAAAACGACAGTATTGTCTAGCAATACACACCCATTGTCTAACAATTGGAGGGATCCACCCCATGTCCCCATTCACAGCAACGTTAGAAGCATACCCAACCCCCAAAAACATCTTAAAGAACGATGGTGGACAGCATTTGCAGCGGAAACCTCCCGATGACCCCAGATAGAGTGAGTGAGTGAGTTTAGTTATACGCCGCACTCAGCAATATTCCAGCAATATGGCGGTGGTCTGTAAATAATCGAGTCTGGACCAGACAATCCAGTGATCAACAGCAGGAGCATCGATCTGCGCAATTGGGAACCGATGACATGTGTCAACCAAGTCAGCGAGCCTGACCACCCGATCCCGTTAGTCGCCTCTTACGACAAGCACAGTCGCCTTTTGTGGCAAGCATGGGTTGCTGAAGACCTATTCTTCCCCGGATCTTCACGGGTACCCCAATTAGAAGTCAAAGGTAGTTAATCTCACGACCTTGGTGAGAGGGCACTCTGCTGACTGCCCCACCTTGCACGTCATGTATCAGGCACCATTATGTTATTTAGTTACCAAAATTTCAGTCACATAAATCAATGTTAGCCGATACTAAAAGTGCCATAAGGACCAAATGAATGTTAGTCTTAAACAACACGTTTCTTGGTTCTCTTAATTGGACCATGAACATGATTTTTTAAAATCTGTAACAATTCCGTTATTATCACTACTGTCCATGTTGAAATAAATAATTCTATGAAAAATTATTCCCTCAAACCCCATAAGAAAATACATACATGTCAGTTATGTAAAAGATCAAATAATAATTACTACAGAGCTACAATTTGTGCAGAGCATGGGCGATAGTAGGAATATGTTGCAATTAGTAATATTTTAAACCCAAATAAACGAATCGTAAAAACGCATACCTTACCATCAACCGATAAATGCTATAATAATGTTATAATGTTAATGATTTTGCACCAATGTATGCGTTTATCTTTTAAAAAGGTGACAAATTTTGTCTTCAAACAAATGACGAGAAGTCGATCGAATGATCGTCTGTAATGTAATAGCAAATCGTGAAATATATTCATCCTATTTTTTTATATGTAAGAAACGTATCTGAAAACGTATCTTTTTATCAATACAAATGTACATGTATTATCATATTTGACAAGATACCGAGAAAATACAATTCATGTTTGCTGCTTTTTATACAGGAACAGTACTCGAGTATCAGGGTTATCCCGAAGAGATAAAAAATATCAGTTGTAACATAGCGTACCTTGACTTGTTTGGAATTTGGGACTGTTTGGAATAGCCCAACATGACTGTTTGGAATAGCGTGATAAGGGTGTTCGGAATAGGCCGACATGACTGTTTGGAACAGCCCGACATGGATGTTCGGAATAACCCGACAGGACTGTTTGGAATAAACCGACATGACTGTTTGAAATAACCCGACAAGGGTGTTTGGAATAGCACAACATGACTGTTTGGAATAACCCGACAAGGGTGTTTGGAATAGCACGACATGACTGTTTGGAATAACCTGACATGGCTGTTTGGAATAACCCGACATGACTGTTTGGAATAGCACGACATGGCTGTTTGAAATAGCCCGACAAGGATGTTCGGAATGGCCTGAGAAGGGTGTTCAGAATAGCACGACATGACTCTTTGGAATAGCCCGACATGACTGTTTGGAATAACCCGACAAGTGTGTTCGGAATAGCCTGAGAAGGGTGTTCGGAATAGCCTGACAAGGGTGTTTGGAAGAGCCCGACAAGGGTGTTTGGAATAGCCTGACATGACTGTTTAGAATAGCCCAAAATGGCTGTTGGAATAGCCCGACATGGCTGTTTGGAATAGCCCGACATGACTGTTTGGAATAACCCAACATGGCTGTTTGAAATAACTCGACATTACTGTTTGGAATAGCCTGACAAGGGTGTTTGGAATAGCACGACATGGCTGTTTGGAATAGTCTGACATGACTGTTTAGAATAACCCGACATGACTGTTTGGAATAGCCGGACAAGGGTGTTCAGAATAGCCCAACATGACTCTTTGGAATAGCCCGACAAGGGTGTTTGGAATAATCCGACATGGCTGTTTGGAATAGTCCGACATGACTGTTTGGAATAACCTGACATGACTGTTTGGAATAGCCTGACAAGGGTGTTCGGAATAGCCCAAAATGACTGTTTCGAAGAGCCCGACAAGGGTGTTCAGAATAGCCTGAGAAGTTTGTTTGGAATAGCCCGACAAGGGTGTTTGGAATAGCCCGACATGACTGTTTGCAATAGCCCGACATGACTGTTTGGAATAACCTGACAAGGCTGTTTGGAATAACCCGACATGACTGTTTGGAATAGCCTGACATGACTGTTTGGAATAACCCGACATGACTGTTTCGAATAGCCTGACAAGGGTGTTCGGAATAGCGTGAGAAGGGTGTTCGGAATAGCCTGACATGACTGTTTGGAATAACCCGACATGGCTGTTTGGAATAACCCGATAAGGCTGTTTAGAATAGCCTGACATGACTGTTTGGAATAACCCGACATGGCTGTTTGGAATAACTCGATAAGGCTGTTTAGAATAGCCCGACATGACTGTTTGGAATAACCCGACATGACTGTTTGGAATAGCCCGACATGACTGTTTGGAATAATCCAAGAAGGGTGTTTGGACGAGTTGACACGATTTTAAAAAAGAAGAAAATTTGATAATGTGAAATATCTAACAGCAAAATGATTGGTAGACAAGTCTTACTTGCCTTTATGCGTATCTGATTCCCGGTTCTTTTTCAGTAGTGCTTATTGCTTCATATAATAAAACTCAACAGGAATTAGGGGATATGGTGTTAGCTGTTCGGTAATACCCTGCACCGCTCTACATAAGAAGGGGGAATCCTGCTTGAAAGATTTGTTCACATTTTGTCGAAACACTCGATTCTGAGTCGTTTCCTCAGAGCTTTCACTGTGACATATTCACATCAACTACTGTGATAATTTCAATATATGAATAATTGTGTGTGGATTCAAAAACCTTTTTTTCGGTATGAAAAATCAATATAAGCTAAAGAAATCTGGTTTTGAAACAATTTTTACATTTTGTGTGTTCACTTCTTCTGTGTCCCTTGACTTACATCACACGTCATTAGAATCATTTACTGTCGGACAATTACATCGTCTACAGCAATAATTTCATCATACTGATATTCATGTGAGTATTTAAAATGTTTTCCAGTCTCAGGAGAACCCAGGAAAGTGGTGAAAGCAGACATTCGAAGAACTTGGTTGTATTTTGTACACAACAAACAGAACACAAACCGAACCCTTCTATGTCCGCTTCACTCACTTTCCTTGAAACAGTTGATAGAAATATCTCCGTTACACAGATAACTTCACACAGCCTCATGGCTGACTTCACACAGTCTCATGGCCGATTTCACAGTTTCATGGCCAGTTAATTTCCTATTTCAGCGCTTGGTAGATGAGAGCCTTCTTTGTGTCAGTCATGTTGATGTCCTCCCCGCTGATCAGACTCATGGACGCAGTGACGCCAGAAGACGGAAACCCAACACACAACATGGGGACGACTGGCTCACTGAACTCAACATTATACTTGTCTAGAACAACCTGTCTGTCCAGGTCAATGAATGACACTCGTCCCCTCCCCACATCCAGTACAACGCCATAGTGGAGGGTGGCCTGTGTGCCGGGAGTGTTGGACATGGTGTTCTGCTGACACTCGCCCTGCTCCCTCTCCCTATACACCCTGGTACAGATTCTCTCCCCGTGTCTGTTACATCTCTCTACACTGACACACCAGGAGCGGCGCTGGTGAGAAACATACGTCCCACTGTCCACCTGTCCTGCCTCGCACAGTCCCATCTCCAGGGCTGGCAGTAACACCCTACCACCCACCCTCACCCTGGTTTCTGTCTCCCAGTATCTGGGGATGGTGGGTAGGGGTGTGAGGGTGGAGGAGGATGGAGGAAGGGGGATGGGGGAGCTACAGGTTCCCCAGTACCTCCGTAGTCTGTTCTGCCCCTCATCCCGTGTGTCGGGCGGCGAGCTGACTAGCAGACCGTCTGTAGTTACGTGGCACCAGTCTGTGTTGGCCCGAGCCGCGTCCAGGTGGAGTTTAGGACCTGGAAATAAACATTGTATTTGTTGTGTAGCAAGTTTATTTCACTGTTTGTCACAAACTGAGACACAGAAAGATCTTTACTAAAATATCGGCTGATTGTGGATTGTTTCCAAACAGTGCGCTGAATGTCCGTCTGTGTTTTTCATCCGTGTAGAATATCTCTCACTACTGAGCTATATTAGCGCGCTAATTATTACGTAAAAATATTACTACGAGAATTCAAAATGCATTTCATTAAGAAACAAGTGGATTAGTTTACAGAAAAACGTAATATAAAAGAATATTTAGTACACTTCTGATTTACCCCATTGTTGTGATATCTGACAGACGTGGACGATGTTCGGGAGTAAAATACGATCACAGTAAGTGAATATAAACAAATAAACTTAACAGTATCGTGTTTTAGAGTAGTTTTGACATTTCTGTGTTCATCACACACCACATGAACAGGTAACTTCTATGTCCGCTTTAGTCACTTTCACAGTTACACCGTCAGTCAGTGTGTCCCGACATGTTTACAAACGCTGGTCAGAGATGGATGTCCAAACTTTGTCAACTTTCTACGTTATTTAAGTGTTGAAAGAAGCAGTTCTATGGTTTTATAATTGTACTGACATCAGTAATGGTTTGGAGATTCAGTTAACCGACAGATGCGTTTTACAGCAATGAAGACGGTTGAGGAAATAGCACACAATGTTTTACTTCGTTCTGTTGTTTGAACATTTCACTGGAATCCAAGTATGTACTTTGTTATACTATGGCCCAGGTGCTTATTATGCAGAAAGTACAATTGTTACAGGTAACGTGACTGTTTCATGAATTAACAATGCTGTTCAGAAAGTAGTCAATGCTTTCACAGTAAAGTGCAGAGGAAATAGCACACAATGTTTTACTTCGTTCTGTTGTTTGAACAATATATTGAACCCAATATATTTGAAATATATTTTACATGAACTGGTTACAACTATGTCCACTCTTTCACTGATAGACGGTCACAGTCTCGTTGAGCGAGTTGAGGTCGCGCACTGCGCGCGCGCGCGCGCGTGTGCGTGTGTTTGGTTTGCCGATGGTATTACACACCATCACAAGTGATGTTTATCACATTCACGCTTGTTTTAATCTCGTAGACAAAACAGACTCGACTTTGCGAGCGAGCGCGTTTAGTTTTTCGCCACTTTTAGCAATATTCCAGCAATATTACGACGGGGGGACACCAGAAATGGGCTTCACACTTGTACCCATATGGGGAGTCGAACCCGAGTCTTCAGTGTGACAAGCGAACGCTTTAACCACTAGGCTTCCCACCAGACCTGACTTTGACTTGAGGCCCGACCGCGACTAGAGCACCCGATTTTCGTTATTAGTTATTTGGTCTATATAATCTATCTTTTGAACCATGCCTTGTCTATGAACATCATCGATATTTATTTATCTGCTGATGATACACCTTTACTGAACATTATTGTTTTAGAAAAGTAAAAATGTGCGAATTTAGAATCATCAGCACCGACACTAAGTCTTTTAATTTGTTCAAAGTGAAAAAGTACCTGGTACCAGTAGAACAGTTCTCCTCACTCCAGGGAACTAACATGAAGTGGATACATAAACCACATGCAGGAATGCCCTCGCTGTTTAAGAATATATTTTCCTAACCTGTGGCACGACAATTAACAAGTTCTTTTTTTCTAGAATTCTCATTTCTGAAAATAGTCGAAGTGGGTGGACATCAACGCAAACTAATTGCGAACTAACGACTTAAATGTCTGGGCAAAACATTTCGAGAAATTATCGATTACTACGTACAGAAGACTCTGTTTGAGAATAAAGATGTGAGCTGTCTCCCAAAGTTGCAGATTGGCTGTTCCTTGGTGGAATAAGCAGTATGAGCTATCTATTACCTATAAAACTGAACTTGTTTCAGAACATGTGCAAATACGCATGCACAGTTTTAGAAAACCTTCTAGAATAACAATCTACTGGGGTTTACACTACGTATCCTTCTCATCTAGCAGGCACGTACTTCTTCAAATCTTTGGTAATGATGGGGAGGTTCAAGGCCGGAAACTAAATTCGCGACGTTTCTCGGTTGAATGAGCGAAGCCTTGGCGGTACTTGCAATACAATGTCATGTCTGAATGAACATAGCCGTCTCACTCAGAGGCTCACACAAATTACAAGTAAAACAGGATCAACGTAAATACTCTCTAATTTGGGAACGTATAAAAATAGCAATAAACTTATTTACACCTTTTCAGGTCTATTCCTCACATACTTTTTCTTTAATTCGACATCAAATTATCATTCCCATATTGACACTATATAAACCCGTTGTAGGTTTCCATCACAATAACAGACTACTGTCAATGTACTTCAAGATAACGAAAGTTTGAGCAGTTCGGACACGTGGAAATGTACCTAAAATACTGCGTTGGGATCTATTGAGTAACGCTGTAACCACTAGACTACCCCACCGCCCCGACATTTGTAATCTGCGCCAGAATCGGAGTATTTCAAACCTTTGCTTTGTTATCACGGAGGTCTAGGCCATATCACCACGGGCAGCCTAATTTTGGGTTTCCATGCCAACTGCTAAGTAAAATCTACAGGCTCGATTCTGTACAGCATTGATACAATTGAATTCTTTAGTGCCCCAAATTGCCGACCCATATGATAAGACAGGCTCAACGAGATTCTCATACAAAGAATTAAAAACATTATAAACAAAACCACCCGCTGCTCTGAATTTACAAATTATAACACTAAGTGTTCTATTTGCAAATTTTAGCTGATTCCCCTTAGGTAAAATTTAAATCTAAATCTTCTTGCAACCAGACACCTTAGTATTTATAAGCATGGGTATTCATTGAAGATAAATAGCTCTAAAATAATCTGTACACGCTACTAAATAAAATTCACTCTTTATAACAATGTTTTTAGCAGAAATTACCCTATCCATAGATCTATCTATTCCCGACATGGATTATGCTTCACTGTAATTATTTACCCTATCTTTAGCCATGGTGGTACTCCCCTACACTCTGAGAAATGAGCTCCCCCGGGATATCCGAAATATAAATTTTGCCTTCGCGGCACGACAGCGATGAGACCAGGTATGACACACATACACTCTGCTGCAGTGATTAAAGCTCGGAAACTACGTCTCGCCTCGGTGGATGATGAAGACCGGTTATCCTCTAGCCTTCATATTTTGTATTTACTTCTACTGGGTTGATGTAACTGTTGGTGGGCTGACGTCCTCTTATGTCCATCTGAATCGGTGTATCGGTTGGATACTGGAGACTGGTTATTGTCTGGTGTTGTCTTAAATTATCTGTTTTGTTTTATTTGACGTCTTAACCAACATTTGAAAATGTTAAATTAAAGGTTAGCTTTCTGACCATTGTAAAGTTTCGACATATATGTTTTATCTATAGTGTGATGTAACTGTTTGATGTAATAACTTAATAGACTTGAATCGGATGATAAAGGTGACCTGGGCCTAGATTTTCGAAGCTCTCTTAGCGCTAAGATAGTCGTAAGTTAATGTTAAGGTACGGCCCTTACGACTATCTTAGCGCGAAGAGAGCTTCGAAAATCTAGGCCCTGATCATTAGCAACCACGATATCTTTCTTGATTCACTGTTCTGTTGTTTAAAGAACGTTCAGTCATCCCATCACTTGTTCTCGGAAATACTTACATGAAACCAGAAGAGGTCGACGTGTCAGGCCAACAACGTGTACACTGCTTCCATAATCTGAAAGGTGAGAGTCAACCCCGGGAAGATCCGGGAAGAATCATTGATCCAGGCAACCATGCCTTGTCAAGGAGACTAACGGACCAAGGACCAACCGGAGATCACCGGAACTGACCAGACCTCGACAGAAAGAAAAGAACAACCAACCGGAAGAACAAAGGAACTGAAACCCAGAACACAACTTGACTGGCCACAAACACACACAAGGAACGGACATGAATGAATGGACAAACACTTGATGATCCCAACTCCCACAACGCACACAGGCACAGGAGGACAGGAAGGAGGAGGAGGACCAAACAAACGGAGGTGGCAGGACCGACACAACAGTGGAGGCAGGTGGAGGTGGTCCAGAGGCAGGCTGGAAGGAAGGACAAAGGAGTGGAATGGAAGGAGGAGGAATGGAGAAAATAGGAAGGAGTGGTGGAGGCTGGAGGGACAAAAGAGGGAAGTGGAGGTGGACACAAAGAGGCACACAAGGAGGCAGGCTGGACAGGACACTGGAGGACAACGGACAGCCACAAGGAAAAGGTGACCACAACCTGCAGGCAGACAGGCAGGGACACGAGACACAGGCATGGACAGGGACAAAGGCACTTGGAGGCAGGTGAAGGACAAGAGTGGAGGAAGGGGAGGTGGAGGGTGGAGGGTGGTGAACTAGGTGGAAAGATGTGGAGGAAGGAAGGGGAGGGAGTGGAGGACAGGGAGGAAGAGGGGAGTGGAGGGACAGGACAACAAAGAATGGTTGGAATGGACAGGAAATGAATGGAATGGAATGCCGAAGGAAGGAATGGAGGATGGAATAGAGAAAAGGACAAACATTGCATATATCTTAGTTTATCTCATTGGACACAGGAATGGATTCCTGTTGAAAGAATGGATCCTGGAGCTCTTGTTATTGTCTTTGCTCTGCTAATGGCCAAAAAAGATAAAATAAAATAAAGTATTGAGGGTCATATATTATTATATTTGTAAAGCTGTCCAATGTACATTGCTTATGCTGCAATTATCCTGATATACAAAAACGTTAGTTGAAGATAATACCTCGTGTACAAACACATAAGATAGCTTTATAGAGATGGGATGACTATATGTATTAGTTGAAGGTAATGCCTCGTGTACAAGCACATCAGATAGCTTTATAGAGATGGGATAACTGAATGTATTAGTTGAAGATAATACTACGTGTAAAAGCACAGATTTAGAAAGGCGGGATATCGGAATGTGTTAGTTGAAGATAACGCCTCGTGTAGAAGCACATAAGACAGCTTTATAGAGATGGGATAACTATATGTATTAGTTGAAGATAATACCTCGTGTACAAACACATGAGATAGCTTTATAGAGATGGGATAACTATATGTATTAGTTGAAGATAATGCCTCGTGTACAAGTACATAAGATAGCTTTATAGAGATGGGATAACTATATGTATTAGTTGAAGATAACGCCTCGTGTACAAGCACATAAGATAGCTTTATAGAGATGGGATAACTGAATGTATTAGTTGAAGATAACGCCTCGTGTACAAACACATAAGATAGCTTTATAGAGATGGGATAACCATATGTATTAGTTGAAGATAATGCCTCGTGTACAAGCACATAAGATAGCATTATAGAGATGGGATAACTGAATGTATTAGTTGAAGATAACGCCTCGTGTACAAGCACATAAGACAGATTTATAGAGATTGGATAACTATATGTATTAGTTGAAGATAATGCCTCGTGTACAAGCACATAAGATAGCTTTATAGAGATGGGATAACTATATGTATTAGTTGAAGGCTATACCTCGTGTACAAACACATAAGATAGCTTTATAGAGATGGGATAACTGAATGTATTATTTGAAGATAATACCTCGTGTACAAGCACATAAGATAGCTTTATAGAGATGGGATAACTATATGTATTAGTTGAAGATAACGCCTCGTGTACAAGTACATAAGATAGCTTTATAGAGATGGGATAACTATATGTATTAGTTGAAGGTAATGCCTCGTGTACAAACACATAAGATAGCGTTATAGAGATGGGATAACTGAATGTATTAGTTGAAGATAATGCCTCGTGTACAAGTACATCACATAGCTTTATAGAGATGGGATAACTATATGTATTAGTTGAAGATAACGCCTCGTGTACAAGCACATAAGATAGCTTTATAGAGATGGGATAACTGAATGTATTAGTTGAAGATAACGCCTCGTGTACAAACACATAAGATAGCTTTATAGAGATGGGATAACCATATGTATTAGTTGAAGATAATGCCTCGTGTACAAGCACATAAGATAGCATTATAGAGATGGGATAACTGAATGTATTAGTTGAAGATAACGCCTCGTGTACAAGCACATAAGACAGATTTATAGAGATGGGATAACTATATGTATTAGTTGAAGATAATGCCTCGTGTACAAGCACATAAGATAGCTTTATAGAGATGGGATAACTATATGTATTAGTTGAAGGCTATACCTCGTGTACAAACACATAAGATAGCTTTTTAGAGATGGGATAACTGAATGTATTATTTGAAGATAATACCTCGTGTACAAGCACATAAGATAGCTTTATAGAGATGGGATAACTATACGTATTAGTTGAAGATAACGCCTCGTGTACAAGCACATAAGATAGCTTTATAGAGATGGGATAACTATATGTATTAGTTGAAGGTAATACCTCGTGTACAAACACATAAGATAGTTTTATAGAGATGGGATAACTATATGTATTAGTTGAAGATAACGCCTCGTGTACAAGCACATAAGATAGATTTATAGAGATGGGATAACTGAATGTATTAGTTGAAGATAACGCCTCGTGTACAAGTACATAAGATAGCTTTGTAGAGATGGGATAACTGAATGTATTATTTGAAGATAATACCTCGTGTACAAGCACATAAGATAGCTTTATAGAGATGGGATAACTATATGTATTAGTTGAAGATAACGCCTCGTGTACAAGTACATAAGATAGCTTTATAGAGATTGGATAACTATATGTATTAGTTGAAGGTAATGCCTCGTGTACAAACACATAAGATAGCGTTATAGAGATGGGATAACTGAATGTATTAGTTGAAGATAATGCCTCGTGTACAAGTACATAACATAGCTTTATAGAGATGGGATAACTATATGTATTAGTTGAAGATAATACCTCGTGTACAAACACATAAGATAGCTTTATAGAGATGGGATAACTATATGTATTAGTTGAAGATAACGCCTCGTGTACAAGCACATAAGACAGATTTATAGAGAGGGGATAACTGAATGTATTAGTTGAAGATAATGCCTCGTGTACAAGTACATAAGATAGCTTTATAGAGATGGGATAACTATATGTATTAGTTGAAGATAACGCCTCGTGTACAAGCACATAAGATAGCTTTATAGAGATGGGATGACTTAATGTATTAGTTGAAGATAATACTACGTGTAAAAGCACAGATTTAGAAAAGCGGGATATCGGAATGTGTTAGTTGAAGATAACGCCTCGTGTACAAGCTCATAAGACAGCTTTATAGAGATGGGATAACTATATGTATTAGTTGAAGATAATCGCGTGTAAAAACACATAAGGTAGCTTTATAGAGATGGGATAACTATATGTATTAGATGTAGATAATACCCCGTGTACAAACACATAAGATAGCTTTATAGAGATGGGATAACTATATGTATTAGTTGAAGATAATGCCTCCTGTACAAGTACATAAGATATCTTTATAGAGATGGGATAACTATATGTATTAGTTGAAGATAATGCCACGTGTACAAGCACATAAGATAGCTTTATAGAGATTGGATAACTGAATGTATTAGTTGAAGATAACGCCTCGTGTACAAGCTCATAAGACAGCTTTATAGAGATGGGATAACTATATGTATTAGTTGAAGATAATACCTCGTGTACAAACACATAAGGTAGCTTTATAGAGATGGGATAACTATATATATTAGATGAAGATAATACCCCGTGTACAAACACATAAGATAGCTTTATAGAGATGGGATAACTATATGTATTAGTTGAAGATAACGCCTCGTGTACAAGCACATAAGATAGCTTTATAGAGATGGGATAACTGAATGTATTAGTTGAAGATAACGCCTCGTGTACAAGTACATAAAATAGCTTTATAGAGATGGGATAACTATATGTATTAGTTGAAGGTAATGCCTCGTGTACAAGCACATAAGATAGCTTTATAGAGATGGGATAACTTAATGTATTAGTTGAAGATAATGCCTCGTGTACAAGCACATAAGATAGCTTTATAGAGATGGGATAACTATATGTATTAGTTGAAGATAATACCTCGTGTACAAACACATAAGATAGCTTTATAGAGATGGGATAACTATATGTATTAGTTGAAGATAATGCCTCGTGTACAAACACATGAGATAGCTTCATAGAGATGGGATAACTATATGTATTAGTTGAAGATAACGCCTCGTGTACAAACACATAAGACAGCTTTATAGAGATGGGATAACTAAATGTATTATTTGAAGATAACGCCTCGTGTACAAGCACATAAAACAGCTTTATAGAGATGGGATAACTGAATCTATTAGTTGAAGATAATACCTCGTGTACAAGTACATAAGACAGATTTATAGAGATGGGATAACTGAATGTATTAGTTGAAGATAATACCTCGTGTGCAAGTACATAAGATAGCTTTATAGAGATGGGATAACTATATGTATTAGTTGAAGATAACGCCCCGTGTACATGCACATAAGACAGATTTATAGAGATGGGATAACTATATGTATTAGGTAAGATAATGCCTCGTGTACAAGCACATAAGATAGCATTATAGAGATAGGATAACTATATGTATTAGATGCAGCAAGCTTGCGTTTTACCATACCTTTGTCTCGACCATTATTTGTGTTGTCAGATTGTGATGTTGCAGAACCTGATACCTGTATGAAAAGTGATAGACACGTACATGTTAGAAGTTCTTAATGTTTCACTTGATGTCTTGTTGCCTTTGATTTACATAGTGTAGCACATATTCCCGTGGACTATTTATAACACGGAATCAACAAAGGAGGGCGTTTCAAGGTGTCCATTGGACTCATGCATAATGTGATTATCTATTCTATCTATACTGTTTAGAGATGAATACGCATGATCAAAGGACTGCGTACATTCACAAGTTACTACCAGTGCATTGTGTGTATTTCTACCAGACCACAGCGGACAAAGAAATAAGAAGCATCATGGAAAATGTTAATGAAGTGATTTACATGGTGTAAGGGTCAAGTGGATACTGATATGACTGCAAGGGTAATCCTGAAAGGCCTTTATAGATACTTCCAACATCAGCATGGAGTTTCAGCATGAAGTGGATATGTGTAGAGCTTTAGTACATTTCATGTTCTCAACTCATGACAAGAACACATGGTATTCACCTTGCAACTGATTATGTAGTGTGTCGACAGAAACAATGTCGTCATACTTACGTCAAGTCTTCTCCTTTTCCTTTTGGAAGGCCCGAACTGTTCCCCAATTTCTTCGTGACCTACTGTTGATACCGCTGATGTACCTTGCACTGAGGTGACACGTCCTGGGAAGATTGAAGGTTGTCTGCCTGGTAAACCCTGAAACTGATGTCAGAGGCACAAGACTAGTGTTTCCATGCTGACAAATCTTATATTTGAATTCAAATTATCTTAGGGTACAGGTTAATGTCATGATTCAGACGTGGATTATAACACACAGGCGCGCGCACGCACACACTTGCTTTCAGTGTGCGAAATAGTTTCCAAATTTTGCTAGCCAGATGGGCTAGCTGTGCCTGAAAGTTACTAGCCCACAAAATTATTCACTGGCCCGAAATATGAATGTAGACACGGGTTTCATCATTAAGCTGCTAATATGATGAACAATTTTCATCAGGCCATAATCTTGATTGATTTAAAAGTGTATTATAACTTAACAAGTCGGAGAGAGTGATATACATGTGTCATAGAATATACTATGGTCACTCAAGCAGACCAATCAGGGAGACCAGTCAGGGAAACGAGACCAGTCAGGGAGACGGGGCCCAGATCATCGACACAAGCGGACGGATTGTGCGGCTAGTCGGGGCGTCGGCTAAGGCCGTCGCCTCACCAACGACTACGTCGACGATGAAGAATCACAGTCCGACTACTAAGTGACAGAGCGGGTCTCCACATCGGGAACATTGGCCACTCGGTACCGGTGTGCGTTCTGTCATGTGATTACCAACTGATGTACCATTTCAACCATTATTCCCCAACCATAATAAAAGATGGCTGCTGCTGTCTTCAACTTTGCTGCTGACTTCCGTCTCTTGTCCACCATCCTGAACTACCATCCGAGAGCTACCCCAACGGACGCTCTTGGACACATGTATTTACAAAATGACCCCATGAAAATTCACTAGCCAGTCGAGCCAGTGACTGTGGAGATTTACTGGCCCGACTGGATTTTTACTAGTCACGGGATAGCGGTCCAGTGGCTATTTCAAACACTGCTTGCTTTATTTGTCAACTAATTCAAATAAAACTGCGTCATTTTCAGAAAATATTAGTAATTCACTGTCAGTCTACATAGACAGTACTCACGACTTGAAACCCTGGTATCTCTATGTCTAGCATAGATAAGTCCGCCTTGTGGTTGGCCAGGTATTCCATCACAGCCTGCCACTCCACTGAAGAACAAAATTGTGTATATAGTGTGTATATGATGCATCACGTGCATGTACCTTTCCATAAATAATGCGTCATCAGAAATGAGTCATTGTCTCAAAGGGCAATAGTGGTAGTAGTAATAGTGACAGTGAAAGTGGTGGTAATTCTGTATGGGATATTCAGTTACATTTAACCGTTTCTAGAAACTGATTACACACCCGTGTATAATTTGTGGAGTTGTCCTTTTCTACGATCCCTGTCCTGAAACAAGAAAGATATGTAAATAACAATAGGACCCAATATATCTATCTACAACAAACGAAAGTAATGAGTATTACAATTAATTAATGATTATGAATGTTTTCAAGCATACAGTGTGTGGTCCAGTGTGTTTACTGTTGTGAAATCATAAACAATTAGAAAAGTCTTTACCTTCAGTAAGTTGTCCAGTTCTTGATTAAGTGTTTGGATCTCGTCCCAGCCTGCAAAGAAGCATCACCTATAGGTTTAATAAACCTGTTCAAGGCAACCTTTCAATATGTGAATGACCTAATTACTGTACCGAAATTTGCAGACACAAATGGCTGCTTAGGAAACACCCTGCAGCATTTCATCTTCAAACTAGATACAGTTGTTATTGCTGAATGTACTACTGGACAAGCAGAACTAACCGGAAGGACACTCATAGATACTTACGGCTCTCAAGATCTTTTCCATC
This sequence comes from Haliotis rubra, assembly GCF_003918875.1. Taxonomy (NCBI): domain Eukaryota; kingdom Metazoa; phylum Mollusca; class Gastropoda; order Lepetellida; family Haliotidae; genus Haliotis; species Haliotis rubra. Next base: position 819,314 of record NW_025766985.1, on the reverse strand, counting down.
TGTGTTCTGCATCTCAGTTTCCATATCGTTTATCTGGCATCCTTCCTTCCGTACCTGCTGAAAGGTATATATACTCATGCCAATAATGGTTGTCACCCCCTTCAATTTTTTATTGGAGGCATGGGGTGGGGGGTGGGGGCTGGGGTGGGTGGGGGCTTGTGTGACAACCATTATTGGCATGAGTATAGTAATGCTATCTGTGACTCTTTCTACATTCAATGGTATTAGTTTTCAGCTTTCTATAATTCTGATCTTGTCAGACTTCAGTTAAAGATAAGATACATCTTTCCTGAATGTGAAGCAATCAAAACATAATATTAAATATGAATAGAGATAAGTAGTCTGCAACCCTACTAGGAAGGAAGGGTTTTAGTAAGATACGTACTGAGATATTAGATTCCATTCCTGCATTCTCTGATTCAACGTGGAACATCTCTGAAACATGCAAAAACAAAGATTTTGTTGAAACTAACTTCATTCAAGATTGAGAGAGGGTGAATTGAGAGCAACGTGCTGTCATAATAAATCCAATTTGAATCCTGCTCCAAACTAAGAAACACAAACCCAACTTGCAACTTACCCATTTGTTGTTGAATGTTTGGACTTTCAACATGGCCAACCTAGGATAGAAATGAAAAGTTACCTCCCTTGATCTTAAAGTAACAAGTGGAATCAGCTGATCACGACAACTGCTTTAGTTTTTATGACACTGGCACAACGAATCTCGAGATTTGATATTTTAATCTTAAGAATAACCTCGGGTGCTATACTTATATGTGTCACAACTTACCATAGCAAAGCTTTGTTTCGATTCTGCATGTTTCCTTATCTCCAAAGCTGAAAGATCAAAAGTTCAAACAGGACCTACAATTCAGACTCAGATATTGTGAAAATGTTTTACAGCTGCTGTATTACACACTGCTTTAAAATATATCAATATCTGAACTCTCATTTCCTTTGGTACAATATATAATAGGTAGAAAAATAACTACATCCAGAAGGTGAATGGAAAGATAAAGTGCAGGTACACGAAGATGACAGAAACAGAATGATAGATGGTTAACTTGGCACCGAGGCACAGAATTTGTTGGAGAGAGGATAAAGAGAAGAAAAAGCATACATATTCTAGAAATCTGACGCAGAAGACATGGATGGAGAGAAGATGGTTGGACAAAGCTTCTGTGTTATATCGATCAAGAATGGAAGTTGGACCGGTGAAATGACGGAGGGACACTATCAAATCCGGCTGTATTTATTTGGCCACAGAGTGTTAGAGGCGTATGGTGATCATCTGTCTTATTACCAACACAACAAACCTTCTCTCAAGAGAACATTTTTAACGTCTTGATAGAACTGATCCGTTTTATCTTGGATAATGATCTGAAAAGAAATATATAGATTACTCACAATGGGTCTTTCATCTTCAGGCCTTGATGTCAGTCACTACTTTGTTTGCGATTCATATACAAGCTCTCTACAATTTCTTACCGATCTGAGAAGCGGGGCAAGATTTTTCCTTTGTCTTAGTCCGTCATGTAGGTCTGACAACCAAGCCTCTTGTGTAACAGACAGTTGCTTGAAACCACCCAAAGCTGAAATGAATAAGAGTAAATAAGTAACAAATTATCACTTACATCTAAAATATTCGTTCCAGATGTGACCACAGCTACTCACATGCATAATGACCTTTGCTTGCTGTAAGGAGACTTGGCTTGTATTCCAGACTATGGCGTACTTCATGAGCCTACAATGTAGCAAAGTGGTATAAACACACAATCACTATTTGATATACGTTATCACACAGACATATCTTTGTTAATATGTGTGCGTTATGCCCATGTCTTGGGACAGAGTTGTAAATGTAGAGTAACAATGTACAGTAAGCTGCGTTTATGACCAACACGTTTAGAACGAATTAACGGGTATAATGAACACCTTTAGAACGAACTAACGGGTATAACGAACTAACGCGTATAATGAACACTTTTAAAACTAACTAACGGGTATAACGAACTAACGTGTATAACGAATAAACGGATATAACGAAGTAACGGGTATAACGAACTTAAGGATATAATGAACAAACGGGTACAACGAACTGATTCGGTGGTTCCGGATGTTTTGCTCGAAATACGGACAGGAAATTACAGACTGAACGAACTAAAAAACTGGTCCCTTTAAGTTCTTTATAACTGTAGGTTATTGTAAATGAACAAGATTTGTTCCCACCACCTCTTAAGATGACACCCGTAAACAAAACAACATACGGTTATATGTACAATATAACAAAGCCATAAAATGTCAACACATCCAAAGGGAACTTACGGACATAGGTCCTGTTGAACCCAGCTTGAAACTAAGTATTTTCAGCACACTGAAGTCCCTGAGGAGTTCTTCAATCCGTTCCTTCCAGGATTCTGAAATGTTGTTAAAATAGAAGTATAATAATCATCACCCTAAACTAACTCATGCATGCATAGTTTGTACTAAAGTCTTACTATTATATTTGTTGAGTTTGTTATTTCCACAAGATCAGTTATTCATATCACCATAAGCTGCCGAATGAAAGACACTTACCATCAGATAATGCATCTGTTTGTGTCTCCATTCCTTCGATTTCCTTTACAAATAAAATAAATGTAAGCTGTTTATAATAGATAACTCAAGATCTGGAACAATACTATGCTAAAACTTTACATTGAGGGAACCTTTTAACCTTGCATTCAATCCAATTCCACAGCCATGTGACAAAACGTTCGATTTCCTGATAGCGAGTAGCTCATTGGGATGGAATTGACATTGCTCAACAGAACTCTGGTTTGGTTGGAACGCTAACATGTGGATTAGTGATCGTGAAGGTGAATCTCTGGGTGGAACCACATTAGCCATTCCAGACCCATATGCAAACTCATGAAAAGGATTTGTACATATGTGTTTAATTGTTTGTGTTGTAAGAAACATCTCTAAACCCTGACATGAGGATCTCATCATTACAGAAGGATACGTTACCATTTCTGCGTCAAATATTTGGGACTTCAGTTCCTTGATACCAGTTAGATCTGAAGTGAAGAAAGTCAAAGTCTTCAACAAACTAAAATGATTGTTTTGCATCACCATTACATAACCATTATATTTTAATCCAGAGCTGTTTGCTCTCGTTCTCTCCCTCGTCTATTAAAAATCCTCCTCTCTGACCTGACACGGTAGTGTGTGTAACAAAGAAAGTTTTGTATTTTATTACAATGTACTGCGCATTGTGTATTCAGAGTTCTACGAATGTGTAAATATACTCACAGGTTGTAAACCGCCAATTGTGGCCGCTTGTTTGTTCCATGACTGTGTTGGTTTCATCGACTATTTCTGCCTCAAGTAGTTGGGACTTCAGTTCTTTTACAGCAGTTGGATCTGAAGTGAAGAAAGTCCAAGTCTTCAACCAACTGAAATGTTTGTTGCATACAAAATGATTGTTTTGCATCACCAGTACATAAGAACTACTGTGGATATTCTAACCCAGTGATGTTTGCTCTCGTTCTCTCCCGCATCTATAAAAAAACATACTTTATGACCTGACATGGTAGTGTGTTTGTAACAAAGAAACAGGCTTGTATTTGATTACAATGTACTGAGCATTGTATATTCAGAGTACTTCCAATATGTAAATATACTTACAGGTTGTAAACCGCCAATTGTGGCCGCTTGTTTGTTCCATGACTGTGTTGGTTTCATCGACTATATTCACACAAGAAGACATGTCCACCATACTGAGATCCTCTGCTGCTACAGCTGATGGGTACACCGACCTGAAACCAGGTTTGTATAAAACTTAAGCACAGGTTTCAAGTAATCATTCAAATAATGGGGCATATTAAAGTAGAGGCTTTTTCCTGAGGACGCACTTACGAAATTCATATTTTGGGTTAGAACATTTGATAATTCGTGACTGGATACGACTACCAATGTTGCCAATGGCAATAACACCTAACTACATCCACTGACTAAATCAACAAACCTGAGCCTGTCCCTCTCCTGTCGTGACCTACATACAAGCAGAGTGTCCCCCAGTCTGTTCAGTCTCCTGGCCACCTCCAGCATCAGAGTCGTAGCTCCACTACCGGGCATACACTTGACCTGGACGTCCTTACTGTTGATGTTCTCCACCAGAATGATACATTGTTCTTTAGTGAGAAATCTCAGATAGTCGCCATCGGTGTCTCCTCTTTCTGCTTTCAGCACCGACTTCGTTTCAGCAACACCAGCCCAGAAAGCAGTGAGGACTTTTTCATACCTACTGGGAGTCATTACCAAAGAATCGTTTGTGACAAAATGAGAAGACTCATTTGCAAGCTTCTTCAATCGATTCTTAAATCCAACAGCGTCCTCAAGGAGAGAAATGGGAATGGCTCCATGGATTGAGTTGATATCCTCATCAGTGAACCTGCTTAGTGTCTCTATAACTCCTCTCGCCACTGACATACTGTATGTCACTGCTTCAGGACAGTCTTCATCCCCATCAACCAGTGACAAAACTATCACAGACTGTGTAGGCAGAGCCAGGAATACATCACATACAGCGTTGCTTGGTCGGGGCGATGTATAGAAATCTAACGCAACTGCTAAAGAATGAGATAAGAACATAAAGCATGGTCCAGCCTTTGGGTTTTGGAGATCTACTACTTCGTTGGTGAGAGGATCAAAAACAAAGTCGTATGCATGATTTTCTATGTGTTCCAAGAGTCGTTCTTTCACTTGTGCTAAAGGGGTCCTCAGTTTTGTTGGTGCAATACTCTGGCCATCTGAAAAAACAACCAAATTATACATCTCGATGAAAATATGTTCGTTACACATAGAATGGTCCTGTGCCAATTTTGTGACACTGCTTAGACACGAATATAACATAAAAGAATCGTAATGGGAAAGGAATTCTTCACTTGGGCAACCCAGATATGGAAGCTGATGTACTTGTGTATTTGGAGGGTACTGGAAAAGCCTTTTGGGGGTGCAATACGTCTAAGATAATCAGAATATCCGATTCAAATCCATTTGCAACATGAGCAAGACATTGCTACATGATGTATGGTTTGCTTCAACTATTGAAGACAATCCCAGAGTCTACGTCAACGATCTAAGTTTTACAATGATTCAGTTACCCTTTTCAATAAAGTAACTTCTGATTTCAAAGAGACTGTTTCCAATCTGTTTCAGGTCAGGACGAAAGATGTCATTTGTCCCAAGATAAAGATCCTGCTCATCCTCCTCTATGGTATTTTGCTGCAACATAAAGTAAAGGTTATAAATGTTAAATGAAACAGAGGGAAACAGTATTATTGATGACCTAGACGTTCAACAGTTTTCATCTCTTTAGGGAAACATTAATGGACTTGTGATTGTCTTTCATTTATGAATATAAGATGGTGTTTGCTTTGAGCAGCTTTATGGCTAGTCATTGTACCGATTATATATGCACTTACCAGAAGCTTCCACATCCTGCCTGCAATAATGAAAAGACGAGACATTAACAATATTGTAAAAATAAATTCCACCAACCAGTACTATACTACGTTCTCAGTAAGGATTACTCGAATATAACATTAGATCACGTAGTGAGGCACAATTCATTCACCTTTTCGCAAACACCTGACGTCACCTGTAACTGATAAGGATTCATAAACACATGCTCATGATAAAGTCGGATACATACAGCTTTTGTCGGAGATTTCACCTTAGTTTGTCAAAGATGATCAAGGACCAAATCTGGTTTATATTAACGTATGATAACAGTTGAAATATAGTTATGAGAATATGCATTATATCGAGGAAAAGATGTAAAGGAAACAAACATACAATTAGAATTCAATTAATACCAAATCTTCATGTGTCTGGAAAACGTTCGGTTCTTTTGACGTTATTTTCGTCATATGCCTTACAGCTGCACGATAACATACAATACAAGTCATACTCTGTACAAATTTGATTAACAATTCCGTAATTACGTTAGAAATCCAGAAGATGTAGTGCGAATTTGTGACCCAGGGGCATGTCTGAAATTTGTGATTGTATCGCTGATAATATCGTACATGCAGGTTTCACCAAAGCTATCACCGGACATCACGCTTATAAGCCATGTTTTATAGAAATTATGTCCAGCGAAGCTCACGCTTGTAAGCCATGTTTTATGGAACTTATGTCCAGCGTGGCTCACGCTTGTACATGTACACCAGGTTTTATGGAAACCAAATTTTCCTTTAAGTTCCGCAAATGTTAGAAAATCGCGGTCGTCACAAATATCTTTAATATAAACTACTCCACATTTAATCCAGTTATGAATGATCAAGCTTGGCTGGTTACACTGGTGATTTAGCCATAGTGGTTGCATGAGTATTTCATTAATATCGTTATTGTTACATACATCTTTTAACACATCTATGCCAGGCATCAAGAGAGTCTCTACAAAATGGATTTTTAACTTTATAGTGTTTTGTGATGTTGGCTGCTAGGAGAAGAAGGTTTTGTAAAGGGAAACCGGCGAGAGCATAGTTCTTAGATTTTGAAATATATCTCTTCAAGCATGAAAGTTTTAAAGAGTCGAGAAAGGTTTTCACATCGACCATTCTCAGACCACATTCTCCATACATTCGCACTATATTAATTCGTTTTATTTTGTCAATTTTATCATTCCATATAAATTTGAAGAATAACCTGTTAAAATCAGTAATAAATGTTTTTGGGGGATGAGGGAGAGATGAGAAGATGTGGACAATCGTGGATAAATCTAAACTTTTTACGACGGTTATTTTCCCTATTAATGTTAGATTGCGTCTTTTCCAATTCAGTAGAATTCTTTTTATATTTTGAGTCTCTTCTTTGTATTGATTACCCATAGGTTTTCTAAATGAGCATTTAATTTGATTCCCAATACGTCGAAATTCTCATTATGCCAATCCAGCTTATAGTCATGGGATAAAACTATTTTACTATCTGTCATTGAACCTAGCCATACTGCCATATTTATTTTCAAACCTGACATCTTGTCCAGTGAGAGCAAAGTTTTCATAGCTTCGTTAAGAGAGGTATCGGAACCGTCCAAAAACAATTCAGTGTTGTCTGCATATTGACCAATGTCTTTTAACACAATTCCTTTAATTCCGTGGTTGGCTCTGATCATTATTACTAATATTTCTGCTACCAATAAGAATAAATATGGGGAGATGGGATCACCCTGTCTACATCCCATTTCGTTGTCGAAAAACGTCGACAAGTGACCATTCTGTATCATACACGAGGATGCATTAGAAACCAATATGTTAACCCATTTTTGAATGTTACTTCCAAAACCAACCTTATCTAGGACCATCTAAATGCATGTTTTTACACGGTGTCGAAAGATTTTTCAAAGTCAATTAAGATAAGTAAACCTTTTATTTTGCCTTTTAGTTTCAAACATAATGTCACAGAGAAGTCTAATATTTTCCGTAATGCATCTTCCTGAAATGAATCCCGTTTAAGTTTCGTTTTTGAGAACATTCAATGTTTTTTAATCCTCTTATACAAGTGCTCATAACTTTATATAATGCGTTTAGGGGAGATATAGGTCGCCAAATCTTCAGAAATGTTCTATCTTTACCTGATTTAGGGATACAAGTAATTACTCCTCTATTCATTGTCATAGAAGTCTTGTTGAAAGTTTCTTTTATATATTGGTGAATCAAATTTTTCAGATTTATCCAGAAGTAAATAAAGAATTCGATAGGGAAACCATCTAAACTTTAATTATTTTTCATTGAGTTAATTGCATGCGAAAGTTCTTCAACACTAATGCCACGCTCTAGTTTATTTGACTGCTCTTTGTTTAAAGAAGGAATGGCAATATTTTCAAATACAGCTTTAATGTCATCATCTATGTCACAATTTGATTTATAGAGGTTTACATAACATTGTTTTTGTTCCACTATTATTTCTCGTCCATCTGCTATTTCTTTACCATTATCAATGATGAGAGAGTTAATAAGTTTGTTTGCATGGTTTGTATTCTTCAAATGACAAAATTAATTTGTAGGTTTATCCCCATTTCAAACCATTGGATTCTATTTCTAATTTGGATTCCTGTCATGTCTTCTTTTTAATTTTTCCAATTCATGTTAATTTTGAGATAAATCAGCAAAAAATGATCCATTAGCGTTTTAGAAGTTACTTCTTATTTCGTCTTCTATTCGACGTATGCTCTCCTCTAGTTCTTTATGTTTTGTAGTTCTGCTTTTCTTAAGATATGAAGAGTATGAAATGGATTTTCCTCTAACTTTCCAAAAATAGAGTGTCACTGATAGTCAAAGGTAAGTGTTCATCATTAATCTTGTTTAATGTCTGCGTATTCACGTTTGGTTTTATTAAGTAAGTCAGTTACTAGTATTATATATTCCTCTCGTCTCAATAAACTTCCAATAACCGCGTCCCTTTTCCTTATTTATAATAATCTTTATTTGCACTGAAAAGGCCACAGGCCCATAGTACATAAAGTTGTTTTAAACATATTTTATTCGAAAATGAAATGAATTGGGCACAAGTTATCCAACTTAGGAACGCCCTCTCCCAGAACTTACATATGTCATATTTACAATATAAAAAACATTGACAACAGGGATTTATGGAATGAATTTACAAGGTCTTTAAAGAGGTTGTGTATAATATATACAAGAATAAAACTACAAAAATCTTTAAGTGAGCTTAATATATATATACATGTTCAAATAATAATTCATTTTCATATAGTGATAGTGTAACATGACCAAATAACAATAAATCTAGATTAATGGGTATGCGATGTTTGACGACAGTATTTACATTAACAAACAATTCTTTACGCTGCGTTGTACACAAAGAACATTCTAAGAGATAATGCCATGAATTTTCACGAGAACAACCACAAGTACAAGGAGCATCTGATCTTGAATTAATTCTGAATAAATCGTAATTAAGCGGACTTGTATTGTACCTTAGTTTTGTGTGAATAATGTTCAGTTTCCTTGTACCAGACCAAAAGAGAGGTGGGGAGGCATTTATTTTACTTTCAATTTTCAACTTAAAACCTGCTAAAGAATCTATGTTTCTTTTTTCTATGGGAACATTGTTCCACATTCGTATAGTAGATGGAACAAAAAGATGATAAGGAAGTTTCAATCTCGTAAATGGAAGGGAGAAGTTTAAAGAGGTTATAAGATGATTTATGTCCAAGATATGTAGGTAGTAATTCCTGAAGGTATGATGGTGCAATATTGTGAAGAATCCTATAAAATAAGCAAAGTTTTCTTTTCTTCTACGTTCACTAAGGGTTTTCCAAACAGTTTCAAAATGCAAATGATCACGAGTAATATATTTTGGAAGTCCTGTCACTATACGAGCTGCTTCTAACTGTAACTGTTCTAAGGAGTTAGTTTGATTAGCTGTATATCCATCCCATAATTCACACGCATATTCAAAATGAGGACGATTGAAAACAGTGTAGATCTTATTTAGCGCTGTACTTTTTAACACACAAATAACTTAAACTTTAACTTTCTCATGGAATTTATCATTTTGGAGGTTTTCTGTAAAATATCAGTTATGTGATGAGACCAGCCTCCATTTGAAGATAATGTTACACCAAGATGTTTATGAAAAGGTACAGTTTTAATGTTACAGCCGTCAAGATTTAAATTGTCTAGCTTGTCACTATCTCTGGTAGAGAACAATACAGCTTCTGTCTTATCTGGGTTGTATTGAGTAACCAGTTCTTAGCCCAATCACTTAACGAGCTTAAATTTTCATTCATAGTTACTTGCAATGATTGCATTTTATTGGAAGGTGCACCGAGTGATGTGTCATCAGCAAACAATCTTGTTGCGCAACTTAATTCAACGGCTATTTCGATCACATACACAATGAAAACGGACCCAAAACTGAACTCTGTGGGACTCCGGCTGGTAGTGTTCTCGAATGAGATAATGTGCCATTCACAAATCTGATTGAGTACGTTTGCTTATTTAAGTAGCAAGCCAAGTTAGTAAGTTACCCTTAACACCATATATATCCAATTTCAATAAAAAGCCCTCTATGCTAGACACGATCCAAAGCTTTAGAAAGATCACAAAATACCATACAATAGTTTTCTTTGTTATCAAGCGATGTACATACATTGGGGTAAATTTCTATAAGTTGATGTACAGTAGAGTGGCCTCGCTGAAAACCAGCCTGGTATTTGTTATCAAGAAAGTAGTTATTAAGATGTTGGAAAACAACCCTTTTAAATATTTTACTGACACAACTGATTAGTGATATCGGCATATAATTAGATACAATTGAATTGTCACCTTTCGTAAATAGCGGCATAGCATGGGCCTTTTCCCAAACATTTGGGGAAGTACTCGATCGAAAGAAAAATTAAATAATAAACAAAGAACACTGTTTATAGAGTTAACAGTTTTCTTAACAATTGATGACTAATTTTATCTGGTCCAGTTGCTTTCATGGAAGGAATTGAATTAATGATATCAGAAATTTCTCTCACTGTTATAGTTTTTATAGCAATTGATGCATCAGTCCTTTGACAAAACTTTGGAAGTTCTATGTATTCATTAAGATTTGAAATTGATTGAAAATATTCTTTGAGCTTGTCAGCTTTACCTAAATCAGAAAACATAGATGGGTGCTTATCGTTACTGTTCTCTTTTAAACATGGAATAGTTGAGCTGGAACCGGAAGATTTTACAATGTAATGTAAAGTTTAGCAATAAGAAGATTTGTTTTCTGTATACATTTCAAATAATAATTCATCCAAGTTTGAGTAAAAATATTCTTTGGCATAAGTTTTCATGTTATTTTCTTTGTTACGTTGCTTTCCATATTTTGTAAAGTCGACATCCTTCCGTGTTCTTAAAGCTATTTTTCTAAATCTAATTTAGATTTTATCATTGGGTCTGATGGTGACAACCTTTGTTGGGATGCACTGCTTTGTGATAAAACTAAAGTGTTCATAAATTAACTGACAAGATTCATTGATATCATTGCAATTATTAAACATGGAAAACCAGTCTTGTGAATCGATTAGTTGATTTAATTTTTCAAAATCACCTTTCTTATAGCACCATACGTCTCTAGTATAAGCCACTTGTGTAGATATATGAGCATTGATATTAACGTAGGTACCTTTATGATCACTAATGTTTCTACCGTAATCTATCACTCCACAGTCTATGACTTCAACATCATCGCTTACAATAACTGGATCTAATAAAGTACTGACATGTTCTGTAACTCTAATCGGTTCACGAATAATATTTTGCATAGTTTTTTCTATCCAGAATGTTATGGACAGCATGAGTCCTGGCAGACAACATATTTACATTTATGTCACCAGTAACAGTAACTGTACTCGATATGTCTAGAGCGGCTTCAATAGCGTTGTCAAGTCTACTCCAAAACTGTTCTCTATTATATTCTGGTCTGTAGATTGCGCATATAATTCATGGTTTCTTGGGAAGAAATACTTCAATCCAGATGGATTCGTCGTTTATATTTTCTAGTCTTTTAAAATTAACATTGTTTCTAACATAAATCATAACACCACCACTAAAGTATTTCTATCCTTTCTAACGGGGTTATGAAAATCATCCAATTTTAGATTTTCATCAGAACCAGATTCATCAAGGTGAGTTTCAGTCAAACATACAACATCATAATCTGACAACATTTCAGACAAATACCTTTGCGTGTGACGAAAACTTCTAACATTTAAGCGAAATATAGAGAGTGTTTGATCTGGGCTTACATTGGGAGGTCCGGGATTGGACTTGATATCTCCGGCATAAAGTTATGTTACATTTGAGAGGGATTTGGATCGGGTAATCATAGCATAGAAAATGAACATTGACATATTTTGGAGAAGAACTGGATATTTACTACTTAAAAATGAGGATAATTTTATCAGATTTGGATGGATATAGTAATATCTTATAATATATTTGGTTCGCAACCGGTCATAAAATGGACATATTAGGAGGAAGTGTAATTCATCTTCTATTTCGTTTAAATTACAAAGTGTACATAATCTATTTTCTCTTTTTACATTCACATATCTGCCTCTTTCGATCAACAAATCAAGAGAAGAACACCTGAGTCGTGTCAGTGCTATTCTAAACTTTTTTACATTAACAAAGGATAGATATGGCTCAATGACTATGGCTTTTTAGACAATGAATAATACATGCATTTATTTGATAAGGTTATCCATTCACACCATGTTTGAATATACATATCTTTTAGTCTTGTCGTTAAGGATTGAGATGATAAGACTTTATGGATGTTCAACTTCTTTATTTTAGCAATGGCGACCTTTCGTAATAGATTCTTACACAGTTTTCAAGCATATGGGGGAATGAAGGGGTACACCAGTATATATACAAGATAAGATAAAGAGATAACAATGACAAGGGTGGAAAACAAAGCATCAAAGAAAGTTACATGATGAGCTACAATGGTGTCCTCCCATTTGTGAGAACTCCAAGTTGTGAGACACATTAATTAATGGTTCAGTGCACACAGGTGGTGCTTCCCCATCCCTACGATGAAAGTGGGAACAGCCCTGTTGCTGAGGAGTACCCGCAGGAGGCATAGTTCATTAATGAGTTAATTAACACAGAAGACATTGTTCGTTGAAGAGCATTTATTGTTTTCAATAGATACTGAATTACTGAAAAAGATTATCCTGAACTGGTGATATATTCTACTTGTGGAAGGCCTGCCATAATGGTGATCGGAAAGAGTAGTCAAAGGTTAATAAATACATTTGGATTAATTATTGTTACAACAGTTATTGCTAGATTTTTCAAACACATAAATCCGAGTAGGTAAATTAATTTCTCTTTCAAATGATCACGAAGTTACCTACACAAAGTCTTTATTTTTTAAAGCCATTTATCTGAGTGGGTTAATTACTTTATCTTTTAGAGTTTCATTAAGATTACCTCCACAAGATTCATTTAAATAGCTAATCCATAATTAGCTGGGGTTAATCCATTCTATCAGATAGGGTAGTAAGGTGTGTTTTCTTTGCTAAGTACCTACTCCACTGTCTCACAACTGGGAGTTCTCACAAATGGGAGTAGACCGCTACAATAGCATGATGATGAGCTAAGATAACATACATGAGACGGGTGGGATTACCAAGACAATTAGTGACTAAGTTAATTAGGGAGAAGCCAGGGTGGTGGGGGATTAATTAGTGTGAAGCCAGTGTGAGGAATGTCAGTTAGGCAGGTGATTAGAAGCCAGTGTGGTTTGAGTGGGTAATTATTTGTGGATTAGGTGGTTGTAAGCTGATGGGATGTAATAGCCGTGATCCCTGTTAATAGAGGGGTTAAAACGGCGTATTTGTAATGCCTCGTCCAATTTACGCTGAGTGTAATCATGTGTGTTGTTTGAAAGTGTTTTGACAGTGTCCCAGTTGATGTTTCCTCACTGGCTTCCCACTAATTAATCCCCCCACCACCCTGGCTTCTGCCTAATTAACCTACAGTCAGTAATTGTCTTGGTAATCCCACTCATCTCATTCATGTTATCTTAGCTTATCATCATGCTATTGTAGCTCATCATGTAACTTTCTTTGATGCTTTGTTTTCCACCCTTGTTATTGTTATCTCTTTATCTTATCTTGTATATATACTGGTGTACCCCTTCATTTCCCCCCATATGCTTGAAAACTGTGTAAGAATCTATTCCGAAACGTCGCCATTGCTAAAATAAAGAAGTTGAACATCCATAAAGTCTTATCTCTATACGACCAACTTCAAGAATGGAAATGTGCGAGGTAGAAAAGCGATGGTGCCAATGCAAGCATGGACCTGGCAAGCCACTTCTAAAACACCGCTTTGTCACATTACATAAGACAGTTGGCAAAGCTGTACAACAGGCCAAGCGGGCGTATGTAAGAAACAGTGAAAAAGCTAGTATCAGCAGTAAATGCTGTTCATTATAGGGCCATACCTTTCTTCGTCATACCTTGTTAGACAGTGATCCTGTATCGCTAGAAATAGGTGTCGATTGCACAACATGGAAGGTGGATTAAATAATCATGTTTTTATGTGGGCTAACACTACAGATGTGCAATAATGGGAGTTAAACAATGAAATTTTAGAATAAGGAAAAAGTTTCAAGGTACTGGTTGCCAACACTTTTTAAACGCACCTGTTAATATTCATAAATAGTCTATTTGTCGTTTTGTTGAGAATTTTATCATGAATGGGTATATTACGTCTTGGTATGAGCAGTTAAGTAAACAGGAAGGAAGAACGAGGCGCAATAAACTTAGGTTGTATAGAGAATATATGAATTGTTATTTTACTGAAACCTGTATTTCAATGCATTTGCCAAGACACTACAGATCTGCATTAGCAAAATTTAGATGTGGCGTAGCCCCCTTAAGAATTGAAACTGGTCGCTATGAAAATATTCTTTTAGAAAATAGGAAATGATTTAAATGTCTACTTTCAAATGATAGTGTTAATTTATGTACAGGTATATTAGATAAACCTGATATCGACAAATTATGTTTTATATTCAACAATCCTAATCTTTTTCATGTTTAGCCAAAATCTGCCTGTTAATCCTCAACAGAAGGAATACATTTTTTTATGCTTAATAATCTTCTGATAATTTTTAGGTTTTTAAAATGATTTTTGTCTCTCATAATTCTCTGTTCATTTTACTCTTTTGAATGTTTGTAAATATCATTTGTATCTACAGTGAGACGTAGATAAAATATTGTCTGTCTGCCTGTCTGTCTTTTAAAATATTCGAAGACAGATCATTCAATGTCAGTCCCAATTGAGACATTTACACCTTTTTAAATTTACCTGCCACATTGTATTATGAAATTATATACATTTTAAGCTTTAATACGCTTAAGTTCTTTCACTACTTTAACAAGTAACATACTTCTTTGATGGGAACCACCTCCGTGGTGTAGTGGTTAGAGCGTCCGCACGGACAGCGGGAGGTCGCGGGTTCGATCCCCGACGGCGTCATACCAAAATACGTTAAAACATGGTCTTTGTTGGTCCCTGCCTGGCGCTCAGCATTAATGGGTACAATAAGGACTGGTCGGCTCGGAGTCAGTATACTGTGTCTGAGTGGGGTATTCATGCTTCACTGCGGCATGGTATCTCAGTGGGCTAGCACTATAAAACCAGCTTAAGTCTGGGCTAGTACAAGCAGCCGCACATACACATACACACGCATGCATGTCGTCATATGAGCGAAATATTCTCAAGCACGACGTTAAACCCAATTTCACCTCACCTTCTTTGATGGAAGACATGGGTTTTACATTTACACTTGTAAATGAAACTATAATATGAATAATACTTTTTAAAAATTGAATGGATAGTAATAGTTTTGCAATGAATTAATATGGTACTATGTAGATACGAGAAATTATCAAAGAGAGACAGTTCAAATCGTTCCTTGTGTGTTATGTATTGCTGAAACTGGTAAAGTAGTAATCGAGTGTTAATTTCATTGTATTGACAGGCATGTGCTTATTGCACTCCATATACCCTTACCTGAATTCTGACGTTAAAACGCTGAAATGTGAGGCAATTTGTTCCTTTGTCCGCAACAATACCGAATCAATATCCCAGCCTAATCTGAAAATGTATTTGCATAACGTAAATCTCCTTTGAATAAGGTTTCAGGAAAGAATTAAAACCATGTTCTGTGAAATTTGCACAGAGGGGATAAATGTCATAAAAAAACGATTATTTTGCTCACATTCCGTTATATTTCCTTAAAAGCTCGCAATGTTTGACAGAAAGTATTGCCATCCCTTTAATATATCCAACCTTTTTCGCTGGAATTAATTGCATGGCCCAATTATGTACGAGTAACTGTTCATGTCTTTGTAAAAGAAATATCAGATTTTTCGAGATCCATTTAATAATTTTGTTGGATCAGACACCATATTATTCTATGGTATCCGGTTTCATAAACTTTCCGGCACTGACATTGTGACTGCCGTAGGTGACATGTCCGGGCATTGTCTAACTCGCGAATGTCACGCCTACGAATGACCCGTCTCTCAATACTGTCGTGCACATGATAATGAGAGGCGTCTCTCTTACGCGTAACGGTACTGCGAGGGCGGTTTGTTTGTGACGAGCAGTGGGAGGACAGTAGATATGTTTCAACTCGATGGCACACCTTACTTGAGGTAGAACTCCGTTGAGGAAGCTTTCAGAGAATGTTAAAATCACGTTTCTGTGAACATTGCACATAGGAGTAAAGTCTGTCGTCAAAACGGACCACTATGAAAGCCAAATGAAGACTGTGAAGTCTCAGGCGCTTTGGTTTTACATCGGTGGAAGGGACACCCTCTCTCGGTGATAGTTTTGCAATGGTTTTACTTCCACCATATAGTATCCAAGTAATATAAGAAATTGTCATCCATGCTACTGTGGAAATGTATTCTATCCTCTTAGCTCTGAAGAAGAAATGTTTTAAAACGCGAGATATATTTCGCCTTATATATTATGTTCGCTTCAGACAGTCCACGTAACAAGAAGGACGTTTTGACTGAACAATTTAGTCAGGCATCGGTTACCTCCAATTAATTCTCTCAATGCTTCTGTCATATCCATTTGACAGGAGAGCATTATAATCACAACCCCAAAGAAAACTTGCAATAACTGTTGACAAAGTAGGATTTACGTCTCATTTGAATTATGTATTGAATGCATGAAAACTCACTTTCTAAATATATCAACTTTAAGTAGTTTGTGTACCTTAAGACGAAAACCTTCAAATTAAAGATGTATTCCCCGAATGTCTCGGCACAAAGCCACAATCAACGGCCATTGCTAACTTCTGGCACTTCACGTCGAGTGGTACTCAGTCAAATATATTCTTTATAATGCAATCTTTTTTTTACAACCTGACCAATATGTTTGTTCTTTGGTGAACAAACAACATTTAGGTGCAAGATATATTGTATAATTAACTTTTAAATCACTTTCCCTTGGTTACTGTTGACTGGTCATTTTACTTTTTGTTGAAAACTGCAATATATTGCCGCCGGTGCGGAAAACCTATTTTTTTCACAAATCCGAAGTCGTAATGGATTTTGGGGTCGGTGCTTTTCGAATAATGTTTTGACGCTGGGGGATATTATAAAATGTCAGTATGTCATAACAATAACATAATATAGTTATGTGTCTTTTGTTACAAAAGGACAAGATGTCGATGTATGAAACTTTTTTTCTGATGGAGGACCTGTAGTTCACAGAAACGAGTGAAATCAGATCTAGTGTAAGAAACTAGATTTATGATACCTAGATTTCTTGGAATGGTGGGTTCAAGAAATATTCATCGCATGTGTGAACATTTCGCTCTCAATATGTGTTTATTTTAGACATTGAAATAGGTAAACAGCACATTTTTCGTTCTCCGAGTAGAAGCAAAATTTAAATAATTTGGTTGCCTCAGAAAGCAGAGCTTTCAAAGTTTTAAATCTACCAAGTATTTTACATTGTTTGACGTGTGTCCATTTTTACACACAAAAAAATACTAGCTTAGTGACCCAATGCAAGGTTCGCTTTAGAATTGGTACAGATAGTGCAACCTCACTTTTATACCTACTTGCACAATGTACATGTTCATATTTTGCTGTTAAAAATATAATGATGAGGAGTTAGCTTGGTGCAATGATGGCACTAATCATTGTTCATGTTTTGAAATTTTATGAAGCAGATGATATCAGAACCAGAATACGCTTTGTTGTGGTGATGTTGTAAATCATCAATACAAAAACCCAAAATACTTGATAAATTATATATTGAGGTGCAATCTGTTTTTGTCTGGGGCGTCGAGGTCATCACCTAAGGTGGCACCAGGTGCAGGCAGGTTTTGTTTCCCTTAATTGAGCAATGCAATACATTTTTTTGTATGTCCTGTTTTGACCTAATTTATTAAATGTATTCAGATATTTATTTAATATACCACATATACGTGGGTGGCAACGACAATATCAAACACTTACAGGTCCTTAATGAAAGAGTGCTCAAGGTTTGACATTTCAAAATTCAAAGAAGACTATTCTTGACATTTCATGTTTTATGATGGCAGAAGCAATTCTACATACTATAGGTAATAGGTGCATATCACATATCAAGCACGTCAGCAAACATCAACTATCTACGAAAGTTCTGTAGACAAATAACATATTATGTCATTGCTCAGAAACCCAGGAAAAGATACTAAGGTAAGGTAAGGTAATTTCCATTTACTTTAACAGCGAAAAATCGACATATGTGCCCTGTTGACTTTCATCAAATGATAACATTTTCTGATAAATATATTGTCACCCGAACAGCATATCTGACCCCAGGTATTTGTTATTGAAAATAATTCACAAAACAAAGATCTACTGTTGAGAAATAAACTAAATCATCACATGTGTATTTGAGATATTGTATTGAAACAAAATACACACAATAATGTGAAACCTGTCCATATATCTTATGGTATAGTTGTATCCAATATAATTATATCAAATAGTTAGTTGTCCACATCACTGATATTCTGATGAAAGACAATGATTGAAGATTAGTTATTTACACTTTGCTAATACATAGATAAATGTACATTCTTAGAGTCTTTACTCATGACCATTTGGGAGAGTAAATGATTAATGATATTATTAATAACTATTAACGTATGAAAATATCTGAAAATGTTGAAAGATGTGAACAGCTGTGAAACATTAAGCATTGACACATCTATCGTCAATATTCACCAAGGATTTTAATTCATTGCATAAATTTATGCATGTAATTCAAACTCTTCCAGAAGTGAAACGTATAATTTTGCCTGCATGCAAAATGAAATTATTTTTATAAAATCAATCCATGTGAAACTGTTATTGATACTATATTTTAGTATAGAATATACTCTCCCCAAAAAAAAGAAAAAAAAGAAAAAAAAGCGCATATAGGAATTGTAATTATAATGGTGGCGCTGAAGTCAATACCTCGTGTGACTACCGTGGACAACTAGAACTGCACAGCATCGCCTCGGCATCGAACGAATAAGTCTCAGAATCTCGTGTTGCCCAATCGCAGCCCACTCTGCCTGTAGTGCCTGTGCGAGTTGCTGAAGTGTCTGGGGCTTAGGGTTACGGCGTTGCACCTGTCTGTCCAGGGCATCACAAAGATGTTCGATCGGGTTTAAGTCCGGTGATCTTGAGGGCCAGGGGAGCACATTGATGTCTTGGTTCTGGAGGAAATCTCTAGTGTGACGTGCTGTGTGGGGCCTGGCATTGTCCTGTTGAAACAACTCCCTCTGGCGATCAATGATTGGAAGGAGGTGTGGGCGTAGGATTTCATCACAGTACCGTTGAGCTGTCAGGTTGCCCTGGATCATCACCAGATCACTTCTTCTACGGCGGGTGATCGCTCCCCACATCATAACACTTTCCCGGCCGAATCTGTCTACTTGGGGGAACGCAAGCGTCGGCGAAACGTTCACGTCGACGTCTGTACACCCGCATTCTTCCATCGCGTCGTTCCAATAGAAATCGTGATTCATCACTGAACCAGATTCTACGCCAATTCGGTAGCTTCCAGGCCTGAACGTTGGTGCACCATTGAACTCGATGTCGGCGATGTTGTTGTCTTCTGGCACGTAAACCAGCCTCTCACAACCTGTTCCTGACGGTCTGTGCAGAAAGCCTCCTCAATCCGGGTATTTGTCGAGCTGTACTGGTCGCCGTAGCTGTTCGATGACGCAGGTGATGTACCCGGATGTAGCGATCCTGCGCCGCAGTGGTCGCTCGAGGTCGCCCACTACGAGGGGCGTCTGCTACCGCATTCTGCCGGCGATATCTCTCCCAGAGCCGTGAAATGGTGCTTTGGTGAACATTCATGCGTCGGGCAACTGCACGTTGAGACTGGCCAGCTTCAAGCAAACCAATGGCGATCTGACGGTCGGCTTCACTTAGACGTGGCATTTTGCGTTCGTCAACAATATTCCAAATACAGTGAATAATCGACAGACAGCGATCAACCTTTTATACCTATCATTGAGACTATCTGATCCCCAACTTGCAGGTGAATTGCATGTGAATTGTGTAAATCTGTGACACTACACGCCGAAATTGAAAATCATGCTGTTAAATACGGGTATTTTACGGATGGTGCGTTTTGTTGTGATATTTCAAAACATAAACACCATAGGACCCATAAACAGAGCAAAACATTTTGTAAAATGAATCACGTTTTAATTCATTGCTACATGAAATTGCTATTTTCATGATGCGTTTCTTTTTTGGGGAGAGTATATATGCATTATGCATTTGCTAATATTTTATCACAATAAGAAAAGCGTGAATGTTATTTTAAAACACAATTTTTGTCACCCTCATATCCCCGTACCTGTTGTTGAGGCCGGACAGCTGCCGATGTCGATGTCGTTATTGCGTCAGACAGAGTAAAAAAATCAAAGCATCATCAGCAAGACTTACAGTTATATGTTTCTTTTCAACATATCAAGTGACGAATCAAGTGATTTTCCTAATATCAACAAAAGTTCAAATGAAAGATACTGAGAAACTTAAATGTGGACTGTTGATAAACTACTGTTCCTGGGTCACGGACGCATACAAGGTCAATAAGCTTTTATGATATCTGAACTATATGGTGAAAAACACATTGTGTTTTTCCTATGAGCTATGAATAATCATACTAGATAGTTATTTGTGTTACATTTGGGTTTGACACACGAACTATCTCCAAATTTACTGTTAGTATTCAATAACGAAAGATTATTAGCAGACAACCCCTGTCTGTGACATTACATCCGGTGACCTTTGCACCTACAGGAAAACTGAAGCTTAGATTTCGCGATCTTAAGTTTCGTTTTCCACTCGTCATATTCAACTGAAAATGATAAATGGAACTCTCGTAGAATGATAAGTTCGTTAAATTCGCCGGGGTTTACACATGAAAGTCGTGTAAACTTTGTTCAAATTGAAATAGCAATATTTTATGTTGAGGTTGGTTTTCGTACGCGTACCAGAATGCAAAACCGGTATTTTAATGTAGGTTAGCGTCGAAAACAATGACCATAACACTTGAAATTAGGACTGGTGAAAAGTCATAATAATAGAAGCGACAAAACCTTTACCACATCCATACGAAATCTGTGCTAAACGAAGAGTCGACTGTACAACTTTGTCTTTATCATGAGTTTAGATTTGTTTCAGCAGTATTACAGCTGTACGATGTTGTTTGTAATCAAATCGAGTCTGGATCAGACAATCCAGTGATTGTCACCATGCGATACGATGACAGAGCATGTGTTTATGAATCACTATGACATAGTGATGATACTAGGTGTTCGCGAAAAGTTAACCGTACCCTACCCTGCCCTAATTTAACGATTATACAGATTCCTAACATGAAACCCATTCCACTGTTCAATCAAGTAATTCTGGTAAACTCTACAAAAGTTACATTATAATATGTCTATTTTGACCTTAACCTGTGTATGTTTGGAAATTATCAGGATATTTTTAGCTAATAATGTTAATTTTTCTACCAAGTATTAATGTGCAAAATATTGGTTCAGCTGTCCCTTATTTAATGACACACCGACTGTTTGAAATCACCCGAATCTTACAACACCTTATGCTGAAACTAATTCAGCAGGCTAAAGGTTTAATAGCTAGCTTCCTCAATCACTTCTACGCGAAACGGCTTCGCACAGTTTCGAAGAAAGTAAATATGAAGTATTTATGCTGGATTTTTCAACGCAATAAGAAACAGGTGTACGTTCGTGTGTCTCGAAAACTGCATATACAGCTTTTATTATAGCTTTCAGAAAATACTAAATTTAGGTTTCTGAAAAATATGCATATGCGTGAAATTCGCTGTTATTAATCGTCAAATTTTGCTTAAATAATGCACGTTTTTGTGCAAATTTGACTGTATTTGATTTTGATTTTGACGTTTTCATTCATGTCGTTCATGAACTTGAACAACTGTCAATGGCCCTAGCAAGTTAATGTATTTTCATTGATAACACTTTTAAACGCGTTTTTTTTGTGACGGGGCGCGGTGGGCGAGCTGGCTAAGGCGCTAGGCTAGTGGTCCAGAGAGGTTAAAACCTGGGAGTCAACTTTGTGTGCAGGCTCTTTCAGTGTTGTCACAACCCCTAGTGTAAGTACACAACCTTGTGCACTTAAAAGAACCCACCAATCCGTTGGTATATGACCAGATGGTGGCCACATGAATAGGTGCAAACACCTAGTTGCGGGTACAGCAAAGTGCAGTAAACTTGGACAAAGTACTGTGACTATGTGTTCCAGTCCAACCAACTGTGAATGGGTACCTCGTTAGGATGAGAAAGCCACAATAACTCGGTGCGCCGAGTGGCAGCAGGAGTAGTATTCTACCCAGGGAGTTGAGATTGATATTACGATGTGCCGTTAAAACTGACATCCAATGATCGAGGGGAAAATACCAGCGCCTTGAGCATGCACCATTTGCATGGATATGTGCGCTATATAAATATACTATAATAATACAACAACAAAAAATAATATCCCTGTCCGCAGTCAAACAGTCACGTGAATGAGTGACCTCCTCGCATAACGGAAGACCGTCTCGCGTACACGTTACGTCCTCTGCTGTTAAGTATTTAGGACTTCACTTCGTTCGCCTTCTTTATAAACGTTGTTCACCTTTAATGAATACTTTTGTTTATGTGAGGAAACTGTAGAGATATTCACTGAATATATATCACATAAGGTTGTTTCGTGTGTCGTACATGTATGTTGTCTCATAGCTACACATCAAAATGCCTTTTTACAGTTAACAGATCTGATAAACGTATGCATGATATAATATAAATGGAGATTTTAAGACAGGGTTTCAGACAGGTGACCAAACCTTTGCGACACTTTTACTTAAAATAACATTTGTCAGTAAACGTGAATGGGAGTAATTTCCAACAAATCAATGAATTCGTTTGTTCGCTTATTTGAAGTACAAAAATGAACGTATTGTTGGTTAAATCATCATCAAACAGTAAAAACTGTAATTTACTAAAACAAGATGAAAAACTTGGCACATTCTGTGGTTCATCTCACAAACTGTGACGTTCTTTCCACACACCAGTTATGCACATTTTTAGGTGTTATATTTTGTGTGTCAAATCAAACTTGCAATTGAAATCTGTGAAGGCTTCTCCATTCCATTAAGTTTTAATTAATCTTTCTCGACATGAAGTAATGATATATCCCATACACGCGATCGACGCTCACCTAAACCAAGATTATATTATACTATTAGATTATATAGATTTGATAAGGTTAGATGAACCTTAGTAACTTACCCTCGTGCGTTACAGCAGTTTACTGCTGAGTTACTCTCCGTTTTGTGAGGGCACGAACCCAGTCCTTGATATCTATCCGTGTGATCAGTTTGAATTGTCTGTCATATCTATATGCAAGCGGTCCTTGTTTGTCATGGAACACTATCCCACTCACTGGTCTGACAGCAACATGAACAACTACAGCATCTTCATCACCATGTCCATCATGTACAGCTTCTCCACTGTCTCGCCGATAAACTAATTCCTCCGCTGGTGTGCAAGGAATAAAATGAATTTGGAAAATATTTGGATCTGGGCATAGTTCATTTCCATCATAGTCACAGACCAGGACAGTATTCTTGATGTTATCCCCTAAAGTGTCCCCGAAAACGGTTCTGTCCTTCAGGACTACTGGTTGGATGCGGTTTACTCTAGTCTCATAACCATATCCCTTCTTGAAAATAGTTTCCTCATGGACGCCATAAAGAAAGGAGCCACCACATTCAATTTTAGTAAATGCGGTTATATATTCTGCAAGTTTATGATTCTTGATGATGTCCTGTGCTATTGCTCGACCATCTTTCTTTTGAGAAAAGTGACTTTTCATTTGAATTGATCTGTTTTCGTGCACATTCTGAAGGTGATGTGCCCGGGTCAAACCAGGAAGTGTATGGAATGTTTCGCTTACGGGTTTTCCCCTCTCTAAGAAATGTTCTGAGCGTTTCTGCACGAATATCTTCGATGCGGTCATCGAGTGGTGTTTTCGTATTGAATTTAGAAGTCGTTACATTTAAAGAAGCTCCAACATACAGCACGTGAAAGTCGCCAAAGTCATGACAAGCATAACAACTGCTCAGTGCCTGTTTCTTGTAAACATCAAATCGTGAAGTTTGGGGTCAGCAAACTCATCAAATGCGCCAGTGAAAGTATCTCCAGGTGCCAGGCCAACAAGATGAATAAGTATATATCCAGAGTTGGAATTCCGCAGAGCCGATACTTTTCTCAGTAACTCAATAGCTTTACGATCTCTCTTCTCCTTTTTTCTTCTTCTCTGCTCTTGGTTTACTGTCCCTTCTCCAAATAAGTACTTGACATGAATCCCAATAGACAAGACATTGCTTTTTTGGTGAAGCCCTTTCCAGGAATTTACAAGCTGCCTCCTCACGCCGTGGAATATAGTTACTGAAATGAAAAATTGTCAGAACAAATGCACGGAATAAAACGCAAGAAATAAAACAAAAAAACAACCCAACAAAATGTTCTTATTCCGTGGTTAAAATGCAATACTTACTTCAGGCACTCTGTGTGAAATGCTCCTTTTACTTGGCGACACTTTGCACGTGCTATGTCCTTATCTTTCACATATACTGCCGCGGGCTCAGAACCTTTTCGTTTATGCTCTGCTTGCCTTGTATATAATATGTCTTCTGTTTTCACACAGACAGTCACTTGTTCAAATCCTACTGGGGTAAGATGACTTGCTTTCCCATACTTTATTTCTTCATTCTTTGCATAGGTTGAAACTTGATCAAAGCCTGTTGGGGGGCTGTCCCCTTGTCTTGCGTATTTTACTTCCCTATTCCTGGTGTACACAGTGACTTGTTCAAAACCTGCTGGTATTAAGTTCTGGTTCCTTGCATATACTACGTCTCGACCTATGACAGAAACAGTTACGTAGTCAAAACCTTTCGGTAAGGAGCTCCCTTCTTTCAGATATGTGATTTTGTCATCTTTGACACATACATCGACGCACGTAAAACCAACTGGTATACAATCCTGCTTTGTCACATAACGCACGTCCACATCCTTGTTGTACACATTTACGCCTGGTAAATCTGGCTGTATTTCATCTCCACAATAGTCACATAGTATCATGGCATCTGGAAACCTGGTGTTAAAGTTTCACATATGAACACAGAAGTTTGACTGTTAATACAATCTCCTACAGAGGCACAAGCACAGATCGCATGAAACCGAGGTGTCTGTCAAACTGCGCCGTACCTAATGTGGTATTGACTCATACGTATGCGTGGCAACAGCGTCAACACATCACGTGATACACAGCGAATGAGAGCATAGTTATGCACATGATAACTCGAACACAGAGAGTGGTGTGATACCAGCGGATTTCCGAGGTGATCTATTTGCTTAGCAGAACACTGGAGTCGGTAGATCGACGAGATCTCGTAAATTCAGGACCCCTCCGAATGATGACGTCACAAACAAAATGGCGGCCAAATTGTATTGTTGGGTGATCGCCATTTGGAGGTCGGTGACCGTGTGTGTGTGTGTGTATGTGTGTGATGCGTTTGTGCGCTCATGGGGGTAATGACGCGTTGTACATCGACCTGTGACGTCATTCATGGCTGTCGTAACCGTTTGTGTTTCGGCTGTTCGCCCGTTTGCGACGTCAGTTGATCGTTTTAGCTGTTTTAGCTCTCCCAAACAACACAAAACAAGCGTGTATGTAATCAAACAATTCATATTACCGAACAGCTAACTCAACATCCTCCTATTTTTTGCTCTGTTTCATCACATGTAACATTATGCAATACATACAACTTGATGATGAATTACGTTTGTTTAATTATCAACAAATCAGCGACACAAACAGTCATATAGCATTGCTGAAGCCAATGACATTTGTTGGGTAAAGGACGGCAGGGCTACACAGTAAAGGACGGTACAGTCCATATATGGCTAACCAAGCCTTACATTATGGTCTGGATTTGCGTTATGTTCTTCCGACTCCTCGAAGTTGAGTCTAGCTCTAACTTCCGCCCCTCTACTCTGCACCACGTGTGGTCGTCTGACACGGCGTATGCTGCGACCAGAACTGGGAGATACACCATGAAGATTTATATTTGTTACTCTCAACCATGTTTTTACTCGAGAAACAATTATTAAGAGCAAAATCACCTGCACTACTCGTGTGCTTTATTTTAACTATTGTTTGCAAAAAATGCCAATGACAGCATTCTATAGCTACATGGTCGATGTGCGCTATAGTATCGGCATGTAAACATAGTAGCGCAAACAAAAGTAGAAATGTGAAACTGAAACGGAATAGAATTGATTTTCATGTTCTTTATTTTAATTACCGAACCTTGGTATCGGGCTAGTGGGTATCCAGCTTAGCATAAGGGAGCGAACAAACAATGTTCCTGATTCATTCATTCATTCATTCATTCAGCAACTTGAAACATGACTTAAAATACTTCTTCCTTTTAAAATGAAATGAGTATGTAAACAAATAGAAGCAGAAAATATGTGAGGTGAATGGCATGGGAATTTATTTTACAGTTTAATACTTATTATAATATGTGTAAAATTGGTACATTGTATCTAACTATGGACATTCCTGGCCACTTCTGCACAGTGTTTTATGTACTAATACAGCCTTGTTTCCATTGGGAATATTACATTGATGTAATACTTTCCTGTCTCCATCAGGAATATGTCATACTGCCCAGTTTCCATTGAGAATATAACATTGATGTCATACTGCCCAGTTTCCATTGAGAATATAACATTGATGTCATACTGCCCAGTTTCCATTGAGATTATAACATTGATGTCATACTGCCCAGTTTCCATTGAGAATATAACATTGATGTCATACTGTCTAGATTCCATTAGGAATGTAACATTGATGTCATACTGTCTACCTTCCATTAGGAATATAACATTGATGTCATACTATCTAACTTCCATTAGGAATATTACATTGATGTCATACTGTCTAGGTTCCATTAGGAATATATAGAGAATCTCACCCGAGTGTCTTTTGATATCAAATATATCACCACGAGTTGATAAAATAACAAATATCCGAGGCTTGCCGAGGATATTTTTACTTTTATCAACGAGTGTTGATATATTCGATATCAGAAGACACGAGGGTGAGATTCTATTTATCATCCAAAATCACTCTTCATTAATTTTCAATGAAAAATGTACATCTCTGAACACAGTACTGCCATAAGATTTGCAGTGCAGCGATGTCATAGCATTGTGACGTCATCAAGTTCATGACGTCATAGCATTGTGAGGGCATTGTGCAAAATCTACTGTCAAAACGATATCTCCTAGGAGATATCGCCTGATCTCACACAAGCGATATCTCCTGTGGAACACAGTTTTGGATGATAAAACATTGATGTCATACTGTTTAGCTTTCATAAGGAATATAACATTGATGTCATACTGTCTAGGTTCCATTAGGAATATAACATTGATGTCATACTGTCTAGCTTCCATTAGGAAATTTGCATTGATGTCATTCTTTCCTCCCTCCGTCAGTAATATAAGACTAAAGTGATACTGTTCATCCTCCATTGGAATATTACATTGATGTCATACTGCTCAGATGCCATTGGGAATATTACATTGATGTCATACTGCCCAGATGCCATTGGGGAAATATTACATTGATCTCATACTGCTCAGATGCCATTGAGAATATTACATTGATGTCATACTGCTCAGATGCCATCGGAAATATTACATTGATGTCATACTGCTCAGATGCCACTGGGAATATTACATAGATGTCATACTGTCCATCCTCCTTTGGGAATGTTACATTGATGTCATGCTGCTCAGATGCCACTGGGAATATTACATGGATGCCATACTTCGCATCCTCCATTGGGAATATTACATTGATGTCATACTGCTAAGATGCCATTGGGAATATTAAACTGATGTCATACTGCCCAGATGCCATTTGGAATATTACATTGATGTCATACTGCCCTTATGTCATTGAGAATATTACAATGATGTCATACTGCTCAGATGCCATTGAGAATGTTACATTGATGTCATACTGGCCAGATGCCAATGAGAATATTACATTGATGTCATACTGCCCATATGCCATTGGGAATATTACACTGATGTCATACTGCCCAGATGCCATTGCGAATATTACATTGTTGCCATACTGCCCAGTTGCCACATATTGTATTGTTGGGATTACTCTTTCTTAATAAAGTACAGATTATAGTACTTTTTGGGTTGAGCCCCATCCGGGATTCGAATAATACTAGAAAAGTAAAAAAAAGTAGTAGAATCTGTACATTATTTAGAAAGCGTTATCCCAAATATGGGATATGTTACATTTGACCACTTTCTAAATGGCATTGTGTAATTATAGCTTTCGGCCGTGGAAGCCGTGCCAATTTACAATTATCAGAGGGTTACACAAAGTCCTCAGTCTAGACTACCAGTTGTCCGACTTCCATTTCTGTGGAAGTCGCGGTGGCTGAGCGGGTTAGGCAGCTGACTCTGAGGGTCTGGCTTCGAATCCCGGATGGGACGCAACTCAAAAAGTGCTAGAATTTGTACCTTATTAAGAAAGTGTACTCCCAAGTATAACATATGTTACATTTGACCACTTTCTAAATGACATTGTGTATTCATGCCCAGATGCCATTGTGAATATTACATTGATGTCATACTGCCCAAATGCCAGTGGGAACATTACATTGATGTCATATTGTCTAGCCTCCATTGAAAATATGACATTGATGGCTTGTTGGGGGTTGGGATGTCTCACATCAACACAGTAGCCGTGACGGTAGGAACAGCATTCTCGACAGGAACAATTGGTGTGAACTTGTCTTCAGCGACTCCATGCTCCTCCTTGAAGCTTCTCACATGTCCTCAGCTAGTGCCCTCTTGTATCGGAGTGAGTACAGGCTAGGGCACAATGTTTCCCCTGTAAAGAATTATTCAAGAGTGGTCATGTGCCTGTTCATATTGACACAAGAATGACCAATCAGTCACCATGCTCCCGTGTTCCCGACTACGTCACGTGACAGGTTCATATGTGCAACCATACCTGATGAGAGGTCCTTGCTGACACTACAATGACAATCAGTCACCATATGCCCGTGTTCCCGACTACGTCACGTGACAGGTTCATATGTACAATCATACCTGATGAGAGGTCCTTGTTGACACTACAATGATCAATCAGTCACCATATGCCCGTGTTCCCGACTACGCCCCTTGTCAGGGTATTTGTCATGTTTAATGGGAATGTAGAGAATCACAAACATTTTTGAATGAACTTGTTTGGATTAACAACAATAATAAAGAACACAATTGAAGTAACAAAATACTTTGTTTGGTTTGGAACATTATACATTGATAGATTATTGAATCATATTATCTTACCTGCTAAAAATATATCCATTTATGTGGGATTAAACAACACGCTCCAAAACTTCAAATATTGTTGGTTGTTTTGAGAGAAAGTGTCAGTGTAAAAAGGGTAATTGAAAATAAATAATAGTCTTCAGAATCACGACAAAAAATGGCTATCTATATTCCCAACTCAACAATAAGCCTGGATTCACTGTTGGTTTGTACTCTTGAATTCTGTGGGCCAAACCCTGAAAATGTCTATTGCTGTATAACGGTGTACTCTTGGGAACAATAAAATAACATATTTAAACAGTTCCCTCACTCAGTCTTTAAACAAAACTAGTTCGTATTGGTGCAACATTTCCCTACAGTTACTAGGACTGCACGGTGTTACCGGTACACCGGTATACCGCAATACACTTTTCAAACGATACATAATGTAGTATCTTTTCTGAGAACCGGTAAATTGGGTAAAGAACATATATAAAGTTTTCGTGAGTATCTTTATAGCTTACATTTAAATGTACACAGATTTTCATTCACAGCAAATGTTTTCCTTCGTTATTCAATTACAAAACAGCAAACTGTAGTGCAACAAATCGTATAAAATAGAAAATAGCTGACTATGCAACCTAATTTTGAGACTGCTATTATCAGAACATATATTTTGGGGGACTTATAGAAAATTGGATCGATATGTACAAATATTGTCACTTACTGCCAAACACATACGTTTTCATCGTATCGCAGTATGTATCGCAATATGGGTACCTGAATCGCAATATATTGCAATACAATGTTTTTGCCAATACATAGCTCTAACGGTTAATAACAGACCGGGAAAGCCACATTTAAGAAAAACAGAGTTGAAAATGGTGTGGCTCTCCCTATACATAGGAATTAACATAATACAATCTACAATAAAAGCAGAGAATGCAGGATTAAAGAACAAAATAAGCATAAAAAGATTAATGCTAACTAAAAGCTTCAACGAGAATACAGAAGCCGCCCATCATATGTCAGCTAAACACAGGACAAGTCACTCAAACAATTTTAATCCATTGTGGTCAATGGGTGACGCTTATTTGACAAAACGGTAATAATTCCCTTACTCATTGTGGCTTTCGCGGCAACGAGGTTTGTGCTTGAAATGTGGCTTTAGCGGGAATTGGTATTTTTCAAATGTGGCCTTCCCGGGCGGACACCGCCCTAAAAGTTATCATTTTACGGTCGAAACATTGGCATGGCAGCAGAAGGTAACACGAATCTACAGTCCCTCACCGAGAGTCAGAAGTTGGATATTATGTCTGATGTCCTGAGGCTAAACGAAATAGACGGGGTGGGCGACGACGATCGCTCTGTCAAGGTTCAAGGTTTTATTCTAAAAATATCCACTCATTTTGGTACAAGAGCATACATTTACAAATAGCGGTATTACACGTAACATGGCCGACATGACAGTTAACGACGTGTCTTAGAGTACAAGCTAATATTGCAACAAACGTAGACAACCTCTTTAATACTGACACATATTTTGAGCTAAGAGGGTTCTTAAATTTATACATGTTTGGAAAATTATAATATTAGGAAGGGATGAACTTTGATCTCTGGTCACGGCGGACGTGCATGATTATGAATTATTCAGAGACGTGGAAAGGGTCACACTTCTCCTGGAAGACACCGAGGAAGATGATAATATTGTATAACATAATGACGAAAACCATGAACACGTCACCCGTGACACTCGTCTACAATCAGGGGAACGTCCTCGACGTCCTACTACCAACAATCGCCGACTTCAAGACGACGTGATCGCCCTTGGGGTTGTAGGAGAACAGGTGCAGGACGACGGTGACGGGCACGAAGGGCGAGATGACGTCAGCGTTGACCATGACGCCTACAGGGTCTACCAAGTGTTCTATCTAAGACTATATCAGGGGTTGTGCGCGCGGGTGCGTGCGGGTGTGTGTGTGTATATGTGTGTGTGTGTGTGAGAGAGAGAGGGGGAGAGAGAGAGGGAGGGAGAATGAATGTGTGTGAGAGAAAATGTGTGTGTGAGAGAGAATGATAGAGATAGATAGAAACAGGGATAATCTACAACATTATATAGTCTCCCTGATAGAGAGAATGTGTGTGCGTGTGTGAGAGAGAGTGAGTGGGAGAGAGAGAGAGAATGTGTGTGTCTGGGCGAGAGTGAGAGAGAGAGAATGTGTGTGTGTGAAAGAGAGAGAGTGTGTGTGTGTGTGCGTGTGTGTGTGTGCGTGCGTGCACGCACGCGCGCGCGCAAACTAGCTAGAGATACGGAAGATTTCTACAGGTCTCAGACAGGAAAAATACATGGAATGTAGTCCTGCGTGGGAGGTGTTTCAACTACATGCATGTAGTATGTTTAATAGACGCATGCACGTGTACACACTGTCACACCTGCTAATCGTCCGTCTGTTTTGTACGCTCTGCATACCCTTAATGACATAGCCGAACACCGAACACTCACCCTGATATTGATACTTTACAAGTATTCCTGACGATGCCATAAGGAGTACAAGTCGGTCGATACGCACGCCACGAGAGTATACGTGCAGGAAACGTGGTTGTAAGAGTAAAAGCTGTCGCTGGGGTCGTTGCCGGCACGGGTACTACAGATATGTACCCCAGGTACGTTTCTGCATACGTTTCTGGCCATAATGAGAATACAGAAACGTACCCTAGGACGATTCCATTCCCATTGTGTCGCATTCTTGATCGGAACTGTCAGGCTGTTGTATTAGATACATTTGATTACTTTATGTAAGTAATGAGAATACACAGAAACGGATATTTCGCGATGCATATGAATACCACTCGCAATCAGTTGAACGGGAACAACTACACCCGCGGTTTCGGTTTTGGATTGAGGAATATGGACTCGTCCGCCTTTTAGGGTACCGGGTAGTTTCTGTATTTTGACTTTGTTTAGGGTACAAATCTGTATACAGAAGCGTACCTGGGGTACGTATCTGTAGTACCTGTGCCGACAACGACCCCCTTCTGCCTTACTTCTTGCTATACCACCGGTAGACGCGTTTCAGTTTTTGGCACGACCGGGATAGCATGTCTCGGGACGTTATCGAGACCTTCAAGGCGCGGTATAGGGGAAATGAACAAAAGTCTTCCATCATGCCGGTCGGGCTTTTAAAGTATTGTCGGCAAGATGTGTCCATCTTGGGCAAAATTCAAAGACTCATTTCTGTCTCTGAACGACGTCAACCTTTTTTACGAATGCCCCATGCCTGAATGTTGACGTTGAGACGAAAGTACTTGAAACCATAGCCATAATACGAGGAAAACCAGTCCCCACAGTCCAGTGAATGAGTGAGTTTGGTTTTAAGCCGTTTTGAGCTATAATCCAGTAATATCACGGCGGGGGACATCAGAAATGGGCTTCACACTTTGTACCCATGTGGGGGAATCGAACCAGGGTCTTCGGCGTGACAAGCAAACGCTTTAACCACTGAGCTCGCCTTACTCCTATTACACCTTAACATTCACACTGCTCAGGATATATTGTTTTTAAAGAGATGAGGCATTAACTGCACTTCACCAAAGCTTCTTTGCTGCTTTGAATTTCTTTTTTCTAATTACAATTAATACTAACCTTACTACTCTCACACATGCTCTGCTCAGGATGATAAGTTGTACATTGTTACATATGCATACATATACATGCATATGGTTGTCATTTGCAGGTTTTTATAAGTTTGGATAAGTAAAATACCTGATAAGTAAACAATTTGGGCGAGTCCCTTGAAATTTTACTTATCAGGTTTCCCTTGTATATAGTTTCTGCGCTTCACCAAAGCTGAATAGAGTATATAAGTTTGATCTCATAGGCATTAACTTCAGTGTTTACATATTTACATAGCATTACAAGATGGAAATTAAAAAGATAACAGGTGGTTAAAGACTTTGTTGTGATGGATATATGTATACTAAAAAGGTTTCAAGAACGTCATACATTCATTGGGAATGTTCCCAAGAAGAGGGCTTAGTTGTAAGGGTTCATTAACCACGTGTTGCTATTGAAAATGTGATAAGTAGCAGTGAACATAGTCACAGTAGTGATGAAAACAAAGTTTCTGTGTAGTTCAATAAACGTTATTCAATTTTGACTCCATCAATGTGCTATATTATATGCTGTTTCTGTGTAGTTCAATAAACGTTATTCATTCTTGACTCCATCAATGTGCTATATTATATGCTGTTTCTGTGTTGTTCAATAAACCTTATTCATTTTTAATCAGTCAATGTGCTATATTATATGCTATTTCTGTGTTGTTTAATACACGTTATTCATTTTTGACTCTATCAATGTGCTATACTATATGCTATTTCTGTGTTGTTCAATTCACGTTATTCATTTTTGACTCCATCAATGTGCTATGTTATATGCTGTTTCTGTGTTGTTCAATAAACGTTATTCATTTTAATCTGTCAATGTGCTATATTATATGCTATTTCTGTGTTCTTCAATAAACGTTATTCATTTTTGACTCCATCAATGTGCTATATTATATGCTATTTATGTGTTGTTCAATGAACGTTATTCATTTTTGACTCCATCAATGTGCTATATTACATGTATATGCTGTTTCTGTGTAGTTCAATAAACCTTATTCATTTTTGACTCCATCAATGTGCTATATTATGTGCTATTTCTGTGTTGTTCAATAAACGTTATTCATTTTTGACTCCATCAATGTGCTATGTTATATGCTGTTTCTGTGTAGTTCAATAAACCTTATTCATTTTTGACTCCATCAATGTGTTATATTATATGCTATTTCTGTGTTGTTCAATAAACGTTATTCATTTTTGACTCCATCAATGTGCTATATTATGTGCTGTTTCTGTGTAGTTCAATAAACGTTATTCATTTTTGACTCCATCAATGTGCTATATTATGTGCTATTTCTGTGTTCTTCAATAAACGTTATTCATTTTTGACTCCATCAATGTGCTATATTATGTGATGTTTCTGTGTTGTTCAATAAACGTTATTCATTTTTGACTCCATCAATGTGCTATATTATGTGCTGTTTCTGTGTTGTTCAATAAACGTTATTCATTTTTGACTCCATCAATGTGTTATATTATGTGCTATTTCTGTGTTCTTCAATAAACGTTATTCATTTTTGACTGCATCAATGTGCTATATTATATGTTGTTTCTGTGTTGTTCAATAAACGTTATTCATTTTTGACTCCATCAATGTGCTATATTATGTGCTGTTTCTGTGTAGTTCAATAAACGTTATTCATTTTTGACTCCATCAATGTGCTATATTATGTGCTGTTTCTGTGTAGTTCAATAAACGTTATTCATTTTTGACTCCATCAATGTGCTATATTATATGTTGTTTCTGTGTAGTTCAATAAACGTTATTCATTTTTGACTCCATCAATGTGTTATATTATGTGCTATTTCTGCGTTGTTCAATAAACGTTATTCATTTTTGACTCCATCAATGTGCTATATTATATGTTGTTTCTGTGTTGTTCAATAAACGTTATTCATTTTTGACTCCATCAATGTGCTATATTATGTGCTGTTTCTGTGTAGTTCAATAAACCTTATTCATTTTTGACTCCATCAATGTGCTATATTATGTGCTGTTTCTGTGTAGTTCAATAAACGTTATTCATTTTTGACTCCATCAATGTGCTATATTATATGTTGTTTCTGTGTAGTTCAATAAACGTTATTCATTTTTGACTCCATCAATGTGTTATATTATGTGCTATTTCTGCGTTGTTCAATACACGTTATTCATTTTTGACTCCATCAATGTGCTATATTATGTGCTGTTTCTGTGCAGTTAAATAAACGTTATTCATTTTTGACTCCATCAATGTGTTATATTATGTGCTATTTCTGTGTTCTTCAATAAACGTTATTCATTTTTGACTCCATCAATGTGCTATATTATGTGCTGTTTCTGTGTAGTTCAATAAACGTTATTCATTTTTGATTCCATCAATGTGCTATATTATATGCTGTTTCTGTGTAGTTCAATAAACGTTATTCATTTTTGACTCCATCAATGTGCTATATTATGTGCTGTTTCTGTGTAGTTCAATAAACGTTATTCATTTTTGACTCCATCAATGTGCTATATTATGTGCTGTTTCTGTGTAGTTCAATAAACCTTATTCATTTTTGACTCCATCAATGTGCTATATTATATGCTGTTTCTGTGTTGTTCAATAAACGTTATTCATTTTTGACTCCATCAATGTGCTATATTATGTGCTGTTTCTGTGTAGTTCAATAAACCTTATTCATTTTTGACTCCATCAATGTGCTATATTATGTGCTGTTTCTGTGTAGTTCAATAAATGTTATTCATTTTTGACTCCATCAATGTGCTATATTATGTGCTATTTCTGTGTAGTTCAATAAACGTTATTCATTTTTGACTCCATCAATGTGCTATATTATATGCTATTTCTGTGTTGTTCAATAAACGTTATTCATTTTTGACTCCATCAATGTGCTATATTATGTGCTGTTTCTGTGTAGTTCAATAAACGTTATTCATTTTTGACTCTAACAATGTGCTATATTATGTGCTATTTCTGTGTTGTTCAATAAACGTTATTCATTTTTGACTCCATCAATGTGTTATATTATGTGCAATTTCTGTGGTTGGCAGATTTCCCGTGGGCAAAGTTCCATGTGGGCAAAGTTCCTGTTGGCAAAGTTTCGTACTTCCCCATACTGCGGGACACAACATTCATCATGAACGGTCAGGCAAAACAACATTGCTGTGCTGCCGTGGCCGTCTTCGAGTCGGGCGCCGACGTGTGGGACGAGTTGAGGACAAGACTTTTGTCAGGATAAATGCAAATTCCATGCCGAGCCAGATAATCCTAGGTTTTGTTTACACCCCCGAGTTCCGGAAAGGTTCCAGTGCTCATATACTATCTCCATGTTTTATTTAATAAAATATCTGAATCTTGAGACTCTCCTAAGTTTGGGATATGGCAATGATTGTTCCACTCCTCAAGTCTGCAGATCGAGGGATTTCTACTTTATACGTTGTCATTAATGTATTACAACTGTCTTGAAAACAACAAGGTTGTGCGGGCCAGGACACAGCTGAACCATGTCCGGGTCGCAAGCGAGCTTAAAGTCCACTTACTCATCAAGTGACAATATCAAACTTGTTGGACCGAGTTTGATACAAAATACTGCGTCAGAGGAGACTAGCGGGATCAGGTGGTCAGATTTGCTGACTTTATTAACACTGTTGTTTTTCGATGATGTTACGAGTGAGTGGTTGAGTATGGTTCTACGCCGCTTTTAGCAATATTCCAGCAATATCACGGCGGGGGACACCAGAAATGGTCTTCACACATTTTACCCATGTGGGGAATCGAACCGGGGTCTTCAGCGTGACGAGCGGACACTTGAACCATTAGGCTACCCCACCACCCCGATGATGATGTTACGATGTTCTCTTAAAGTGTTTCAGTGTAGAAAAAAACAAATGAAATGTGTTTTAGTCTTTCTTTGAAAGAGTGAGTGAGTGAGGTTAGTTTTACGCCACTTTTAGCAATAACCCAGCAATATCACGGCGGGGGACACCGGAAATGAGCTTCACACATTGTACCCATGTGGGGAATAGAACCCGGGTCTTCGGCGTGACGAGCGAACGGGGATTGGATGTCGATTTAAATAAACCCAATGGTACTGTATTCTGAAATGGAGGCGTTGCTGCTAAACATAAAAGCTGGGTTCTAAACAACATTGATCTAAAAATTATACCATTTTTTATATATTCAGCCATCACGTTTTTATCAACTTTAGATTTGTCACAGGCATGCCAGATGTTATCAAATAAAACTTCATTTGCAACCCCATAAGGCTATACTCGGTCAAACTCGCCTGATAGGATGTATGTTATTACACAGTTAAGGGTTATAAAATACTGTTAGCTGTTTTTCTACATAGATGCTGTTGGGCCGAGTTTGATATAAAATACTGTTAATTGTGTTCATACATACATGATGTTGGGCCGAGTTTGATATAAAATACTGTTAACTGTTTTTCTACATACATGCTGTTGGGCCGAGTTTGATATAAAATACTGTTAATTGTGTTCATACATACATGTTGGACCGAGTTTGATATAAAATACTGTTAACTGTATTTCTACATACATGCTGTTTGGCCGAGTTTGATATAAAATACTGTTAACTGTGTTCATACATACATGCTGTTGGGCGGAGTTTGATATAAAACACTGTTAACTGTTTTTCTACATACATGCTGTTGGGCCGAGTTTGATATAAAATACTGTTAATTGTGTTCATACATACATGTTGTTTGGCCGAGTTTGATATAAAATACTGTTAACTGTTTTTCTACATACATGCTGTTGGACCGAGTTTGATATAAAATACTGTTAATTGTGTTCATACATACATGCTGTTGGACCGAGTTTGATATAAAATACTGTTAATTGTGTTCATACATACACGCTGTTTGGCCGAGTTTGATATAAAATACTGTTAATTGTGTTCATACATACATGCTGTTGGACCGAGTTTGATATAAAATACTGTTAATTGTGTTCATACATACATGTTGTTGGACCGAGTTTGATATAAAATACTGTTAACTATATTTCTACATACATGCTGTTTGTCCGAGTTTGTTATATAATACTGTTAATTGTGTTCATACATACATGTTGTTGGGCTGAGTTTGATATAAATACTGTTAATTGTGTTCATACATACATGTTGTTGGACCGATTTTGATATAAAATACTGTTAACTGTATTTCTACATACATGCTGTTTGTCCGAGTTTGTTATAAAATACTGTTAATTGTGTTCATACATACATGTTGTTGGACCGAGTTTGATATAAAATACTGTTAATTGTGTTCATACATACACGCTGTTTGGCCGAGTTTGATATAAAATTCTGTTAATTGTGTTCATACATACATGCTGTTGGACCGAGTTTGATATAAAATACTGTTAATTGTGTTCATACATACATGTTGTTGGACCGAGTTTGATATAAAATACTGTTAACTGTTATTCTACATACATGTTGTTGGGCTGAGTTTGATATAAAATACTGTTAACTGTATTTCTACATACATACTGTTTGTCCGAGTTTGTTATATAATACTGTTAATTGTGTTCATACATACATGTTGTTGGACCGAGTTTGATATAAAATACTGCGTCAGAGGAGACTAGCGGGATCAGGTGGTCAGATTTGCTGACTTTATTAACACATGTCATCGTACCCCAATTGCGTAGAACGATTCTGATGATGTTTATCACTGGATTATCTGGTCCAGACTCGAATATTTACAGACGGTCGCCATGTATACGGAATATTACTAAGTGCAGCGTACGACATACGACGTTATACAGTAAAACCAACAAACATACTATAAAACACTGGATAGTATTACTACAATGAACTGTTCTAGATATCCATACCAATGTTATGTAAAGTTTAAAATGCTGGAAACCAAAACTGGGTATCAAATATCATTTGACACAGCGTTTAACCACATTTGGTTATCACAAATTGTTTTGGATTCTAAAATGTTTACATCTATATTCAATGGTTAAAGATATTGATTTCCACAACTGGCATAGTTTCATATCATCTTCGAACTATTTAAGTAATTATAGCAATATTAAATCGTTTTTATAGCCTGAAAAATATTTTATGTGTTTTTTGGATAGGTCTTTGCTAAGAACTTTATGTAACTTTGGAATCTATTCGTGATTTTTTTCATTAATAATCTACAAAAAAAGGAAGAAAAAGAAACAAAAATGAACATGTGGTTAAATCACTTGGTGAACTTAGGATCAAGGAAGACAATAACCATGTCCTGTGAGTTTGTCAAACGTTTCGTGATGAAAGATTAATCTTCTAAGCCTATCCAGTGTTAAATAACATCAATTAGAACATTGTGCAATATTTTATATAGAAACAATGAGGATACTTTAAGAGTACTGGTCATGTTCTAAATTTGTATTTCTGTAGTTTCTGTTCTGGAAATAAAAATGATGTGTCCTGTGCCATATGTTATATCATACAACAACTATATGGTAATACATTACTGAATAAACACATCTATCTGTGTATTTAATACCTATGGTATACTGTGTTACTGTCCCTATGTAATTTCAGCAAACACTAACTGTTAATCTTTTATACATTACAAAATGTGAACTAACAACTGTATTGGTATTTGAAAGATTTGAACTAAATTTGCTGTGCCTGCCTATTAGCCTGAACTGGACACCCCTTTAAGTGCTGGGGAGCTATCTCACTCCTCGAAGGTATATCACTGAGTGAGTGAGTTTAGTTTAATGCTGCACTCAGCAATATTCCAGCTATATGGCGGCAGTCTATAAATAACCAGATTGACCAGACAATCCAGTGATCAACAGAATGAGCATTGATCTGCACAATTGAGAACCGATGACATGTGTCAACCAAGTCAGCGAGCCTGACCACCCGATCCCGTTAGTCGCCTCTTACGACAAGCATAGTCGACCTTTGTGGCAAGCATGGCCGGTTGCTGAAGACATATTCTACCCCGGATCATCACGGGACGAAGGAATATCAAGTCCATGTATGCAAGTACAAACAATATTAACTGATGTTTAAAATTTATTCATCATGATATCTACCAAGGAATCAAATTCTTGGGCAACACACCCAGTATGAAACCAATACGGCAGTGATATAGTACATACATACTTATGTACAATATTCAGTAATAAATTAATAACAAACAATGTTTACAGGATAAAATTCATAACAATAAGATGGTATTGCATTAAAACAACAACAGTCAATGAAATATCTCTTAAGATACCATAAACATCTTCAGTAGCAACAAGTTAAAATCTCAACTGCTGTATCCCCAACTATAGTCCGTTTGGCTCAAAAGCGGACCGATGAATTGCAATCTAACTCGAAAACTAATAAACATAACATACTCAATGAAACGCTGATCATAATCAAAACATCATACCCACTCTGTGAGGTTTTTGCAGAATTTTTGTCCTAAAAATAATAAAGTTGTTTAACAAACTATCATTAACATATTGACACAGTTCACTGTTTGTTACGAGGGAGGAGTGCAGAAAAAGAGACAGCCAGGTGTTCGAGAAGCACGTTCACAGACAAAGTCATTTATTGATTAAGCTGTGCAGTGCCGTCTCCATCCTTTCTCGCACACCTGGCTGTCCCTTTCTCTGCACTCCTCCCTCGTAACAAATAGTGAAACTGTGTCAATATTTTAATGATAGATTGTTAAACAACTTTTTTATTTTTAGGACAAAAATTCTGCAAAAACCTCACAGAGTGGGTATGATGTTTTGATTATGATCAGCGTTTCATTGAGTATTTTATGTTTATTAGTTTTCGAGTTAGATTTCAATTCATCAGTCTGCTTTTGAGCCAAACGGACTATAGCCCTTTCCTGTACATGTATATAGTTCTATTGGTGAGAATGATCTCCCTTGGAGTACAAATGCATCACAGTTATTTCCCCTTAATCCAAAAACAAAGCACAATGCTGATCACAGACAGAAATATAGGACTTGGAATGCAGTCAGTATACAATTACACTTGAAAATAAATTCCTTGTCTTATTAATGATTATTATTTTTTCAAATGCATTATCCAAATGGAATGATGGTAAGACTGTATACAGAATACCGGATACCTTCCACCATCTTTGAAAGCAGTTTACTTTTGAATAGGGTTGGAGTAAGGTTTAGGGTTAGGGTCAGAGTTAGGGTTTGGGTTCGGGTTTGGGTTAGTGTGACGTGACACTAAACAATATGGCTGGTAGGTATCCGGTATTCTGTCGGTGTACCGGAATGATGAAATTAATAATATATTCAATGGCAGTTGTTTGATGCATGAGAAACCAAACCATACAACTGTTACCACAAACTGACAAAAAACACAAAAACTCCCATATCTATTGTTTGTGATTGAAGACTTGTTTTTATACATTCTTCAAACAATGACAAGAGGTGAAAATACCATGTAAGATATATTTGAACATTTAGAATGGGTGGAGGTTACTTCAAAACACAAAGAACAATGACAATATCATGTTCATTGAACAAAAAAAGCTTCGGACCATTTACAATAATACCCTGAAAATACACAACAGTTTTACAATTTAACTTAACCAATCATATCTTTCACTAAGTTGATATTTTGTGTTATGTCTTTTTATCCTATCTTTGTTTTATCAACCCATAATATAATATTTACCAGGTCACCACATGCCCATTATGCTAAACTTCAAACATATCTCTGACACATTGTGACAACATAGTTTTGTCAGATCATATGTTTTCAGACATGGCTGGCTGGCTATGTTTAAGCCACTACTTGCACAACAGACGTGTTTCATCACAAATACATTGTTTATTTTAATGAAAATAGCTTGTTTTAAAAGATAAGGTTGAATATTATAAGTGAGGGGGATAGTTTACAGTTGTTCATGTGATTAACTGGAAAACGTATAATTCTTTAGCATCCAAAACCTACAACATGAGGATACAGAAAAAACAAAGACACAACCGTTGCATTAAATAAGGGCATGTTCAAACTCATGTTGCAACCAGAATTGTAGCAGAAATTGTTTAACTTTATTGATCAGCCTGAACATAAATTGCAAGTATGGCCTGGTTCACACAAGAACATCGATCATGAGAAACACAACTTGACTCTTCATGGGCCAACATCAACCGGGATTTGATGCAGCATCTTGTAATAAGTTTTACCGATGTTACAAGAAGAACATGAATCTTTGGCTGCATCTTCTACTTAGATAATTTCTTTGTTATCTTTAAGCTTTGTTTTAAAACTTTGGACAGATTGTCATTTTCTTATGAAGACTACAAATCTATGTTAAGACCTAGTTTAGTACAGCAGGGTCACATTTTGTTTAGAGTGAGTGAGTTTGGTTTTATGCCGCTTTTATCAATAATCAAGCAATATTACAGGGACGTCATAAATAGGCTTCACATGTGGGGAATTGACCTGGGTTTACAGCAAGATGAGTGGACTATTTAACCACTTGGCTTCCCTAATGCCTAATTAGAAATGGAAAAATTATCATTGAAACAGACTCAAAAGACTGCTTGTAAATATATTGTACTAACACTTGTCAAAAGTTTTGTATCAGTTTCTAACGAACCACAGTTTTTTTCTGTCAATGTTTGAAGTCAAACATTAACAAATACATTCCAATATAATGTTAATATGAGTAAAATCAAACATATAGATATTGCTCATGGGCAGGTTGATAATTTTATTGCTCCTCATTACATGTCCCTTCACTTAAATCAGATCCTATTTAAAGGCAAGTTTATTGCAAATATCATACATTATTCAAATATTCATTACAAGGCTTCTGCAGTAAACAACTCCTATATCACAACAACACAACAAGGAAACAAATCTGCACACCTCCTTGCATTGGCAAACAAATCTGAAGATCAAACATTCTTTGATTGGCATTCTAGAAGTTAGGTAGATGAAGAATGAAGACTATTTGTATGGATATACAACTTCTTTATTCTATATAGGCGACGTTTCGACATAGATTCTAATGTCGTTGTCAAGCAAGTAGTGACAACGACATTAAAATCTATGTCGAAACGCCGCCTATATAGAATAAAGAAGTTGTATATCCATAAAGATAGTCCTCATTCTTGAAGATCAAACAGTGAGCATGTTCTTTGCTATTTCTCGTGTTTCATGGAGACTGTTAGCATTCTTTACCCAATCTTTGTCAAGGTCATAGACTTGGTTCAAACTGAGCTGTTAATGATGTATACATGTCCAACAGAAAATAAATATGTAGATGATTTTGAAATGCTTCAATGACTCCATTGTTGTTCATTAAACTGTGGTTTCGACAGGACTTGTGGTTGATGCTGTGCCACTTGTAAGACTTGA
The DNA here is from genome assembly GCF_003918875.1 of Haliotis rubra. Lineage (NCBI taxonomy): Eukaryota > Metazoa > Mollusca > Gastropoda > Lepetellida > Haliotidae > Haliotis > Haliotis rubra. The sequence goes on along the minus strand of NW_025766985.1, from coordinate 775,752 downwards.
CCGACTATTGTAAATCTCCTTTTGACCTGGCATCAGAGATTCTGAAAACAAAGAAAATAATGTTAACTTGCTTCAAAGAAAACCACAGTAAACTAAAATTATATCAAACTCAAAGGACCATTAATTTTAGTTCGCTATAACCGTATTTTGTTGGACATCTCCTTCTGAAAACCACAGTAAATAATATTTATATCAAACTCAAAAGACCATTAATTTTAGTTTGCTATGACCATTTTTTGTTGAATATCTTCTGAAAACCACAGTAAACTATATCTACATATCAAACTCCATTCTCTTCCCACAGAGGTTACTCCTGTCATATCTTCCTACGTAACCTCTGTTCTAATACGGCCCTTTCATGGTGTGAGCGTTCAAGACTCGTGATTGGAGGCAATCAGATTTAGTTGTGCAATCAGCGACGTTGTTTCAAAAGTGATCATTCGCAAGGCCTCGGTAATTTCCGTATGCTTCGAGAAAACTAAACCTCTTCCCCTGCGCGATGCGCAAACGTTTCTTCTAGACAGAACTCAGTCATGTTATGGCGGATCAGTGGCGTCTCCATCGCCCTCGTTGACAACGGACAAGCTAGCCATTAAACGTCTTGTGTGTAATATCAACACAAGTCCCCGGCAGATGGGGGGATATTTGTGGCCCCACATTTGCTTGTATTAGTCAAGTTGAATCTAAGTCGATGTAACACGTGTTCTGATTGGATAGAAAGAAGGGAGATAATTCGTGTTGCGATCTTTTGCCGCTAGGGGATTTTACGAGAACCGGGAAATATGGCCGTATTAGAACAGAGGTTCGTAGGAAGATATGACAAGTAACCTCTGTGGGAAGAGAATGATCAAACTCAAAGGACGATTAATTTAGTTCGCTATAACCATTTTTTTGTTGTACATCTCCTTCTGAAAACTACAGTAAACTATATTTATATCAAAGTCAAAGGCCCATTATTTTAGTTCGCTATAACCATTTTTTGTTGCATATCTTCTGAAAACCACAGTAAAAACTATATTAATATCAAACTCAAACCATTTTTGTTAAACACATTTCGACTAACATGAAGTCAGTAGGAATCGCAGCAGAGAAGAAGTTCAAGGTGTATGATGACTGCCATAACATTTGCTTTTTGTTATTTTATTCAGAATTCAACAACATTCCTGATGACATAGTCGCTTCATACAACAAGCCGGGACTGGCTGCTAGGAATCCCCTAGTTTGGCAAAAGAGGCGACCACCACAGTAGTTAGGTTGCTAGAATGTGCACCATGGGAGTATTCATCCCCATTGTTATGGATCACATGTAGTTTATTGTTATCTCAGAAGACAATTGTGATTGATTGATTGATTGATTGATTGTGGTTTTATGACACTTTTAGCAATATTCCAGCAATATCCTGGCAGGGGACACCAGAAATGTGCTTCACACATTGTAGCCATGTAGGGAATCAAACCTGGGTCTTCAGCGTGATAACTGGACACTTTAACCATGAGGCTACCCCACTGTTCCTGATTACAATTAAACAGTGTCCTTTAACAAAGATTTCAAGGAGTGTCCCAAAAACTTTGGTCACAAGTTAAACATTAATTCCTTAGTGTAGCTTTCTTTAAGTTTAGGCCATATTGAAGCACTTGATGTGTCTTTGCATGTGTTTATGATGCTTGCCATCGTTTAAGCAGGATATGATTTACCTTTCACACGAACATTTGGTGTCTGAACTATTTCATAGTGCTGCTGAGATTTAGAGCTTAGCAATAATGAGTTCTTCAATATTAAGATTCCTAATTAGTGTTTTTATATTAGTGAACATACTGTTCTTCAAGTTCATATTTTTGAAATTCTAAACTTTGTTATGAGTACAGAAAATATAATCATCTAGTATTACCATTGGGATGGTAGAACATTTTTATATCTATAATAATAACTATATATGTTGGGCAACATCAAATAATTAATCAAGGGCTTGTATCTTCCCAAATGACAATAAATCAGTACAAAACAAATCCATTGGCTCTGCAGCTCTTGTGTAAATAAAGAATAAATTGGTTATATAAATATATTGGAAAAACATTGCACGCCAACCGCATGCTAAACATCACACACTGGTCAAGTTCATAGAGGTCAAGGTCATCTCCTCGGTTACAAAGGAAACACAACACAGTTTGGTGACTACAAAAACATTTTGGGATTCTCAAAGCAATTCCATATTTCTCAAAATGAAAAATGTATACATTGTAGTCTGAAAACCCAACTTCAACATGTTAAGTAAGCATATAGTGAGTGAGTGAGTGAGTGAGTTTGATTTTACGCCGCTTTAGCAATATTCCAGCAATATCACGGCGGGGGACACCGAAATGGGCTTCACACATTTTACTCATGTGGGGAATCGAACACGGGCCTTCGGCGTGACAAGCGAACGCTTTACCCACTAGGCTACCCCACTGCCCCTGTAAACATATAGAAGACCAAAGAGCAAACTGTTGCCACAGAAACTACACTGTGGACTGGGTAAATCAAAATTAACTCGACACAGATCTTCTTATGGTTCTTTTCAAGCAATAAATATTCAGTTTCTCATAGATGATGCTAAAAGGAAATAATTAAATCAAGTAACACTTTCAGAATGGTTGAGCTCTGTTGATTATTAAAAAAAGTCAAAAACATTCCTGATTCTTTGTGTACATTATCTGCTAAACAAGTCTGCCAATCAGAACATCCGGAACAAATCTCATATTGAATCCAAGCCACTCACTGGATGGTTAGGAGGATCATTGCGTGTACAATACATATAAAAAAACCAACAAAACCTTCCAACAGGTTTGGTTCAGTAGTTGTTTAAAGCCGCACTCCACCAATATTCCAGCTATATGGCGGCAATCTGGAAATAATTGAGTCTGGACCAGACAATCCAGTCATCAACAGCAGGCACATCAATCTACACCATTGGGATACGATCACATGTGTCAACCAAGTCAGCGAGCCTGACCACCTGATCCCATTAGTGGCCTTTTATGACAAGCATGGGTTGCTGAAGACCAAATTCCAACCCGGGTCTTCACGGATCTGTTGACAGAGGGGTAGCCATCCTATCAACTGAGTTATGAGTTATGCCTTTAGAGAAGCTCCAAGTGTGTTCTGACGCAGTCAATAAAGAATATATTCCAGTAAAGAGTCAGAAGAAGTAAGACATATTAGAAAACACAATTTAGGGCAATGCAAAGTCAAAGTCAAGCAGAGAAAGTTCTGACAAAAATGTTATTAAAATGTGGCATAATTAAGATATTTCTAGCATCCTTTTGATAATCAGTCAGCACTCCTTTGAGGAATGTCTTTCATAGATCAATACATGTGACATATTTACATATTTATTAAGGCTCTCCGAAAGAGCTGCCATATAGCTGGAATATTGCCGAGTGCCATTATTGCGTAAAACTAAACTCACTCTACACAAGAGCCGCCATATAGCTGGAATATTGCCGAGTGCCATTATTGCGTAAAACTAAACTCACTCTACACAAGAGCCGCCATATAGCTGGAATATTGCCGAGTGCCATTATTGTGTAAAATATCCTCACTCACTCAACACAAGACAACAACGAAATACCAGAGAAACATTTACATATCTAGATTATTATCTGAAACACAACAGATCATGCGTCAAGTAGTTATCGTTATATCATTTTTTATATCATTATGCAAAAATTTTTTAGAAAATACATGGTGCAAAATACACAAACTGAAACTTACAACAACTGACACACTGATAGCAAGCATGGTTCCCTTTTTGGAATTTTTTTTAATTTTTTCTGGTTCTGTTTAATTGTTTCCTGAATTACTTAGTTTAGTCTTGGGGGCGTAGAAAAACATGTGTTACAAGCATCTTGAATCTTGTGGTCACTCACAAATTATTTGTTGTGTGTTTAAAGCCACACTCAGAAATATTCCAGGAAGATGATGGCAGACATCATGACCAACGATCCATGCCGTTTAAACTGATCACATGTCACTGACCAAGACACCGATTCCAACCAGCCGATCATATGGTTGCCACAAGCAACCAGACAGGCTACTGGAGGTAAGTTCTAACCCTTAATTCCGCAAGCAACACATACATATAACATGAGACTAAACATATTACTCTGCCTATCACGTTGAAGGTCCGGGTTCGATCCCCGGTGGAGGCACCTAAGTTCGGGTCCCAAGGTAGACACATTTGCGTAGTATCCTTGGACATGATACTTAGATCCACTTTGTCTCAGTACACCTGGCTGTAAAATGGGTACCCGTTAGGATGTGCTGGGAATATGAGTGATAAGTTCATTGCACCTAACAGGCAGCATGGCTGTATGTTCCTCAGGGAGTTGAAAAAGTATCGGATAGTACAATGGTGTCCTATGACCAGGGATATTAATGTACATGAGCGCCATATAGGCGGACTGTTACTATGATGACTATTGTGAATATGTTGACACAAGCCTTGTTCTAGGTTATCCATGTTCTATTAAGATTCTTCTATGAATGAAGTCATTATGAGGTAGACCTTGATATTGATATATTCCTTTGGATAACGGGGGGGCTCGTTACGTCGAAGACCCGGGTTCGAATCCCCACATGGGTACAATGAGTGAAGCCCATTTCTGGTGTCCCCCACCGTGATATTGCTGGAATATTGCGAAAAGCGGCGTAAAACCAAACTCAGTCAGTCAGTTGGATAATGGGATTTTAGCTTGCTTTGACAACTTAAATCACCGAGACTGAATGTTTATACTGTGAGTACCCCACTGAGGTTAAAGCTGTATTTACAGCAATACCACGGCAGGGGACACCACAAATGGGCTTCACACATTGTATTCAGGTGGGAATCAAACCCGGGCCTTTGGTGTGACAGGTGAGCATTTTAACCACTAGGCTACAAAACTGTATGTTGTGCATCCAGGAACAATTTAGATGTTAGGAATAAATGAGCTTAGAAACATGATTAACGATATTGTAAATGAAAACTGCTTCAGATATTCTTGCTTCTTTTTTACAATTCATAGAAAAGAAATAGTCATATCACCATATAGACGATATCAGTCTGGTTGGACTTAGATAAAATATTACCTTACACAGTCTATTTAACTTTAAGCCATATGGCCATATAGATGATATCACTCTGGTTTGACTTAGATAACATATCGCCTTACACAGTCTAACGTTTAGGCGTGACAAGTTTGACTAAGATAACATATCGCCTTACACAGTCCAACTTTTTGTGATATCGCCATATCGATGATATCACTCTGGTTTGACTTAGATAACATATCGCCTTACACAGTCTAACGTTTAGGCGTGACAGGTTTGACTTAGATACCATATCGCCTTACACAACCTAACTTTTTGTGATATCGCCATATAGATGATATCACTCTGGTTTGACTTAGATAACATATCGCCTTACACAGTCTAACATTTAGGCGTGACAGGTTTGACTTAGATAACATATCGCCTTACACAACCTAACTTTTTGTGATATCGCCATATAGATGATATCACTCTGGTTTGCCTTAGATAACATATCGCCTTACATAGTCTAACATTTAGGCGTGACAGGTTTGACTTAGATAACATATCGCCTTAAACAGTCCAACTTTTTGTGATATCGCCATATAGATGATATCACTCTGGTTTGACTTAGATAACATATCGCCTTACACAGTCTAACGTTTTGGCGTGACAGGTTTGACTTAGATACCATATCGCCTTACACAACCTAACTTTTTGTGATATAGCCATATAGATGATATCACTCTGGTTTGACTTAGATAACATATCGCCTTACACAAACTTTTTCTTTGATAAGTTCATGGATGACAGCATTAAAGGTCGGTCCCATTCACAGATGGTTGAAGACCAGGGATACCTATACCATGACAATTGTGAAAGCAGACGTAGCTCTTTAGAACTTGAAATGGTTCTTTAGGCCAGACTTATCTTATTTCTTGTTTTACAGATCAGCCGGTCATATTTTTTCAAGAATAAACAAAAAAATAAAAATAAATTTTCCCCGCTCAAAAAAAAAAATCCTAATGTTCATGTGATATAAATGAAATACTCTTGAAATCAGTGTGAAACCTAAACTCACTCAACTTATTTTTAGTTGATATAAACAAACCAAAAGAGTTAACATGCAAACTCATGTGGGTTTTTGTTTTGACTGGTGATTTTTCAAATATTTTTTTTCCTTCCTGCCTTCAGGATTTCTGAAGAACAAAATCCATAAAACAAGAAATAAAATTAGTCTGGGCTTTCTAGGTGTCAAAACAAAGCCAGTCTGTCACAGTACTACAATGGATGTATGTTAAATCGGGCTTCAGAGCTGCTTGAGTCAGGGCTGATGAGTCAACAGTGGCCAGGATGTAAAATCGGAAGATGGGGCTTAGCTCTGTGTCCTGTTGATACACAATGGACCAGAAACAAAACAATGGAAGTCGTGTTCCTGACTGGTCGTCACTAACAGAGAACACAATAGCTTGTTTCTATTTTGGTCCAACGCAAATACATTTATTTCTTACCGATCTCTATATGAAATAATAATTTATCTTTCACAGTTATGTCAAAAGTACACCCAGTAAATGATGTAAAGAAATGTACTAACAACTGACAGGCCCATCTAAAGCACAGACAATAGGATCTATTAGTATCTATAGTGAGTGAGTGAGTGAGTTTAGTTTTACGCCTCACTCAGCAATATTCCAGCTATATGGCAGCCATCTGTAAATAATCGAATCTGGACCAGACAGTCCAGTGATCAACAGCATGAACATCGATCTGCGCAATTGGAAACCGATGACATGTGTCAACCAAGTCAGCGAGCCTGACCACACGATCTATTACTTTCAAAGCACCATCATTTTACAAATTGCCATCATGGGTTTACAGAATCAGTAATAAAAGGGAATGCAATTTTACAAGAGAAAATATGGTTGTGCTGGTTTGGGGGTACATCGTTCGAAATAATCACCAGCCCGAGGCCCAGCACCGACTGTTATTGTACTGGTCCGGCAGTTTCAAATATGTGTAGGCCCTTGTGGCCTTCAGCAAATTATCTGTTAATTTTTTTTTTTCAATGGGAATCTGTCACATAATTGTTTTGTTTATTAACGTTCGGGAATCATCCATGATCCATCATGTTACGATAACTTACAGTTTCACTTCCTGGTATTACAGCGCTTTGCGCATAGGAATGTCAACACCAGTCTTTAACAAATAAAAAACTCTCTGTTCGCCATAGGCTATGCTAACTGATTTTGTAGAAACAGTTTGAAACTGTGTAAAGTGTAGTCTATTTTGTTTTTATTGGTTTGACTTTGACAAAATGAGCCTGCAGATTTCATTCAGGGCCTGTAGATTTTAAAGCCTGCAGGTGGCGGCAGGCCCTGATGGCAAACTGGCAAGTTGCAAACACTGTTTGGGTAACCCCTTCTATAAGTGACCCTTGCTGCTCCACTTTAAGCAAATAATTCTTTATTAGACCAAACTAACAGCTAATAAAACACACAAAAATTAACATCTTCCTCATCACCAACATCGACATCAATAGCACTCATGCTTTTGATTGGCAGCTGTCAATCAGCTGTCCCCTTCTACAGTGTTAGTAATGTACAAGACACTAGCTCCTCCTCAATATGTTATATCTAACTATATATATATCTAGTAGTTAATATACACACTATGTTAATCTGGTTCTACGGCATGCATTCATATAACAGCTAAGTATGTATGCAATATACACATTTTGTTAGTAAAACACAGGTCAAAATATCACGAATGAATCATTGAGATGCAAAATATTAATTATATTTCATCATTAGAATTAATATGCGTACATTTTTCACTTTTGACTTTTTTGTGTGAAAAATAGTCCAAATATATTCAGTTGAATATACCATCTTTTCATTAAGTTCGTTGTCATCATTTTTAACATAGATGAACTTTAAATACGAATATGTGGAAAGAGACACATGTTCATAATATAAGCTAAGTTTCAAAAACCCAATAAAATTATTTCTTTCCTTTTTTACAAACAATTATCCCATCTCACATGATACACTGTCATATTTGAAATATGAAACATAGCACATAATCTGAAAAACAAATATGGAAAGAATGTTCAGTTCAGAATGCAAGTTCAGGGCACGGTGCATACAACATAGATGCAGAACCATGTATATGAACCTTGTAAGATATCTACAGTTTCAATGTTAGTAAAACACTAGCTGAGAGTTAGCTTGTCATCTTCATCTAGTGATGAACTTACCTGTTAAGGGGCCCAGCCTGGTCAAACAAAATGTAGGTTTGTATAAATTTGATCAATGGTAACACGTTACATTTGGGATTACACTTTCTGAGTAACGTACAGATTCTAGTACTTTCATTGAGTCGATTCCAATCCGGGATTCAAACCCATACTCAGTCAGGCACCAAATCACAAGCACACAAAGTCAGCCGTCTAGCCCACTGAGCCACCACAGCTTCCATGGTCAATGATGTTCTGATATTTACGAGGATTAACAGATGATGTGTAAAGGATCATGAAGTAAAATTTAAACTGCAGAGTCAGTATTTTTTTCAAAACATTTTCACTAAATATGACTGTAAAACAATAAAGAAATATTTCTTCGTACCAAATTTTAACATATAGATGAATATGGGTAATTTTCCAGATCACTGTGTTTTTTTATGATTTGAAATTTCCAGTATTTTTACTGAAGAAAACAATTTCAGAACACCACTTTATCATAGTGTTCTTTCACTTATTCCCCACAGTGCAATACAAAACTGGTGAACAAATCTGGAATGGAATAATGGAACACTCTGTACTTTTAAGCATTCCCTCATGTTTCCATCAGCTTATTGCATAGTATCAGTTCTAAAATATCCTGGACTATTTCTGATCACCTAGTAGCCATGATTATTTTCCAGACTCAGTCATATTATAAAAACAATACCTCAATCAGCCAGGCACAACACAAAGGATAAAACAATTTGATAAATAAACAAAGCTGCAGCTGTAAAAGCAAAACCCGTACAAAGACTCAGGGGTACAGGTAAGCTGCGTATCTGAGTAAATTACCCAAATATTTATGGGAAAACTCAATTCCTATTAGGTCGATTGTGTACAAATACACTTGTATATTTGTAAATACTCAAAAAATGTGATCTTACATGGGTACACACAAAACTTTCAAATCTGAGCTTGCGTACTGGTGAATAGATAAAATAACTGAGGTATATTGAGAGGTTCTATTTCGGGACATGAACTTGGCAACTTGTAGTCTTTCATATCGTTTCTCATATTACGGATCAAATATAAATAACAAACACTAACATTTAAACTTTATTATATTTTTGCAATAAATGGAAAATGGCAAAATATCCAATTGACTTTGAGTGAGGCGAGTACGATTTATTTGGTTAGTCAAAGGAAAATTAGAATACCATACTGAGATGAACACAAGCCCGTACATAACTCAATGACCAAAAATGTTATCTGTAGCTCTGACGACTTAATTTAAATATTGAGCAAACTACTGTTGTGTCTGTCACAACTGATCATAGCATAACATTGAGCTGGTTTGTGATTTGATTTCTAAGCTACTTCCAAAGCTGCTGTTGTGATTTTGCAAAATTTCAGTTCAATTTGTCAAGAAAGTTGTCACAGGTCTTAGATATTTACATCTTTGAAGAAACCAAGAGATGGTGCTAACAGAACCTGCAATCAGAGGATCCTGGTAGTACTAAGGGACTGAACTCTGTAGAGCAAATTACACCACCTTGAACCAGTGACCACAGTGAGAAACTTTGTGATTTGAAATGTAGTAGCTAACAGCATGGCAATAAGACAAATAAGCATTATCTCCCTTGTATTGTTCGAGAGTTAGACAGCAGATGAATGAAGCATAGAAACTATTAGCATAAAACTAGCAATACAATAAGTCAAAAACTAGAAACAAAATATAAATTTTAAAAACACACTTAAGCCTAAATTCTAACTATCTGCTTGCCAGTCCAGTAGCGAATCTCCTATAAAATTTTGTTACTGACTCATCGGGCCTGCTACAGGGAAACAGCACTCTCTAACTTACAGAGCTCATCAGTGTCTACAGGCCATCAAGACCTCCTCCGATCAGTTCCTCTTGTCCCAACCAGTATCCACAAGCAAAATAGGTGTCAGAGACTCAATTATGGAACAATTTACCAAAAGAACTCAAAGCCACCTTTTGTGTATCCACTCTTAAAGTTCAGAACTGTTTGACATTAAGAATTACTTCAAGTATTCCTACAACCACCACAGATTGGTTTGTTGAGAATATGTTTTACGACCCTAAGACTCACTTCAAGTATTCCTACAACGACCAGAGATTGGTTTGATGAGATTATGATTTATGACCCTAAGAATCACTTCAAGTATTCCTACAACACCACAGATTGGTTTGATGAGAATATGTTTTACGACCTTAAGAATCACTTCAAGTACTCTGACAACCACCAGACACTGGTTTGATGAGAATATGTTTTACGACCCGCAGAATTACTTCAAGTATTCCTACAACACCACAGATTGGTTTGATGAGAATATGTTTTACGACCCAAAGAATCACTTCAAGTTTTCTGACAACCACCAGACACTGGTTTGATGAGAATATGTTTTACAACCCTAAGAATCACTTCAAGTATTCCTACAACCACCACAGATTGGTTTGTTGAGAATATGTTTTACGACCCTAAGAATTACTTCAAGCATTCCTACAACCACCACAGATTGGTTTGATGAGAATATGTTTTACGACCCTAAGAATTACTTCAAGTATTCCTACAACCACCACAGATAAGTTTGTTGAGAACATGTTTTACGACCCTAAGACTCACTTCAAGTATTCCTACAACCACCACAGATTGGTTTGATGAGATTATGATTTATGACCCTAAGAATCACTTCAAGTATTCCTACAACCTCTAGACACTGGTTTGATGAGAATATGTTTTACGACCCTCAGAATCACTTCAAGTATTCTGACAACCACCACAGATTGGATAGATGAGAATATGATTTACAACCCTCAGAATCACTTCAAGTATTCCGACAACCTCTAGACACTGGTTTGATGAGAATATGTTTTACGACCCTAAGAATCACTTCAAGTATTCTGACAACCACCACAGATTGGATAGATGAGAATATGATTTACAACCCTCAGAATCACTTCAAGTATTCTGACAACATACAGACACTGGTTTGATGAGAATTTGTTTTACGACTCTAAAAATCACTTCAAGTACTCAAACAACCACCAGAGACTGGTTTGTTGAGAATATGTTTTACGACCCTAAGAATCACTTCAAGTATTCTGAAAACCACCATGTTTGCAATGCTGTTGACATGATTGACCATTCATAAATACCCTTCTATATGCAGATTGCATTACTTGAAGCACTTCGTTGACGTGTTGCTGACTGTCAGAATTAACATTCATACTAACCTGTGCTTGAATCTGATGGCAGCGTACGTCGTGTTGACTCCAGGTATGTTGATGGGACCCACCCCTCCAGGTATGACGTCAGGTGCTTGGCGTACCACCATCCGTTGGTCCCCACGCTCAGGACCTCCACTAGATCACCCTCGCGTAGACCCAGCTCCTTCTGTTCCACCGGGAAGTAATCCCCCAGTGAAACAAAGTGCTCACGCTAAGACGGCTGTGAACAAAATACAATTACACTTTGACTATTTACTGTCTATCAGGACAAAGGAGACAGGGTCTTGTTCCATAAGATGATCTTAGCGCTAAACTGATCTGTTTTGTTTGTCTGTTTAAGGCCGCACTCAGCAATATTCGCGGCTATATGGCGTGGACTATAAAAAATCAAGTCTGGACCAGACAATCCAGTGATAAACAGCATGAGCATCGATCTATTCAATTAGGATACGATGAGATATGTCAACCAAGTCAGCGAGTCTGACCATCCGTTGTAGATTGGTAACGTCATGACACAACATTAGTATTACGTCAGTTTATGACATTATTTCACTATACAGCACATACATATATACGTTGTCAAAACGTTGTGTATCGACTATTACACAACACTATGTTTCATCGTTTCTGAAACTTTTACATTGATGCCAAGTAAACTGTCTCTTTCCCGAAAATCGTAAGAACAAGAGGTTGTTTTGTATGTTGGCACCCAGCTCCATTGAATTACGACTAACGATCAACAAAGGATGTTTGGGACCAACACTACTCTGGAATCACCATGGTTACACTTTAAAACAACCTACCTCAATTTTGGGAATATATTCATCATCATCTGTGTTGGAAAACTCCCCGCTGGACCAGCCGCCATCGTCCTCCACATAGTCGGGGCTTTGTGGGGATTCTGTTGGCGACACCATCCCAAGGCCAATCGGTACTGTAGGGTTGTTGTTGAATGATTGTTGAGATTTCCAGTTGTCTAGACTAAAACAATTCATACAAAACATGATTACCATTCCTGTTCACCATGTCATACACACTGAAGAATGAGTCAGTGAATGAGTTAAGTTTTACGCCGCTTTTAGCAATATTCCCGTAATATCACGGTAGGGGACTCCAGCAATGGGCTTCACAAGTAGGGAATCAACCAAGGTTTTTGTCATGATTAACTAATGCTTTAATCATTAGGCTACCCAATTTCACCCTGAGGAATGAAAGAGTGAGTAAAGTTTTATGTCTGTTTGACAATACTATTGCAACATCCCAACGAGGGGCAACAGAAATGGATTTCAGACATTGTAACCATATGAGGAATAGAAAACAGGGTCGAACAGATGCTTTCACCACTAAACTACATCAAACCTCAGTTTCAAATGAAAGATATGTTCTGTTTTTTTTTATGCATGGAGGAAAAAGGTTTTATTTCAATGCTCCTTGCATGGTTTGTCTTTATTTGACATGGAAGTATATATGGGGAGGATTCACTTGTGTACCTGTGCGGAGTGTCTGAAGGATGTCGCCGGTGACTTGACAGATCTTCCTGAGATTTCTGATTGTGAGAATGATGTGCTGAAAATATACAGAATATTTATCAAAGAGTTTACAAGATGGGCTTGGAACAGATTTTCAGCTGTACATCACAGCATTTCAACTTCCAGTTCACTATATTTTTTCCTTATCCTGACTCATGCTCTTTTGCTTGTCTTCTTCTTGCGAACATAGTGGAACACTTGTACCTCCTATTGAAGCTCCCTTCAATAAAGAATAGACGTAAAAACACTCCTTCCAAGAGTTATCTCTCCAGCCGTTTAGGCGGGAAACTGTGGCGCCACCGTGCCCACATGCCTCACTCTCTCCTTCTTCGCCCTGTGGGCAGGTTGTGAGAGCACCTGTGTCTCCTATACGGCACTATATCCTTTAACTTATTAGTTATTCTCCTCTATTCTACTTTTATAGAGGTTTAGTTAGTATCCTACAACAATATGGTTGGATATTTAATCGTATTTAGCACTGTTTATTCATGGTATTGTCCGTATTTGTTCAGTTGTTTACATTTCATGATAACCTATTTTCGTTGTTGGTTTAGGTTCGCTGTTGCAGACCCGCGTTGAGTGTGCCCTAGCTGCACAACAATATGTACTTCCAGCTATAGCTGTAATCTTTATCAGCTTTTAATTGAAATTCAAATTAATATATAATTTTTCTCCGTACTTAGACGTACTATCAACTATCCAGGTGACTTCCAAGTCATGGGTATACTGGCTGAGTCCCTCATGAGCTGTCTACTGCTGTTAGACGACTTACTACCATCAAGTGACCTGCCGGAGGTGTCCTCGGAGAATGGGCGTGGGATGTTGTCCGCCTTACTTCGAAGACTTTGGCTTCTACATCGAACAACCCCTCAACGCAGACGTAGAAGACGCCATCCTCTACGCAGAATGAAGCCACATCCCGATGCCAGTGAGAGGGCTTCATGGTAAGCCACTGCTGATCATCCCAGAGATACAGCACGCAGTCCGAGGGCGACAGATGAGCGATCTCCAGACCATATCGCTATCAACGCAGAGAGGGCAGCTCTACAATCATCGCAGACGATGTATAGACGCCATCCTCTACCCAGAGAAGGCTACACACCCCTTAGATGACGACAACTCTACGGGGACGTCTGCGCAGACTACAAGGACTTTCTCTGCCGAGATTGTTCCGTTGACGGTACAGGGACTCTCCGATGATCAACCGATCATCTTCCCAGAGGTTCATCACAAGTAACGACCAGTCAGCTACGGTGACTTCAGCGCAGATCTCCACGGTACCCGAGGTATCTACGATGACAACAGATGAGCGTCCTGTGGGCCACGTCGCTATCAACGCAGAAAGGGCAGCGCTACTACCACCGCAGACCTTCAAACCGGGGGGGACCTTATGCAGGAGATGAACAGCGTTACGGCCTGGAGAAGAAGTCACAGCCCACAACGAGGTCCCGAGTCTTCGCGAAGGTTCCAACGCAGACGTCGTCTCTGAGGGGCCCTCCATCAACGTGACATCTGGCAGCAGATCTACGCTACAGGCCAGCCTTCGCGAAGGTCGACTCAACCATCCCCTGCGAAGGAATCGGACCACCGGCGTTCGCGAAGGCGTTCGCGAAGGACCAGTCGCCATCCCCCAGATGCGGAATCAGCGTTCGCGAAGGCATTCGCGAAGGAGAATTCTTCCATCCCCAGATACAGAATCGGACGACCAGCGTTCGCGAAGGCGTTCGCGAAGCACCAGTCGCCACTCCCCAAGTGCGGACTCAGATGAGCCTTCGCGAATGCCTTCGCGAAGGACGTCAGCTACAGTATACAAGCATCTTCGTCCTATAGATCATCGAGGGATTCACCAGGACCTTCGCGAACCCACAGGTCACCCTACAGGCACAGTTCGTTGGGCTATTTACCACGTCGATCGCCGATTTCCACGCAGATCCCCACACAGGTCTCCATGAAGGTCTTCACGCAGGTCGTCACACAGGTCTCCAGCGAAGCAGAGACATCGCAGTACTTCGTCTCTCTACTGTACGCCACATGCCGTCTACAAGCCTGCGCGAAAGCATTCGCGCAGGCCATCTTCAACGCAGAAACGCCGCAGTACTTACATCCTCAACAGAACGCTACATGTCATCACCAAGCCTGCGCGAAGGCATTCACACAGGCCATCCACAAGGCAGAGACGTCGCAGTACGTAACTTCTTAACATAACGCTACATATAGTCTACAACTTGCGTGAAGGACGGCGCTATCTTCAGAGACTGTCAACAGATGAAGAGCCTAATAAAGGATCTTCAGGCCGACTACCTACATCAAGGGCATCAACGACGCTTCGCAGATCATCACAGGAATCACCATTTCCGTATATATTGCCAGGTAGGCAATCCCGGACTACGAGACGATTATCTACATGCAAGGCGCCATACAGTAACCCCAAGCCGACCACCACGCAGATCACTACGCAGATCGTCAAGGTTATTCAACTAGGACACGAAGTAGCGTCATCCTAGAAGGGAAAAAATCTTCGTCGGTACACAGACTGAAGATAGGTAATACAGTACAAGAGAGGTACTCTTGTCAGAATTCATCACTAGCTCGGATCTTCAGAGGGAATCCAGGACGGGATTCACATAGATTGATATGTCTACATTAGAAGATTCGTGGCCTTATAGAGATCTTCACCTTCGTACAGATCTGCAGACATTCTCACTGGCGGAGTTCAACAGCAGCCTTGCTACAGCTAGGAAATTACATACTCGTCACCAATTCCCTGAGTAAAATTTACAACAAGTTCAGCATTAATTCTACAATTACGACGCTTCATTGATGTATGCAGTCTACAAGCTGACAACGTGGAAGTTCAAATGAGCCTATGTATAAGGAAGACGGCATTATCTTCAAGACTGAAGTAAGAGTCACAGCAGCCAGGAAAACAGCTTACCGAGCATCGATATTACGCGGCAAAACATTTCGCGCCGAAATATTCGCTCGTTTACCATTTAACCCTCGACACACGTGGTCACTCGTGTAACTTCGGAAAGCTACGGACAAGACCGACGATTGATCAGATATCAACGACGGCACTAGATTCTACAAGGATCTTTTTCCTGCGACACCGGTGACATCACAGCGCGGCTAGCCTAAAGAATCAAAATGCTTTGTTTTGATTGGACCACGAGGGACAACGCCCTGCGCAGAGGTCGGACGTAGTTCACAGATCAAGAAATGGGTTACAAGTGACAACAACATGTCAGTGAGCGAGCAACGCCTCCATTACAGTCCAGTTAGACTGGACCTTCGTGATTTGGCTGCCTTCATGGGGTTAGAGACCTCCCCTGACATCACTGAAGACGAGGGCGTGGCAGCCAGGCGATTTTTACATAGAGTTCTCAACGATGGCAGTCACAGAGTCGGCCATCGCTTCATTTCCTTACAGACACGGTAAGGGTGTCAAGATCGTAGGATATAGATACAAGTTCTTGTATCTCAAGCACTACTCTCTCCGTTTTTACTACGAAGTAGCGGAATCTGTTGGTTTTTTGCACGTCAGCACAAGGCATGACATGCAAAGAGAATTACAACTCGCCCACTACTGGTCTTCACGAATGTACAACCGGACGATCCGGACAGGTTATAACCCATATTTATATATGGTGAACTCCGTGCGAGGAGGGTTGCAGACGCACCTAATTAGCGGGGTCGCAGTTCAAGACGCATCTCTATGGGGACGCATCTCTCCTAGAGTAGGAGCACACCTTGTCAACAATGTGTCAGCTGGGATATGGACCATAGCAAAGACGATCTGCACTTCCATATGCTGGAAATGAAAGCAGCGATAAACGCCATACTCCACCGGATCAGCTTTTTTATAAAATGCTCATCTAACGGTACACACAGTCACCTCCACAGTGACGGTCTACATCCACAGAAGGATCAACGAAGTTGGCGAACCTTCTGGACCTCTGCTTTCAGTTGATCAGCATAACAGTCAACCTGACTGTCCACTGCAGAGTATGCCACATTCCAAGAACCAAGAATGTGTTAGCAGATACACTATCCTGTCCAACGCCGCCATTCTCAACAGACTGGATGCTACATTCAGAGATCTTCAAACAGACCATACAAGAGATGGTTGAACCTTTAAGAGACCTCTTCCCCACAAGGGTCAACTGATAACATTCGTCTCACCAATACCAGATCCACGGACAGGGGCAACGGACATGCGAAGCATCTCCTGCCTAGGACTAAACACTTACGTGTTTCTCCACCAGCTCTAATACCTAGGGTATTGCAGAAATCAGTCAGGCAAGAGACCCACAACTATTTGGGGCATGCCTTTTGACCAGCGAGAATATGAATTCCTATTCTCATACAAGGCCTAGGACTGCCTCTACTGCAACTACCAGAGTGTACGAATCTACTAGTACATCCTCACACAAAGCAGGCGCACGGCAACCCGGAGGTGTTCCGGCTACACGTGTGGACTGTATAAGGCATGCTTGAACAAGAGAGGATATTTCGCCAGAGCAGCGAAAGCAGTCACACTAGCTTTACGCAAGTCTTCACGCAACTTGTCTGACGACAAGTAGTGACGCTTCGAGACAAAAGATACGTTTCGAGGATCGGCTTCACAGCCATGAAAGTGACACATCCTCAAGTGGCGGACTACCTTTGTCACCTAGACAAAGGAAGCGGTTAAAAGGGTCAACACTCTCAACATACCTAGCGGCATTGAGATCAGTTATCGTCATGAGGACGAGTGCAACTGACAAAAGTACCAGAGTTACTGGCCTTACTACGCCCTTTTAATTGGAGGACCAACATCAGAGATTTAAAGCTCCGGTATGGGACCTCAGCGTTGTTCTACGACATCTCAGTAGTGACATCTACGAACCATTACAGAGAACATCATTAGAGTTCTTGACGCAGAAGGAGCTGTTCCTGATAACCTTAGTAACAGCAGCAAGGATGTCGGAAATACATGCTCTGGATTTGAGAGAACACGATTTGATGCAAATCAACTGCCAGGTCATCCAGACAGACAGTTCCACTTCCCAACACTATCATCAGCCCTTGGACCACAGGATACGCAGGTCTTATCCTTGTGCCCAGTACGAGCATGGAAAGTCTACCTACAACGATCCAGGTCCATGAGACGGAAATTCAAGTGTCTTTTCGTCTCGATATCAACAGCGGCACAGACGAAGGTCTTCCGCACTAAGATATCAAGCTGGATCAGAACTGTCATACTACGGGCCTACAAAGCAGCAGGACTGGATCCTCCAAGAGCCTCCAACCCACATGAAGTGAGAGCTCTGACGTCAACGCTCTCTTGGGAATCGCTCTATCATAATGGAGGGCTGCTTCTGGAAATGGGACATGGTGTTTGCCAACCACCACTTGAGGGACATCGCCACTGAGGACGGCTCTTACATTCACCATTTCGGCCCACTTATTGTAACACAACAATTGACAGTCCCACTAAGGCGCTGAGACGGAGTCTCGCCCTTTTTATCGCATGACTTACTAAGCTTACACTCAGCGGAGTTCTGCTTAAGTCACAATGCACGTCTAACAACTAGCATAAATGATATGACCCAGTACTTGTAAGGATACTTGTACCGGAATGGGTCGCTTCTCCACTTGGTGCTTGCATCAAGAGATAGAGTCGCAAAATCCACATAAAATGTTAACAGAAGAAAGGACCAAAAGTTAACTATTGTGGTCCCCCCATTTAAAGGCAGCTGGAAGGTTAGGGTCGCAACAGCAGCAGAGTTTACCAGTAAATACAGTGCCATTACGAAGTTCCCAGGTATATAATGACGTAAAATTCACTAAAGAAATCCTAAAGTGCTTTTCCCACCACCTTTTCCGTCGGATTCTACAAGCAAAAGAGCATGATTCAGGATAAGGAAAAATATGTAATTTTCTGAATCAAATTGATATTTTATACTTATCCTGACTCATGAGGTAAGCCCACCTAGCCTCCTCACTAGACACTTTGGATTTCCCTGCAAATTCAAGTGTCGGGCTCATAATCAGGAGAGAGTGAGGCATGTGGGCACGGTGGCGCTACAGTTTCCCGCCTAAACGGCTGGAGAGATAATTCTTGGTAGGAGTGATTTTACGTCTCTTCTTTATTGAAGGGAGCTTCAATAGGAGATACAAGTGTTCCACTGTGTTCACAAGAAGAAGAAGGCAAGCAAAAGAGCATGAGTCAGGATAAGTATAAAATATCAATTTTATTCAGAAAATTACATATTTTGATATTTATAACACATGCTTATGATAGAGTCGGTATCTTTCAGTGGAGTTGTCTTCTGATGGTGATTTCCTCTGATTATAAAATGTTTAAGACAGTTGTATTTGCTGAACTTACTTTAATCTGATCAAACTGATTCAGCAAGACTTTCTTTACTTCCTTGATCCATGTGTCCTTCACCTCCATTGTTGGAGCCTGTAAACACAAACAACATATAGCAGTTGAGTGAGTGAGTGACTTGGTGAGTGAGTGAGTGACTTGGTGAGTGAATGACTTGGTGAGTGAGTCAGTGACTTGGTGAGTGAGTGAGTGAGAGACTTGGTGAGTGAGTGACGTGGTGAGTGAGATTGGGTGGGAGAGTAAGTGAGTGAGTGAGATTGGGTGGGTGAGTGAGTGAGTGAGTGACAGTTGGTAGGTAGAGGGTGAGTGAGTGACTTGGTGGGTGAGTGTGATTGGGTAAGTGAGTGAGTGAGTGAGATTTGGTGGGTGAGTGAGTGAGTGAGAGTGGGTGGGTAGTGAGTGAGTGAGTGAGATTTGGGTGAGTGAGTGAGCGAGTGGGTGGACGGGTGAGTGAGTCAGTGACTTGGTGAGTCAGTGAGTGGGTTTGAGTGAGTCTGAGTGAGTGAGTGAGTGAGAAAGTATCATGAAACATCACAGCTTGTCCGCTTGATGTGTGAGGATATCCTTAAGCGATACACGTCTTAAACAACTTTGATAAAACTCAAGAGCCTGACACAAACAAACAGAGTGAGATCAGAACCCATCCGCATAGGTTCCTGCTATACAAAGGGACACAATTCTGTACAGCAAAGTGTCCTACCTCAGTCAACAGACAAAACCCCTGCACTAAAAACATATCATGAAGGAAAAAAAGTTTCAGCCTAATTGAATGATAATTATGGGATATTTCCTATCATCAATATTGTAATGAAATTCAAAAATATATAATTACAACTACAAAAAACTAAAACAAATTAATCTGATTTCTATTATAATTACTGATCTTATGCAGTGCAAATACTGGTCCTTGTCAAGGAGCATCTCTTTGAAGATTGCAAAAATGGACAAAATATTTTGGCTTCAGCCACTGATCATGTATATTTCATACTATTTCACCAGAGGTTTCACCAAAGTTTTCATCGATTAAATCAATGCTTTAACAAAGCTAATAATACAGTATTTTTAAAAACAGCCTTGCCTAACAGTCAATGTTTTGATTTTATTCATCTGAAATGTTTTGAAATTTTGTCCAACGAAGATGGGTATGAACAAGAAGACAAAGTCATCAATATCCCCAGCAATGGCAAAATACTCTTCATGATTATGTCTACGAGTTATGATTATGTCAAATATTTAGGTGTGTACATAGAAAAGAGGAAGGAAAGTATTGAAAGGTTTTAAAGTTCTGCTCCAGAAAGGAGCACCATCACCAATTTCAGTCTAAGTCAAACTTGTTGCCATGGAAACACCAAAAATATTGTATTCAGAAATCCAAAACTACCAAAAGGCACCAGTACACCACCAGATCTATCTATGTGCCAAATTTGATGAAGAAATATTGAACGGTTTTAGAGTTCTGCTCTGGAAAAGAGCACTACCACCAATTTCAGTCAAAGTCAAACTTGTTGCCATGGAAACGCCAAAAATATTTTATTCAGAATTCCAAAACTACCAAAAGGCACCAGTTCATCACCAGATCTATCTATGTGCCAAGTTTGGTGAAGAAATATTGAACAGTTATAGAGTTCTGCTCCAGAAAGGAGCACTACCACCAATTTCAGTCAAAGTCGAACTTGTTGCCATGGAAATGACAAAAATGTTTTATTCAGAATTCCAAAACTACCAAAAGGCACCAGTACACCACCAGATCTATCTATGTGCCAAGTTTGGTGATGAAATAGTGAACGGTTTTAGCGTTCTGCTGTGGAAAAGAGCACTACCACTAATTTCAGTTTTAGTCAAACTTGTTGCCATGGAAACGCCAAAAATATTTTATTCAGAATTCCAAAACTACCACAAAGCACCAGTACACCACCAGATCTATCTATGTGCCAAGTTTGGTGAAGAAATATTGAACAGTTTTAGAGTTCTGCTCCGGAAAAGAGCACTACCACCAATTTCAGTCAAAATCGAACTTGTTGCCATGGAAACGCCAAAAATATTTTTTTCAGAACTCCAAAACTACCAAAAAGCACCAGTACACCACCAGATCCATGTATGTGCCAAGTTTGGTGAAGAAATATTGAACGGTTTTAGAGTCCTGCTACGGAAAAGACAAATGTGCACGGACGGACGGACGGACGGACGCACGGACGGAGTCCATTTTAATATAAACCCCTCCCCCCCCTCAAACGCGTTGCGGGGGATAAAAAGAAAAGAAACTTCACATGTATTACTATATGTCCCCAAAATGCATCTGGTTTATGGAAGCAATAAACGTACACTAAAACGGGACAAGACACTAAGGTACGCTTGGTGCACCCTCCACAGTCACAATGAGGTCACTTTAGGATTGCACGGGGACAACCATCTGTATTTCAGCTTATTCTGTAAAGAAATTGCTTGTTACATCCGTCAGTTCGTTATGAACGTAGTTTGTTGTATATGAGAGATGAAATGGGCATAAATTGCAGAAATGGAGTGTGCAATATAATGAGACAAAACATATCAACAGTTCTCACTTTAGTAAATGTTTAAAGTGAAATATCTCCCACATATCTTTCCAATTGAAGACCGCCTCCGTGGTGTATTGGTTAGAGCGTCCTCCCGGAGAGCGGAAGGTCGCGGGTTCGATCCCCGACCGCGTCATACCAAAAGACGTTAAAATTTGGTACTTGTTGGTCCCTGCCTGGCGCTCGGCATTAATGGGTACAAGGACTGGTCGGCTCGGAGTCAGTATAATGTGTCTGAGTGGGGTATTCATGCTTCACTGCGGCATGGTATCTCAGTGGGATAGCACTATAAAACCAGTGGGCTAGTACAAGCAGCCGCACATACATACACACGCATGCACGTCGTCACATGAGCGAAATATTCTCAAGCACGACGTAAAACCAAATTTCACCTCACTTCACCTCACCTTTCCAATTGAAGGTTAACTTTTTTTACAAACATCAACTATATAGCAGACCACTTTTACATTTAATTATGTATGTCACCTCTTTCCAAAGAACATTCAAATGCTGAATAAACTCTCTCAAAATATAGATTACATGTATAATACATTCATGGATTTAATGTCAAAAGCATGCCTACCTGCAACAACGCCATATATAGGTAGTAGGCTGATCACAGTGTGGCAGAATGAGGCTACTGACATTCCCAGAAGCATCAACAGACCTCCTGTTGTAAGCCTGGCACCTGTGCTGAACAATGCCAGCAATGGGATCTGTGTGTATCAAGAGGGTTAGAACAAGATTTGTGAACATAGTTCGATGTACAGGAAATCTATTGTGCCTTCTGTACAAGGTTATCTACTTTGGACATCGAAATCATTCAAACAATATTGCGGTGAACTAATGTTGATATATAACAACTTTTACAACTATCACAACTATCCTACGATTACATTGGTGGTAGCCTAATGGTTAAAACCATACCAGCTCACTCACTCACTCACTCACGAGAACGTTTACATTTCGTAATTACTGA
This sequence comes from Haliotis rubra, assembly GCF_003918875.1. NCBI lineage: Eukaryota > Metazoa > Mollusca > Gastropoda > Lepetellida > Haliotidae > Haliotis > Haliotis rubra. Next base: position 752,796 of record NW_025766985.1, on the reverse strand, counting down.
TTTTAATTCTTTCCATAATTAGTGAGAACATCAGCATTTTGGAACTTTTAATGAGAAGAAATACATGTTTTTTAAGCTGGTAAAGAGGTAAATTCCTTATGCTGTTAACATCTATGTATAGTCCTTTATCAGCTTCATTCAGGATATCTAAGGGTGTATCAGATAGTTGTTCTTGTAAAATCGGCATTCGTCAAGGGTGTGTTTTGAGCCCACAGATCTTTTTTATTTTCATAAATAAGTAATGCAGTCTTATGGAGTTGGAAGGAGGTCAAGGTATTACAGTTTCTTCTTCCATCAGCAATGTCTGTTCTCTTATGTTTGCTGATGATGTGTCAGCAATGGATGCCCTGAGTACAGTTGCAAAAGACGAATAATGTACTTGGTCAGTTATGTGAGCAAACTGGTATGAGCACCAATTCTCACAGAGAATGCCCAATTTGAAAGACACAAATCGTAAAAAAATAAAGACAATATTTCTGTCACCTGTTGTTGCTGTTTTATTGAAGAAAGTGTCACGAACGAAAATCAGAAATTGTAGCACTCAAGAGGAGCTTGTAAAAAATCCATCACATCTCTTTCAACACCACCCTACACGATCGTTGTAACCTACGTGACTGTTCTTTATGATGGCTGCATAACCCATTGACGGGAGATATCATTCACAAAGTTCAGTCGTTAATCTCAAAGTTGTGTTTCGTTAAGGAAACAACATTACATGTAACATCCTCTCCACTCAGTTGAGTTTGTTAGCATTATAACAATAAACTTGATCAAGTCAAAACTCTTGAAAATATAACTTTATGTTACACTGTTAAATGCATTATTTACGCAAAAGAAGTCGACAAAACGAATCGACATAGGAGAGGTAATATCATGAACTTCACTGACAATACAACAGCATTTATAAAAGGTAATATTATTGATCAGGTTGTGAATGAACGCCTTTGTAACGTAGATTACAGATTTGCACAAAAAGCACTTGTTCACATGAATAACATTCATTCCTTCTTTCTCCCTATTCCCTTGTCCGTAATCCCGCTGGATCTCGGCATGGGTCTTGCCCATTCTGTTCAGAATTCAGAATGATATTTTTGTAATCTACGTTACCAAACTGTAATCTACGTTACCTTACAATGTTGATATATAACAACTTTTACAACTACCACAACCATCCTACGATAACATTGGTGGTAGCCTAATGGTTAAAACCATACTAGCTCATTGGACGTAATAATCGTCCTCATATAGATTGATTTTACAACAACTTACCACATATGAAAGTCATCATTGCTACTAAAATATTCATAAAAGCTCCCGGAACATGTGATAGTTATGCAGGTATTACTTCATTCATTTCAATCTACGTTACCATACTTTGAGGAGCGAGTACAAAATTGAGGTGAAAGATATGTTGCAGTTTTTTTAAGAGGTCGAGATATCGTACGTTTAGAGTCAAAATCAATATGTCTAAAAAATCTATGTGATATTAACAGAATTGACACAAGCTTCACGAAATACAACTTTTGGCAATCTTTTGAAATGATGGCTAACGACACCCAAATATAGTGATCATTTCCAAATGCTTCTACCGAAGAAATTCTCAACAGTAGTACAATTGTTTTGAAAAATTGTGAAACTATATCCCTATAATGAAGTTAATTAACAAGCAATCTTACCTGTTTCACCGGGAATTTCCCGAACAAAGATGAAGTTTGCCTTCCAAATTTGAATTTCGTGAAATGTCACTGAAGTGCTGCGATCAGGTGACATCAACCGATGGCAACTGTTGTAGATTATCAAAGTATTTTCCTGGGTTCTCTGACTATGCTACGAAGCGAAATCTTCTATTTCCAGTAATATTTTGTAAGGTTCCATATGAGGTGGTAACGTAGATTTCATAACTTAGATTACTTTCACCGTTTGCAAACTACCATGATCTTGACTGGAAGCATATTGCACTCCCTCCTCCTTTTATTACACTATGAAAACACAAAGCATTCATTCTAATCATTTCTATAGGTAGCTGTTATTCGTGTTTTCGTACAGTAATGGTAACGTAGCTTTCATGCTTAACACAACTATTTTTATAGACCGGGTTCGTCTTTGTGTGGGGCGGTGGGGTAGCCTAGTGGTTAAAGCGTTGGCTCGTCACGCCGAAGACCCGGGTTCGATTCCCCACATGGGCACAATGTGTTAAGCCCATTTCTGGTGTCCCCCGCCGTGATATTGTTGGAATATTGCTAAAAGCGGCGTAAAACCAAACTCAGTCAGTCAGTCGTCTTTGTGTATGGTTTTATAAGGTACAATATGTTCCAAGATGACACTTTTTTCTACATATAATATATCCATTAAAAACTTGCGAGCTTTCAAAACAAATGTTTGTCAATATATATGCATTTTCCACTGCATTTTACGTTCTGTAACGTATGTTACCGCTATTGTGGCGACATATTTCGTAGTGTCACATTTGTTTTGTTTATTATGATAATCCCTTCATTTTTTCATAGGTTTTACATTCATGTACGTACAACCTATGGGAAGTGATTTTACACGCCTATGATAGTAAACATACTAATTTCATCCATTTGTTTAAACACTACAGCTTTGGCGACACCAAGAATGAATACATTGTGACACATGTTTTGATTGTTACAAACAAAATAGTGATTTGCAGTTGATTTCTACGATGTTTACCATGTTTACTTGGTAGTACTGGATGCGTATTTGACTTTCATTCGTGTTTATTCGTCTGCTAAACGAGTACAAATCAAAACGACAGAAGAAATAGGTAATTGGGCATTCTCTCTGAGAATTGGTGTGAGAGTGAATTTAAAGAAAACCAAGATTGTTGTGTTTAGAAATGTTGGTCCCTTGCACTCATATGAAAATTGGTTTTTAATGGTAATGTTATTGACACTGTATCATTTTACAAGTATAAGCCAGGGAATTGGTGATGACAAAATATTTATTGAACCAGTTAAACAGAGATTACATGATAATTTGTTCCAATCTTGGCAATCATCTTTGGATAGCAGCCATAAATGTTCTTATTATAAGCAATTCAAATCTTTATCAAATGTAGAGAGCTATTCGGTAAATAATGATACCCCTCAATATTTAAAAATTATATATGCCCGATTTCGGTGTTGAAAAACTACAGACCCGTGCCAGATATATTAGGACACTTGACGTAATTTCCATAGACTTACATGTTATTTCAGTGTAGCATAAATTATTTTCATGAAGTGAGTTTAGGATGGATCTTTGTAAAATTTGACAGGCAAATTTTAAATCATCTCTGCTATGCGCACATAATTTCAGTTCAGTTTTCCGACCACTATTTAACTAATGACATCACATTTATCTACTTACGTATGGTTCCACAATGCACAGTCCCATAGGCCGCCATGTTAAAGGAGTTCACGGCACTGTACATATGTTGATTAAATTGTTGCCATTCGATAAATAAGCAACGGAAAAAATTAAACAGAAATTATGTGATTGTAGGTAAGACGATTCCTCACAAATGTGCAAAATTTGACATGGGTCATACGAAAATTAAATTCATGAAAATTATTTATGCTACACTAAATTAACATGTAAATCTATGGAAGTACGTCAAGTGTCCGAATATAACTGGCACGGGTTTGCAGTAGTTGAAACTGGTGCATGCGTTAATGTTGCGTATAATGAAAGGCTTTGTCTGTTTTGTAAATTAAATGGTATCTTCGTTGCATGTGTTTTATATCTGTGATGCATGTTCTCATATCAGAAATAAGAACATATCAAAATATTTTAGTAAATGTCCATCAATTTTTAATTTTATATCTATATTACAGAGTAAAAATGTTAATATCATCTAGGTGAGGTGAGGTGAAATGGGGTTTAACGTCGTGCTTGAGAATATTTCGCTCATATGACGACGTTAATATCATCAAGGATGTATGTCTATTTTTATACTATGTTGACAAGGAACACAAATCTAAATGCGAGAGTCAAAAACGCTCACCTACATTTAGATATATGTATATATGGTAACCAAAGAAGTATTATCTATGAAGATGTATCCTCTACGTAGATGAAAGTATCGCCTACGTAGCTGAAAGTTAGATGATATTTCTCGGACCGTGGCTCCCGTATGCTAGCCCTCCTACTCTGTGGCTGATGCTATGAAAAGACCTACAGAAGTTCACACGTGTAACATTGTCACGTATGCTAAGGGGCGGTGGGGTAGCATAGTGGTTAAAGCGTTGGCTCGTCACGCCGAAGACCCGGGTTCGAATCCCCACATGGGTACATTGTGTGAAGACCATTTCTGGTGTCCCCCGCCGTGCAGTTGCTGGAATATTGCTAAAAGCGGCGTAAAACCAAACTCAGTTCGCTAACTATGTATTAGTTTCTCCAGCCTTGTACTTTGTTCTCGGATGCGTTGTTATCGTAATCTGTTGTGAACGGCCAACATCATCATGACTATACAGCATTTCAAGCAATAGTGCACATGGGGTTCAGTAATGCGTGCGTGCCTGCATGCGTGTGTTGCAGTCTTTCATGGGTCATTAGCAGGTACATATTGCGTGGTTCATGTTTCATAAGAAGTCCACAACTACACAACGTCCTAGTTACATGATTCAGAGGTAATGCATTATCACACACTGTGTTGCCATGTTCGGATGACATGGGGGGCAGTGTGTAGTGTCGTGCCGGGAAGGCTAAAATATATTTTTCAGATGTCCCGGGAAGGCTAAAATGTATATTTTGGATTTTCCGGGAGAGCTAATTTCCAAGGGAGTAGGGGAGTACTGTCAAAGCTAAAGATACGGTGCCGGGAAGCATAATCCATGTCGGGAGTAGATATATTTCTTTTCAAAACATTGTTATAGTAGAGTGTTTATCTTCTTCGCTTATTTAGAACTTTAAGATGACAGGGGACCGATGAAAGTAATTACAGGGGAATCACCATAAACAGCTGCTTTTCACAACTGAGGCTTGTTTCATGGCCTAAAAATACAACATCATCTCTGATGCTCAGTTTGGTTTCAAAGCTGGTTACTCAACTGTATTTATACTACGAAACCTGATTTCGATGTACACCCAAGAAAAGAAGAAATTATATTGTTGCTTTGTTGATCTAGTCAAAGTGTTTGACTCTTAATCGTGACAGTCTATTTTCTGAAGTTCAATCTGGTGGGCATCAGAGGTAGACTATGGAAAATCATCGTGTCTATGTATGACACTGTGAAATCATGTGTTAAACGCAATGGTGAGTTATCTGGTTTCTTTCTATTCTTTTCTCCCTATATCTTGAAGATATGGAAGTAGCACTACAGGAAAATATCGACGCGGGGTTGCTGCTTGACTATATTAAGCTTTTTATACTACTGTTTGCCGACGATATGGTGCTCATATCCGAATCACCTGGAGGTTTACATTTGTCACTTAATACGCTTTCCAGTTATTGCACAGACTGGAGCATTGACGTTAATGTAGACAAAAGTAAAATTATGCTTTTTTCGTAAAGTAGGGAAGAATCGACCGGAGGAAATATTGTCCTAAATATTTGCAGTTTAGAAAGTTATATATCCAAAGCTTCTATTGGGTTAGACCAAGTATTTATAAGTCTATGTCACTGTTTAGATATTTCAATAAATCTGCCTAGCGAAACTTAGCTAAATACATTAAACTCTCTTATGATTATTTTAAGAACTAAAACACAATACATAAACTGACTGTAAATATATCTGATTCTTGTGTCTTTACAGGCCTGCACACCATGTGGTTTTGGGACGAAAAACACATTTGTTCAAGTCCCAAAAATAACTTCGTTTGTTCTACTGCTTTCGTCTTTATTCAAGTGGCGTTTGTATTTCAGATGTATTTACTTGAACTGCTCAAATTGTCGTAAACTCGAAGAGGATTGACGGAAATGTGTTTTACTATGGAAAATGACAATTTAATGTCGAATTATAAAAGATATGTATGATGAAGAATGACGTGAAAATGTGTAAATAACTTTTTTATATTTTTATATGTGCCCAAATTAAAGAGCGTCCACGTTAATCCTTTTTCCTTTGTAATTTGTCAGAGCCTTCCAATGAGGCGCGCCTTGTCCATTCAGCCATAACATTACATTGCAAGTACCGGGAAAGCTACGCTCATTGAACCGAGAAGTGTCACGATTTTAGCCCTCCCGGCCATGAACCCGGTGGGATAGCCTAGTGGCCAATGCGTTCGCTCGACCCGGGTTCGATTCCCCACATGGGTACAATGTGTGAAGCTCATTTCTGGTGTTGCCCGCCGTCAAATTGTTGGAATATTGCTAAAGGCGGCGTAAAACATAACTCACTCACTGAGATCACATAGCGTAGAGACTCTCAGTAATACACGGTGTCAAGGATGTATGACACACAGGGACTTCATTACAACACTGGGTCAAGTTACCATGACACAAAGGCACTTAATTACTTTGTTCTCGGTTTTGTGTGTTACGGTATTTGTTGGGTCATTTACAACTACATATCGCATGGTTCATGTTTCATAAGCAGTCCATTACTACACAACGTCCTGGTGACATGATTCAGGTGCAAGTTATTACTACACACTGTCATGCCATGTTCAGATCACATGGCGTACAGACACTCAGGCACTTCATCACCACACTAGGTCAAGGATGCATAGCACACAGGCACTTCATTAATACTCGATGTCAAAGATGCATGACACATAGACACTTCATTACTACACGGTGTCAAGGATGTATGGCACACAGGCACTTCATTATTACATTAGGTCAAGGATGCATGGCACACAGGCACTTCATTACTACACTAGGTCAAGGATGCATGACACATAGGCACTGCATTACTACACGGTGTTAAAGATGCATGGCACACAGGCACTTCATTACTACACGATGTCAAGGATGCATGACACATAGGCACTGCATTACTACACTAGGTCAAGGATGCATGGCACACAGGCACTTCATTACTACACGATGTCAAGGATGCATGACACATAGGCACTGCATTACTACACTAGGTCAAGGATGTATGGCACACAGGCACTTCATTACTACACGATGTCAAGGATGCATGACACATAGGCACTTCATTACTACACTAGGTCAAGTATGTATGGCACACAGGCACTTCATTACTACACGATGTCAAGATGTCAAGGATGCATTACACATATGTCAAGGGATGCATGACACAGAGGCACTTCATTACTACACGATGTCAAGGATGTATGGCTCATCCATCTCATTACTACATAATGTGAAGACATTAAGCTGATACTTTTCAAGGCGGCGATAAACCAGCTGAGTCACATGGCATCATTTTCACGCCAGGTACAGGTAAGCAGTGAAAGAACTGATAACGCAGCTCAGCAGCTCAAACACGGCAGCTTATCGCTTGTGAAATTATCACAACTAGTGGGACAGTAACCAACGGGTTGGTCTCTCTGACTACCGCAAGTCACGTTTCTTATGATACACTGGCCTAGTTTGCCGGGACATTTGTTGGTGTGTCAGTTTCTCAAAAAAATACCCTGCTACAGACATGGAGGAGGACAAAGGAAGTTGTACTGGCCTGCCACGTAGAGGGATTATTACCATTATCGGAAGCATCTGTATTGTGTTTTGCATGGGCAATGGCTATACTTTCGGTGAGATCGATTTAACTGTTTTAGTCGTCTTGTGAGATAAAATTGATGTAGATGATACTGAGTGAGCTTTTACGCCACTTTGATCAGTATTGTTTTTGGTGATATCGACCCGTGAAGTTCCAAGGTAGAATAGCTCTTCAGCAACCCACGCTTGCCACAAAAGGCGAGTATGCTTGTCGTAAGAGGCGACTAACGAGATCGGGTGGTCAGGCTCGCTGACTTGGTTGACACATGCCATCTTATCCCAGTTGCACAGATCGATGCCCATGCTGTTGATCACTGGATTGTCTGGTCTAGGCTCGATTATCTACAGACCGCCGCCCTATAGCTGGAATATTGCTGAGTGCGGCGTAAAACTAAACTCACTCACTCTCTCGCTTTGGTGATATCATGGTGTGTCAGATTAATGTGTGATATTTTCATAGATATATTCTATACGTACAATTTTCTGAGTCCTTGAAGCCATAGACGACAATGATACTGACTTCATCTGTATGGTCGCTTCAAAGCCGGTTTTGCTGTCCGCCAAATACAGTGTATTTTCCAGTATGTTTGGTGGTGGCAAATCAGCAGATGTATCAATTATATCATCTCTAGTGTTGATATAACCGGTCACGTGATGACACGTTACCGATAACACTGAATACACAGGGTTACTGTATATGTACAGCCCCTGATACACACATGAGTAGACGCCGTCACGTGACAAATATAGTCACGTGTGTACTTTTAGAAATGTATGCAAATAATCACACATATATATGGAGATAAATGCGAACGCGGTACATATCAACCTTGTATAAGGCGCCGTTTTACAATTCAATATTTTAAGTTTTTTATTACTTCGTTTTTGAGATATCGCGTGATGTAGGGTCGTGTCGTAGCTTTCGGGTCACAACGGCTCTCCATTGTCTTGGATGGAGTGGTTCTGTGAATTGACAATTTAAAGATGCTTGTCATATCTAGAACGAACAGCTTAGCTTTCTGATTTCGAGAGCGTTAATATACGTTCAGCCTGGAAAGACTAAGTGCCATAATTTTTACTCGCTCTCTGTTTTATAATACAACCACAACACTAGCATATATTTAGCATTTTGGGATGAGCTACGAATTATACCCATGTTAGCTGTAATAGGTGTCACGCTATTTTTAGGTCATTAGCATTTGCAACAAAACCCCTCGGTCTGCTCAACTGATCTAATCCCTCAACTCAACTGAAAATGAGTTCAGACATTAGGCTAACTGAAATGATGATGATATGAAGGTTGACCTTTATGTCATAGCTAAATGGATGGAATTGTCATGAATAAACCCGCATGTTATCTGGACCCACTGGCCTATATAACTTGATAGCGGCCTGCACTTCCTGCGCTATTGTGGTGTGACGTCATTTGCGTCACGTTTCCTTTTTGTGACGTCGTTCTATAATTGTTCTATGACGTGCTATAAACAGATATTTTGTGTTGTCTGTTCAAAACCATGACAGAACATACGTTTATTGCGAGTTCTAAGATGCTTCGGTGAAAGATCAAAGGCGCCGACAGTACGTTATCGGTGCAGGTGTAGGTGTGGTTCTTGTGTCTCGATGCGCAGCCTACTGTTTTAATCCACCTGTTGCCTGGCCGTCAGCTGACTATATGGTCAGTTCTACATTGTAATGACGATGCAGTTTGAAAAAACGCATGTACATTGTACTAAAAGTGTTACCAAGTAACCAAATTGTATAACATATTCAACCTGAGTCGGTCGCCTTTCCAACAGTATCTTTTTTCACAAAAACTAAAACGTATATGCACTACATCTAACTTGCCATCGGTGAATGTGCCGGCATTCTACGTTTGTTACTAAAATTCCTACATAAATCGTACGATATGTCTCTCCTCTTCCACCTTCACTTTGATATCGATAGTACATATCCAAATACATCACGCAGATAAATGCAATTTGAAGTTTTGAACTCTGTTTGAAATTATATGATATCATCCGCTCGTTGTAGATCAAATATACTGAAAATTACACGACACATTACTAATTCACCATTCACTGCGTTTTGCGTAATTTATAGTATGTCTTAATTTAAATGTCAAATTTTACTGGGAGAATTGAATTTAAAAGAAAAAGACGTATAATTGTGATCAGCGGTAGTTTTGTTGTTGTATGATCAAATCACCAATGCTCGTTCTGAAACACTGTCGATGAACCGAGAATCGCGGAGAATGTTTTGGAAAATACGCAAACACAATTAACGTCAAAGTGAATTTTCAGCCATATTACAGAGTGTTTATAAAATCACGTCACATGTATGTCGGTTATGTTTCTTCCATAAAATCAATTGTATAATTCAACACCATCTTCTTACATGAATCCCTGAATTCCTCATACAGTCTAAAATAAACTGACAAAAGGACTCTGTCACCAATACGAAGTGTTTCAGTGAAATCTAACGAAATATATAAGATGCCGCGCTGGGAAAGGGCCACTTGTTTGAAATGTAAACAAGCCAACCTCAGATTTTACACTGTGTATCCGTTCGCCTACTTGTTGCACTTGCTCATTAGTTTTAGAACATGCATGGAAAAGGTATCGTAGCAAGCGATAGTTAAATAAAATAGGTGTATTCCAATAATTTTATAGATTCATCTCAACATATTATAGTTTCTGAAAGCATGACGCCATGACTGACGCAAAATCACGCACAACGATGACGGTACTTCTCTTAATTTATGACTATTTCCCTTGGTCACAATGAAAACAAAATGAAAATAACAACCAGCAGACTGAAATAATTTTCGGACTACTTACATGTCACATTTATGCATATACAGTACGTTGCTTGAAACAGCGAAAGTTTCCTTCGAAAACTCCGGCGTACTCGTGTCAGTGAACACGCTTCCCGATAGTGATGTGATACGGACGTCAACATTGTTATACATATTTGGTATTTTCATTGAAGTCAGGTTATGAATGAAAACACACGCGATCAATCCGTCCTGCTGCTTACATTTTCTGTTCCTATGCTTCTTACGTATTTTCACAAACCTTTTTCACGTGATTAATTTCAGTATTATTATCTTTTGATTTGGGACTAGACAGGAGACCAGTTTAAATTCAAGTGGGACCAATTACGTCATAATCAAAGGGCGGTAACTCTGGCCTGTTTAGCTCGGCAAACAAAGGCCTCATATTGGCATAACATTTCAGCCCTTATTTTGAGGGTTATATTTACATTGTAAGAAAAATGAGTGTATATTTTCAAACATTGATATTAACTAATTAAAACAGTTGACTTTGATTCACATAAGGATAAATGTGATTTATTCGTGTACACTACCCCTTTAAAGCACTCGGACGCAAGCACCACCACCACCCCCACCACCCCTCCACACACACACACCTCCTAGGTGTAGCGCAACCACGCAGTTAAACGCATTCCCGAAAGTTGTCCTCCACAAGTAGGCGAGATAAGCTATCTGTAATGTGACTAACGTTATAGTTAACAAACATGAATTGTCTGTGTGCCTTAATGAACCTCAGCACTAATACATCTTCATCAATAGAGAATATCAATAAGTGGTGTAATGAACTCTGGATCAGGCATTGCGGTGACTGGCAACATGTACATCGATCAAAGAAGTTGGAGAAAATATGTCTTATCAGAATGGTCCCAAGTTACCTGGCCTTATGACCCGATCCGCTGAATGACCTCTTACAAGCTTGCTTGAGATCTATATATTTGTATTCCATCCCAATGGATTTTTCACCATTCATTTACAACAAACAGATACTCTATGCATTATACAAATACAAGCATGCTTGAGACATAAATATATATCTCATTTTTTCTTTCCATTCACAGTGGACAGGTACTCTATGAGTAACAGAACATTCGCTCAAATATAACTCATACGTAACCTATTTCAGCAAGTCTCACTCAGAATATTGTTTTTACTTCCTGTTGTGTCGTTAATTCAATCTCGTGATTACTGACTGAGCACATCAAACAATTTATTCATTTTCGCTATTACCCGAAGCACTTTGGTCGGGTATTTTCCAATTCATTTCCCCCAAAGATTTCTCGACCGTCGTGAATATATGCTGAGGTGAGTTACACCGTATTTTAGCAAATTTCCAGCAATATCACGGCGGGGGACACCAGAAATGGGCTTCACCCACCGTGCCCATGTTGAGAATCGCTCTTCTGTGTGACAAGCCAACGCTTATACCACTAGGCCACCCCACCGCCCCGATGATAAAAGTTGCCAACAAAAGTTAAACCAAGTACTAGGTGTAGTCTACACATAATTGCTGGTAACTCTAGAGTTATGTTGTAAATCTTTTATTGCAGGTAATTTTAACCCATACATTACCTCCTACTTGCGGAACAGGAGTGCCTCAACTGACGTTGCGTATGCCGACTCTGTGTGGATTTCAACAGCCAACACCATCGTCTACGGCCTGACAATGCCGGTACTCACTCTACTAGAACGGAGGCTGTCTGTTCGAGGTTGCATACTCATAGGAGCTATCATATACAGGTGAAATAGGGTACTTCAATCAATCAATCTTTATTCATACTGAAAGCCACAGGCCCATAGTATACAAGAACATAGTACACAATATCATAGAAAAGAATAAAAATAGTCAAATCACAATATGTCATATCACATCAAAATGTATCACATCATATAACATCGCATTACACATATTTTGTCGTATCACATCATATCATAACACCCCATATTACATCATGTCATATCATACCATGTATCATATCATATCATATCACATCATATCATATCGCACCACATCATACCATATCGTAACAAATAACAATATGAGTACATACATTCTATGAATTATTATGTTTATTTCTTAGAGACAATGCTTTATAGATAAAGGTTGACAACTTACGGATAAGAACATTGTCACCAGTACTCATTAACAAAGAAAATTTCACCCTATCGGGATATACAGAATAATGTCTTGGGACATTTTTTTTTCTTAACTCACAATATAATGGGCAAATTAAGAGGAAGTGATATTATATTTTGAGTAGATATTTAAGTAGATAACCCAAAAGGTGAAAATACAATGTCAAAATAATTGTTTGCTTACCATGGAGAAATTGCATTTGATAGGAGTTTTGGTAAGATGCTAAAGGGGAAAGCATCCCGACTACAAATGAAGGATTCACTGCTTCTTAAGCCAGTCCGTTTCTAGACTTTTAAATATTAGCGATCAAGCGCTTTCTATAATCATGAAAAAAATCTTGAAAAATATCTGCTGTGCGATTGTACCTGAATCTTTTTGTAATTATCAGTGGTTTCACTGACCGACTGACAGTCTACATATTCAGCAATATTCCAGCAATATCACGGTGGGGGACAAAAGAAATTGGCTTCACACATTTTACCCATGTGGGGAATCGAACCTGGGTCTTTGGTGTGACGAGCGAACGCTCTAACCACTCAGCTAACCCACCGCCCCTTCACTGGCTTCATATATTTTTAGTTCAGATGGGTAATTAAGGGGTTGGGAGTACACATCTTAGTTAACAGATCATGGTCCTTACTATTCACCATCCGGAACAGCCCGTATACGTTCGTTATCGAGATGAAAGTCAGATATGCTGCTCGCATATTAGAAAGTCAGATATGCTGCTCGCACATTAGAAAGTCAGATATGCTGCTCGCACATTAGAAAGTCAGATATGCTGCTCGCACATTAGAAAGTCAGATATGCTGCTCGCACATTAGAAAGTCAGATATGCTGATAGCACATCAGAAAGTCAGACATGCTGATCGCATATTAGAAAGTAAGATAGGCTGATCGCATATTAGAAAGTCAGATATGCTGACAGCACATTAGAAGGTTGACCTGCCCTTATTAAAGATCGGAGGTTTGTACATGTCGACGGAGAAGGTATTTAATTATATCAAAAGATCGATTGTTGATCTCATAGCTAATTCTTCTATACCTATCCATGATGGTAATCCCAAAGCTCTTCAATTAGTAAATTGTCTGGCCCAACAAGAAACAAACACACCAAGGTTATGTTATGGTACAGTTATGATTAACAGATGTTCCACTTCCAGCTTTAAAACTATCTCACTCACTTGCCTGGCAATAGTATTTCAGTGGCGTCGACCTACTTTAGCATCAACTACAGCTACATCACAGTCGCCGCATCCTACGGCGCCATCGGGGCAGGGAAGGCGCTAGCATACCCCATCACAACCAAACTGGCATTCAGAGTAGGTGATTTGAGACACTGTTTCACCACAGCTTCCTAATAGACAGCCCTTTGTGATGACCCGGGCTAGAAATGATCACGAGTGAGTGAGTGAGTTAATATTTAACGTCACATCGGCAATATTTCAGCCATATCGTGACGAAAACAATTTATACAATATTGGAATGAAAACATTGTGAAGAGTTAAACCTGTCAACTATGGACAGTAAAAATCCTAGAGTATCACAGATATGAATATAAAACTAGAATGTAAATCTAAAACATTTTAATTGAAGAAGACAGTACAATATAAAACACGGGCTATAGATCGCCAACAACTGAAGGTAGATCACCATACTAGGGTTCATGGGGACTTACAGTGCCTTTGCTACCTACATGGACCTTAGTTGGATTTACACCATCCCTTCAGCCGCTGGCGATTGCAGGAAGATTAAGCCAAAATTTAAAATAACAAACATACTACGATTAAAAAGTATGGTTGAGCAAAATTGACTTTGGAAGTTTTTTGGACTTACGTACCCTCTCAGGAGGACAATAATTTCTACTTCAACACCCCTTTGAGGATACAGCCACAAACAATCTAAGTTGATAATCTGAACTACCAATTATACAGCTTTCTCTATTTACAAAACATATATCAAAATTCATTTAACAAATCTATCTCTTTTAAAAAATCAATGATTAAATGATAATTAACTTTATTAAAAAGGTCCTTTACTGTTTTGATATTGAAATATTTATCCCTTTTGATGGAGAATTCAACACAGTCGAAATCATCACGAAACCCCTGATTGTCGTAAGAGTGATGAATTGGGAAACACACACACACACACACACACACACACACACACACACACACACACACACACACACACACACACACACACACACACACACACACACACACACACACACACACACACCGGAAGAACCGGGTGAGGACTGGTCTTCAGCAAGCCATGCTTGTCTTGAGAGGCGACTGACGGGACCTGGTGGTCAAGTTCTCCGACTTGGCTGATGGATGTCGTCAGAACCTAATGGCGTAGATCAATATTGATGATGTCAGTCACCGGGTTGTCTGGTCCAGACTCGATCATTCAAAGAGCCTCGTGAAACGGCTGGAATATACGGATCGTAGCAGTTTACTATCAAATAAGAAACCCGGAAAATTATATGGGACTCGGGTTTGATTATCTTTACAAGGGTACAATTTATGTTCAGTTGTATGGTGGAAATAATGAACTCAGAAGCTGACTGAGTGTGTTTTATGTAAGTGGTTCCCGAACCGGAAGGGTTTGATCTGCGGGATACTGGAAGGAGGCTACGGCGGCAGTGGCTTCATCCTCAACCAAATCATCACTGGCTTCATCAACCCTGAAAACCTCTCTCCTGACCAGGAAGTAGGGGATAACGAGTGAGTAGAAGACTGCTGATGAATGTGAAGGGAGATGAAGGGCTTGTTGTGAGAGGCTTCAGTTGCACCCATAATACACTCACTCACGCACACATAGATCCATATAGATTATATTGGTCAAGAGACGCATATGTATGTTGACCTTAGTTGATCCAAAATTACAATTACCGCAGCTAACATAAGAAACAGTTAAAACACTTACTATTATTATGTGACAGTTTAAAGTAGAAACATACCAGAGAGTCAAGACTGACTATTTTTTACGGTTCGCGTTTAATTATATTATCTATTATAAAAAGTTCTTGAACACATTACACCCTGTCAATCCCATACCACGACTGACTAATATATGTCCGTGTCTAGGTACTTTACCCAGGCAACCCTCCTGGACATGGTGCCGTCCACTTACCTGCTGCTGGGAGGGATGTACACAGTGGTCTTCGCCATAGGCATCTTATTGATGAAGGAACCACCTGATGACCCCGCCCAGGTGAGCAGGGTATCTGTACCTGATGACCCCGCCCAGGTGAGCAGGGTGTCTGTACCTGATGACCCCGCCCAGGTGAGCAGGGTATCTGTGCCTGATGACCTCGCCCAGGTGAGCAGAGTGTCTATACAGGATGACCCAGCCCAGGTGAGGAGGGTGTCTGTACCTGATGACCTCGCCGAGATGAGCAGGGTGTCTGTACCTGGTGACCTCGCCCAGGTGAGCAGGGTGTCAATACCTGATGACCTCGCCAAGGTGAGCAAGGTGTCTATACCTGATGACCCCGCCCAAGTGAACAGGGTGTCTGTACCTGATGACCTCGCCCAGGTGAGCAGGGTGTCAATACCTGATGACCTCGCCAAGGTGAGCAAGGTGTCTATACCTGATGACCCCGCCCAAGTGAACAGGATGTCTGTACCTGATTACCCCGCCGAGGTGAGCAAGGTGTCTGTACCTGATGACCCCGCCCAGGCGAGCAGGGTGTCTATACCTCATGACCCCGCCCAGGTGAGCAGGGTGTCTATACCTGATGTCCTCGCCCAGGTGAGCAGGGTGTCTGTACCTGATTACCCCGTCCAGGTGAGCAGGGTGCCTATAATGAAACAATGTTAATAATTCTCACTAATCACAAATAACTGATATCGAACGTCCCTCCAGATGATACAACTCAATGTTAGGTCGCGTTGACAATAACGCTCGGCCATTTGATACCTGCCTATCTGTACTATTTTCTACCACAGGAAATGTCAGTTAATTACAAGAGTGACGAAGGAGGAGGTGCTGTTGCTGTTGCAACGATCAGTGAAAAGGACGCGAGCACTGAGGTCATCAAGGAGTCTGACACTCAAGGGTAAGTTCCCTATCACCTACTCCAACCCATCCACAACATATCTACAACATATAATGATAAGGAATTGAAAATGCATTGCTTAAAAAAAATCACCTGTTACGTAATAATACATGCAGTAAAATTCCGCACATAAAACCTACCAGTCAATGTCTCGGGTTTATTTGTGGTTTAAGTGAGGGAATGAGGTACCTCTGTATTTCCTAGCCACGACATGACACCGAGGGAGGTCCTACACTCCTGGATATTCTATGCCGTGTGGTTTGCATACTTCTTTGAAGGTTTTGCTGTTGACGTCAACTTTTTCTTTTACAAGGTAAGCTATCTATGCATCGTATTCTAAAGAATTTTATCCAACGGCAAAAATGTGGTCAAACAGAAAGATACAATCATGTGTGACAAAAACGCATTTTGGTTTGGGAGTGTCATCGTCAAAGGTGATATACACTGCATTTCGATGGAAGAACGTCGCCTGTACGAACCCATTACTTGATGATGACGATGGATAGAACGAATGCGGGGGTGGTTTTCAAACAGGTAAATACAGTAATGTTTGTAGACGTAACCCACGCCCTTCTTTAAATGCCACTGTTAGCAGGATGGGCCCAGTCGTCTATGGCTCTGCTAATATCGCTGTGAAAGTCAGTCTAAGTAAACTTAGACTCAGTATTATTCGTTACACTGCTATACCGAGTCTAACAAAACCTAGTAGAAGGTCGCGTCAGCTAACCTTTGAGCGACCTATGACCGTCCAATCAAACGCAAGACGGCCGAACGGATTTAACCAATCAGACAACGGCTACTTGTTAGAGTTCAGCGTGACTTACAAAACGGTTTTTGTATTTTCTCTTCCCTGGTCACAAACGAAAATCCGCATAAAACACATATATTTGACCTGCAGTATATACGCTTATGGGTTTCTAATGACATGGTTACTATTTGCTTATATTTTCGCAAGATGACATCCTTGAGTATTGACAAAAATGCTATTTTCAGCGACTGTTTACTCATTGCGTGTATCACTCGGAAGCGATCGTGCGGAAAATAGCATTCGGAGTCGTTCGTGATTTTTAGGTAAAGGCTCAAACGGTATGTGCGAATGTTAACTTACGCGATTTGGTAAGCTG